>NC_140505.1:50044642-50404642 GCF_964339955.1 Pipistrellus hanaki | reverse complement strand
GACTGACAAAGTCCTCTGAACCTCCACCTTCTTCTCCCACCATCAATTCCTACCACTCCTGATTTCACTATGTACTTTCTAGTTACATATGCTAACAGAGCCAGAAATACAAGTTACCAAAACCAAGGCTATTCAGTCATTTCCTGTTCTTTTATGTGCAACTATGGTTCTTCAATACCTCTAATTATTAAATTAGAATATATTACAACTCTCTCTAGAAAGCACAGTAGTCAAAGTATTCTTGGATAGTAATTACAAATGTAGCTCTAAGACTTTGTCTTTAAGATATTTAAGCTTTAACAATATTTCCACAATTGAGTTGCAGAGCAATTACTGTCTCAAGCTAATCTGGTTTATTTTCAATCCTGACAAATGATGATGATCATGATGATGATGGCTACAATTGAATGCAAGAAATCGCCAAATGTATAGAGAATTTTTATAAGTTTATTTGAGCCAAGCAATTGCCAACTACTGGGAAGCAAAGATCTCAATGGATTGAGAGATGCTCCTGAGAATATCAGTTTTTCAGCTTATTTTATACATTAGAATACAAGGAGACATAAGGTAGATTACATGAAACCCATTAGTGGTAGATTAAGGGGGCAGGGTAAAGCAAAGTAGGGAAATCTCTCTCTGGGATTGGATAAAAAGGCAAAGTGGAGAACCACATACTTTGTATTACACTGTCAGGTATAGGACCGTTAATAGCTAACATTTACAGTACATAAAAATGGTATGTTGAGCAAGATACCAAGAAGGGGTCCTGGGGTCACTTTCTCTAATGCCAACGGTTGTGCCTTTGGGAGTCTGGAAAATATTACTCTGACATTTCAAAGGTGTGTTATCTTACAAGCAAAAAAGACAATAAACAAGCTCATTTAAAGTAAAGATAAAACTTTGTCAAGGCAGATACAGGCCGAGGAGGAAACTACCTGCCATGACCCACTTTTATTTAGGAATTTTTTATGTTTAGACTCTCCTATGTGGTTACTTTCGGTCTCTGAGTTTGTAGGGCCCACCATTCAGGCCTCCCCTGAACCTGTCAGGTTTAGAATGTGGCCCCTTTTTCATCCACACCAGCATGTAAAGGCCAGCAGTGCACCAGCTATTGGAGATTACTTCATCTATGGTATCAACAGTTCTCAAAATATGTATCATTGTCCCTATTTTACAGATGAATAGACTAATTCTCAAGGAGTCTCCAGTTGTTTTCCAAAACAGTAATAGTGACGATCAATCCCAAAACTCTGTGATTCCAAGTCTCATTCTCTTGCCACCATGAGATGCTACTTAATAAAAGTTATTTAAGATGTTATAAACAATATTAGGAGAAGCACAATGACTAACACAAGGTGTTATAAACAATATTAGGAGAAGTACAATGATTAACAATCTTATGATGTAAAATAGTGTATGGTCAATTTGATCACTATAGGTTTGGAGTTCTCTTTAAGATAACATTCATTTTGATCTTTCATATAACTTTTCCAGATTTCTGCACTCATGAGATAAAGTGCCTTTGCCATCACAACTCTCCAACCTACAATTCCTGGCTTGGCTAATGTATAAGGTGAAACTAGAGAAGAGTGTGGTCAAAATATCATACAGGAGGCATCACATTCTCTAAGTGGTTCCTTAGTTCAATGCATGACTGTTGGAATGGTGCATGTGCAGCAGGTCTTACTTTCTTTACTTGAAAAATTAGCCAGTCGTGAATTTTTAAAAATCTCATGAAATCCAGTAATATAATTTTTAACTTGTACATTTTTATCATAATGCATAAACCAACAATTTTAGGGAAAAGCTTGTGAAGAGCATGAGGTTCTCGTGTGGAAAATTTATTGTCACATTCAAAACCACAATATCGTGTACAATCTTCAGAGAGTGAGTTGTTTGCCAGGGTTTCAGCTGACTTATCTTTATATTGTCTGATTGCCTATTGCAGTAGCCAGGCTCCCAGATAACCCCCAGTGATCTTTACCTATCAGTGATCACACCCATATGTAGTCCCATCCCTGACTACAGTACCAAAGTAAGTCTGGGTGATGAGCAGCATACAGCAGAGGTAATGGTATGTCACTCTGGTATTAGGTTATAAAAAAGACTGTAGCTTCTGTCTTGGATGAGGAGTTTGCCTCTTTCTGTCTCTGTTGCCCTGTCTTCTTCACACCCCTCTCTCCTATTCTCTTTTCCTTTCCCTCTCCCCTCTCTAATCATCCTCCTCTTCCTCCTCCCTCTCTTCTTCCATCTCCTTCTCTTTCTCCTCCTCCTCCTCTTCCTCCTCCTTTCCCTTCTTCTCCTCTTCCTCATTCTCCCTCTCCCTCTCCCTCTCCTTCACCCTCTCTCCCTCTCCTTCTTCCTCTTTGTCTCCTTTCCCTTCTCCTCCTACTCCTCCTTCTACTACTCCTTCTCATTCTTCTCCTTCTCCTCCTCCTTCTCCTCCTCCTCCTTCTCTCTCCTCCTTTTCCCCTTCCTCCTCCTCCTCCTCCTCCTCCTCCTCCTCCTCCTCCTCCTCCTTCTTCTTCTTCTTCTTCTCTCTCTCTCTCTCTCTCTCTCTCTCTCTCTCTCTCTCTCTCTCTCTCTCTCTCTCTCTCTCTCTCTCTCTCTCTCTCTCTCTCTCTCTCTCTCTCTCTCTCTCTCTCTCTCTCTCTCTCTCTCTCTCTCTCATCACCAGATCTGAAATGAGCTGTTTGCCATTAACATTGAATTTCCATATGATGAGGCGCAAATGGTAAAAAAGTAAAATTTATGGCAAAAGACAGTGGGGAAAAAAGTAAAGCCTATTAATAACCATAGCTAGGATAGGTAATCAAGTCTTATGGTGACTGCAGTCCAAGCCAACATCTTGACTGTAACCCCTAGAGAGACCCTAAGCCAGAACAAAGCAGATAAGCTGCTTCCATATTCCAGACTCAAAAATTGTGAGATAATAAATGTTTTAAGCTGCTAAGGTTAAGAATAATTTCTTAGACCCTACCTCAGAAAATTCTTATGAGAGTAAAATAAGAGAAAATTCTTAGAAAAATTATAATAAAAGTACAATTCAATGGTCAACATATCATCATATGTAATTCTACTTTCCATTAGGCAGAATGGCTCAGGTGTCTAAAAAGAGACTTCAATGTAACAAATTCATCTTTGAAAATTTTTTTTCAAGCATTAGTAAAATATAATATCTCTGAAATATCACAAGCAGTGTTCACTATTATGAACAACCTAAAATTCACTTTTTTCCCCTGCTTTCACAATGAAAACTGAGGTATAGTAATTTTTTCATAAGAAATAATAAAAGCAATGTTTACTTTTCCTCACTAAGGAGATATTATTATTCTTTAGCACTAATAAGATAATAATCCTGCTGGGATTTTAAAAAATCAACATTACATAAATAGTTTGAGCACACACATTAAAATACTGTAGATCCAGTGTGTGACCATCACATATAACCAGAGACATGCCCAAGGAAATATGTATCTATTAAAAATGTTAGCATCTTCCAAATTGAAACTCATATCTCTAATAGCCAATCTATTGAAGGAGAATATAGGGGGCAACCTGGAGTGAAGGGGTATGTGGGCTAGAAGCCTGACTCTGTACCTAGTTATCCAGCATTCTGCTGCACATTCTTGTTAGCCTATAATTAAGCCACTGTCCCTTCCTTGGGCAATAATCTGTTTTCCTAAACTCTCCCAGTTTATAAGGGCCACAAACCAATAATTTAACAGCTTAGCCAGAGGGAGGTCACTGGCACCACCCAGGCCAGGCCTTTAGCTGTAATCTCACTTCCATATCCAATCTAACTTAGGTAGGACTGCAAAAGCCTGGAAGTTAGGAAACAAAGAATTTTAGGAATATATATAAGGAGTAATCTCATTGTATAAGATGTTCAGGCTTTAGATCTTTGAATCCCCTGAGCCAGCAGTGCTGCTTTGAATAAAGGTTTCTTTTTTCTTTTTTTCCCCTGAGTACTCGTATATTTTCCAGTCACCTGGTAAATTCTGCAACACTAAGAAAAAAAAAAAAATCATACCATTATCTAAACTAACTTTAGGATGAAAAATTATGATAACTAACAGCAGCTCATGTTTTATAACTTTAAATTCTAAGATTAATGTATTTCAGAAATGATTTAAACTCAAGGATTAATATAATCCTGAAAGGACTTAAAAGAAAACTATTTCTGGTAATACATAATCTACAATATGTATATTCCCCATTGATGACTCATTTTCCACATGAAAAACAGTTTTGACAAATCCATTTAGAAGAACCAAAATGTAATAAATAAACCAAAGGAATAAAAGTGCTTTATAAAACTGTAAAACACCACATAAATAATACGTATTATAATACTGACAATGTTATTATTAAAGCAAACCATGAAATGGCATTCAGGGGGAAATGTGGATAGTGAGAAAATAAAAGCTACAGAAAAGAATCAGGGAGGAAATTTAGACTCAGTTATGTCAAGAGCAATGTCCTTCCTAACCACTGAAAAAAAGCATTTCCATTAGAACAGATTTAAGTGGTTTAATGTAGGAAGACCATAATCTGATGGACGGAAATCTATGAAAAGATATGTGAATAATAAAGGAATTAAAAATAGAATGAAGGACGGAGGGAGGACAAGAAAGAAAAAAAATGAGTGAAAAGATGCTTCTTAACAATATAATTCAAATTTAAAACTCAAAACATCTGCTTTTTATAAAAATCTGAGGAATTAACTTACAATAAAGGAATATGAAAAATCTTCAATTGCAAGAAAGAAAAAGAAAAAAGATTATAGGGGGAAAATAAAAAACACCAGCTCAAAAACAATAACGTTTTCTCTCATTAAAAAGGAGAGCTTCTTTAGACCAGTAACAGCTGTATGTGCATCTTTCAAAGGGCACTCTTCTGAAAGAATTTAAATCAGACAGTCAATTCATTTGGGATAATAAAAAATTGTATCTGTAAAACAATGTTGTTCTACATTTGATTCCACCCCCCCAATCCTACCATCATTTAAGAACTTTGCACAAGAAAAAGAAAGATTTCTTCTCTTTAAAAAGTTAATTTTTTAAATCAATAGGCTATCTACATGGATTGTTAGAAATATTTAATCTTTTTAATTAGGAAAAAAATCTAGATCCTGAAGTTTTCAACCTTTCAGTTTTATTTTTCACTCAAGGCAATAATTTCTTTTGTTAATAATTGCTAATGCAATATTTTCTTTCTGTAAAAGCACCTTTTAAACTGTATTTTCTGGGAATGGTGTCATTTATTTTTTATTAATTTCTGATAATAAAATTCATTACTATAAACTTCTTTAGGTTCTGGGGGAAAAAATACCTAATATAACATTTATTTCCTGAGAATATGGTTTCCCCCTCTTGATGTAGCAAAATTCTATTACCTTCACATTCTTAATGGTTTTTTATATCTAGTTATATTTATCTTTGATTTTGCATCTAATAAAAGTATTATTTTCTAACTTGGTTTTACAAATCACTATGTTTATAATATATCTGCATCCCCTTCTGTATCTCCTATGGTATAAAAAAGCAATAATCTTTTCTAAGTTTAAATATTTTGTGACCACAGTATTTCTCATAAGAGTCAGGTTAGCATAACCTGGTGGGGGAAAGAATCATACTAGAAGGAGACTGCAGGAAAAGAGGGTCCATCCAGAGCAATCTAACCCATCAGTCACAGGTGTATAAAGGTTTTGCATTCTTCGCTGCCATCATTCCAGACAGGCCTACAAACTTTCAGCTATCTCCAGTACCACAAGGGCTTGAATTGTCTTCTTTACCATCCAAATGGCTGGCTACCTGCCAAACCACAACTTTGCTTTAGAAAGTGCTCCTTAAGTGAAGTGAAAAGTTGAGACAATTATTGAAATAATTCAGTTCTAAAAAAATGGATTGAGGAAGATCAGCCTTTTTTTTTTTACTTTATCAAGATTGGTATTACCTACATGGATGAAGCTCATTGCACAATTGCTGTATTACTCCACCAAATGCACACATTCTTTGTGTACTAGACCTGACTTCAGCCTGCTATCTAATACTGACCAGTTCTGGATTTCAGAGGCTTATCTATGTTAACACACAACCAAGATGACTTTTCTATTATCTACATAACTCATTGTAAAGTATTTGGTGAAATGATGTTTTGGAAACTTGGTTGATCATGGCAAAGATTAGTTAGTGTATTTACATTAAATAAAAATCATCTATATCCCTATGTAAGAGTATTTAATATTCTATCTAAATTTTTGCAAATATTCTTGCCTGGCTGGCATGGGTCAGTGTTTGAGCATCAACCTATGAACCAGGAGGTCATGGTTTGATTCCCAGTCAGCTATATGCCAAGTTGCGGGCTCCATCTCCATTGTGGGGTGTGCAGGAGGCAGCTGATCAATGATTCTCTCTCATCATGAATGTTTCTATCTCTCTCTCTCCCTCTCTCTTCCTCTCTGAAATCAATAACAATATTTTTAAATGTATACATATATATATATTCTGAATATTTACATGTGTCTTCAGAGAGATAAAATTGATGTTTCTCCTCCAAGCTCTATTTTTATCAATGAAAGGAAGTCAATTATTGTTTAGACATGAAAATTGTCTAGCTGTCTCAATGATTTTATAAACATAAATATAAACCGGAAATAGAATGGCATAACTAAAATAGGGGTATAAGTATTCCATGTAAGTCTCCCAGGGAATATATTAGCCAATCATTGTCTTCAGAAAGGTGTTAGTTTTCTAAAAACTATTTATTGTATAAATTGAATGTTTTTTAGATTTCAGTTCACATAACTGATCTTATTCTATGCTTATGTATAATGTAAATCCTCACAATCTACAAAGTAAGAGCTATTATCACCCCATTCTTATCAAATATAGTTTATGTTTTCCATAAACATTTCCTGTTTCTGCAATATTGATGTCTCCATAGAGACCTATTATTTCACTTCATTGTCACAACCACTCTGTGATCTACATATGATAGGGATTAGTTTCTCCCACTATTAGTGAGAAAACTGAGGCACGTGATGAGCTCAAGGTCACAGTAGAATTCAAGAGAGATTCCAGGTCATTGGTACTAACACACCATGTGATACCCAATAATAAAAGGCTACATGTTTCTGGATGGGACAGATATGTTTTATTGCTAGGTCATTCATGATGCCAATGTAACTTAATGTGCTATTAAGCAGTCTCTTTAAGAATGAGAAAAACACTCAAACCAGTTATTTACTAAAGTCTAGTTGTTTGAGTGATTTGACTAATTCAGTACAAATAGTACTGTGTCATCTTTATAAAATACATAGACCCTCCTTCCTAAACTGCCCCTGAAATAGTTTCATGGCTCAAAAGTTCAGATTCAATAAAAATGCTCCAAATTAAATGTAAATTTATGGGGACACTTGAGGTCTGAGCCTGATGATGTGATATTGTTAGTTTTATTTCCTTGCTGATTTCACTTTCTTCACTGTTTTCCAGGCCATACACTATCTTGGTTTTTCTCGTTCAGAGTTGCATCTTCTGTTTTCTTTGCTAGTTATGTTTCATCTTTCTAACCCTTAAATATTATATGGTCCCAAGCCTCAGCCCTAGAATATCTTTTTATTTCTCTCTGAAGCATTCTCTATCTGATCTCTATTCTCATGGCATTCAATACTATATAGAGGCTCATAAATCTCAACTGTAATCTCAGTCATACCCCTTAACTTCATATTCACATATCCAATCACCTACTCATCGTTTGCATGTTTAACAGGAATCTCAAAATCAAAATGTAAAAAACTCAAATTTCTGATTTCTTGCCAACCCTGCTCCTCCTATTATATGTTTCTTCTTTTCTCCAGTTGTCTCAAGCCAAAGCCTTTGGAATGAGCTTTTACTGTCTTCTCTTGTACCTTATATTCAAAATACCAGGGGATCCTGTTGTTACATTTTACAAATAAAGCCAACATCCCACCATTTCTTATAACCCCGTTATTTTCCTCCTCTGCCACTTGGAGCCACTTTTTCTGTCACTTGGATGTCTGTAATCATTCCTTAACTCCTTGCTGAACGTGGGCATGGTTTCACCTGGGAGTTTGTTAGAAATGCTGAATCTCAGTCTACATCCTAGATTTACTGAAGCAGAATCTGCATTCTAACACAGAGAACCTGAATTCCCCGTGATTTGTATGCACTCTAAAGTGTAAGAAATTTCATCATTACTGATCTGCATCTCTTCCCATAAACTCTACAGTCCATTTTTCAACACAGCCACAGCCAAAGTAATCCTTTTAAAATGAAAGTGATGTTATGTTTCTTTCACCACTCAATCCCCTTTAGATCTTCCTATCTTACTACAAGTAATAGCTAAGTCCTCACAGGGGCCAACATAGATACCTGCACCAACAAACCTCCTACCATTTGACCCTCAACACCTACAAATTGCATCGTTTCCATATCCAATCAACACGTTTGCAAATAATTGGGTATGGAAAGTTTCTAAATCTTCTGGGCAGCAATTTTAAACATCTCACATTATATCTTTCTTCTACAGACATATAACTTTATTCTTAACATTGAATTTGTGCTGACTTCAGTTTTCACTCAGAGAGTACCTTTAATTTCTAGAAAACACCAACAGAATTTCTGAACACTAAGTACATTCTTCTAAATGTTTTAAGATGTATATTTTTAAAGAATCTTTACCTTCTACAGAGATATTGAAATACATATAGATGTAACTATATAATGAGTGGAATTTGCATTGAAATAATGTGAGAGGAGGGGAAGCAAATCCTATCTAATAAAAGAGTAATATGCAAATTGACCATCACTTTACACACAAGATGGCTGCCTACATGTGGTAAAATATGACTGCCCCATGTGGACACAAGATGGCCTCCACAAGATGGCCAGCAGGGGAGGGCAGTTGGGGGGGACCAGGCCTGCAGGGGAGGGCAGTTAGGTGCAAACAGGCTGGCAGGGGAGCAGTTAGGCATCAATCAGGCTGGCGGGTGAGTGATTAGGAGGTGAAGGGGATAGAGGCAATCAGGAAAGCAGTCAGGGGAACAATTGGGAACCAGAAGTCTTGGACTGTAAGAGGGATGTCCAACTACCAGGATCGGGCCTAAATGGGCAGTTGGTCATCCTTCAAGGGTTCCCAGATTGAAGAGGGTGCAGGCTGGGCTGAGGGACACACACCACCGTGCACAAATTTTATGCACCAAGCCTCTAGTACAGGAATAAATGAAACAAGATTGGCCAAAATGGGAGTTGCTTGATAGGTATAGGAAGATTACTTATATTTTCCTATCAATTTTTGTATATGTTTGAAATTTGTCAAAAATGTTCTTAATGAAAATACAAAATTAGTAAAATACTTTTCTTCTTTTTCCTGATAACAATACAATTATATGATGTCCAAGTTTAACTTTTGTGGTAACAATGAACAAATATGCCAAAATAATACCCGAATAATTGTTGTCCTCTGTGCTTATGATTTTTTTTTCTCTCAAGGTCTGTCTAGATCATATCTCCTTGATAAAGGTTGTTCCAATTAGCCTTCTAACAGCATATCATTTTAATGCAAAATTCTTTCCCTGTGGAATTAAAAATAATAATTGTACCTTGAACAGCATTAAACATTGAGGCAAATTACTGTTATAATTTGTGGAAGAATAATGATATCCTATTTAATTGAGAGCACTGGATTTTCTAATGCATATATTTAACTGTTTTCCAGGCACAAAATGTGCACATAGTAGGCAGTCACCAAGAGTTAGCTGACTAAATGATTAAGCACATTAACACCGATGGCTGTCAAAATTGTATTGGGCAAAATTGCATTTTTCTCAAATGATCGCATCACCAAAAGAATGTATATTTCTCACCTGATTGGAATGGCAATCCAATGTTTGTTTCACATTGCACTCAGGATAACAGATTTTACAATGTTGATTTATGTGCAGGAGGTTTATTGGAATGTACATGAGAGAAAAACACCTGTAAAAGTGAGGGAAGCAGGATTGGGCCAAAGGAGAAATGGCAGAGACCTCAACCTATCCTACCTGGAGCTTTGGAGTTGGGTGGCCCCTCAGTTCTCCCAAATCAAGACAGGGAATCAGGTCTTTGTACCCTTGCAGAGAGCAGCATAGAGCAGTGATGACTTGCAGACTTCACCTGGGCTCTCTACCAAGGGCAATGCCTAGAGAAGGAGCTAGCTGTGAGATACCAGCAGTCAAGCTACAAGGCCCAATATAATATGCATTTTGCATCTAGTATTGGAAGTTTCATGGCAAAACTATTCTATAATTCTTGTCTTTTCACTTATTTCTTAACATGACCTATGCCCCAACCATATACAGAATAATTTTTGTTTAGAATAATATTGAGCCAGGACCGGTTTGGTTCAGTGGATAGAGCGTTGGCCTGCGGACTAAAAGGTCCCGGGTTCGATTCCGGTCAAGGGCATGTACCTTGGTTGCCGGCACATCCCCAGTAGGGGGTGTGCAAGAGGCAGCTGATCGATGATTCTCTCTCATCGATGTTTCTAACTCTCTATCTCTCTCTCTTCCTCTCTGTGAAAAATCAATAAAATATATTTTTTTAAAAATATATTGAACTATTTCTTAAAACTTTTTTCCTTTCTTAAATATATGCGATCTACTTTTCCTTCTCCTTAGGTATCTTGTTCCTTAACCCTATTTGTTCTTTTGTTCTGTTTTGTTTTCATTTTATTTTAGAACTTTTATTGTGTTTAAATATATGTATATAACCATGTTTATCATTTTAATCGTTTGTAAGTACATGATTCAGTCATATTAAACACATTCAAAATATTGTGTAATTATTATCATTATCTATACCCAAAACATTTTCATCAATTTCAACAAAAACTCTGTACTCATTAAATAATAATGCCTCCTTCTCATTGCCTTTCAGCCCCTCATGATCTCTATTCTACTAATTGACTAAGAATTTGCTTATCCTAAGTACCTCGTATAAGTGGTATCATACAATATGTGTCCTTCCATATCTGGCTTATTTCACTAAGCATGACGTCAATACATCAATGGTGGAGCATATATTGGAGCAAAATTTCTTAAAATTAATAATATTCCATGATACACATACACCACATTTTGTCTATCTGTTCATCCATTGCTGGATAGCTGAATTATTTGTCTTTTGGCTATTATGAATAATGCTTCTATGAATTTGAACATATAATACAAATATCTGTACAAGTTCCTGCTTTCAAATGGAAGGGAGGGAGGAAGAAAGAAAGAGAGAGAGAGAGAGAGAGAGAGAGAGAGAGAGAGAGAGAGAGAGAGAGAGAGAGAGAGAGAGAGAGAGAGAGAGGGAGGAGAGAGAGAGAGAGGGAGGAGAGAGAGAGAGAGAGGGAGGAACATTTTGTGAGAGAGATACATCCATTGGTTGCCTCCCGCATGCACCCCAACTACCAGGGCTATCCCTTTCCTTTTGAGAAACCACCAAACTGTTTTCCACAAGAGTCATATAAGCAAAAATACTGCTATGAAAGATGTCTCAGATTGTACTGCCTATGTTTCTTCTAGAATTTTTATGGTTTTGTGAATTACATTTAAGTCTTTTATCCATTTTTAGTTTATTCTTGTGTATGGTGCAAGTTGGTGGTCTAGTTTCATTTTTTTTTTTTTTTTTGCATGTACCTGTCTAATTTTTCCAATACCACTTATTAAAGAGACTGTCTTGACTCCATTGTATGCTCTTGCCTCCTTTGTCAAATATTGACTGTAATTGCTTGGATCAGTTTCTGAGTTCTTTGTTGGTCTATATGCCTGTTCTTGTGCCAGTACCAAGTTGTTTTGATTACAATCACTTTATAGTATAGTTTGATATCTGGTATTGTGATCCCTGCAACTTTGTTCCTCTTTCTCAGGATTGCTGAAGCTATTCAGTGTCCTTTTTGGTTATATATACATTTTTGGAATACTTGTTCTAAATCTGTAAAATATTTTAATAAGGCTTTCATTGAATCTATAGATGGTTTTGGGAAGTATGAACATTTCAATTATATTAATTATTCCAATCCATGAACACAGTGTATGCTTATACTTGTTTGATTCTTCCTCTATTTCTTTTTTTCAATGTTCTATGGTTTTCTGTGAATAGGTCTTCTAACTCCTTGGTTAAGTTTATTCCTAGATATCTTATTATTTTTTTATTATAATGGTCTATTTTGTTTTCATTTAATTTATTATTGCCCCCAGAAAAGAATGTTGCTTAGGGAAAATAATATAAAACTGCTTGATGAGTTAGTTAAAAGTACTCAATGATTTGTGGGGGGGTTTGTGTTTTTTTAAATAGAAATGGAAGAAAGTGCTGGTGAGGATGTAGAGAAAAGGTACCCTGCTGGTGGAGTGCATACTGGCGCAACCACTATAAAAACAGTATGGAATTTCATCAAAAATTAAATATGGAACTGCCATTTGACCCAGTAATCCTATTTCTGGGAGTCTATTCTAATGAGCCCAGAAATACCAATATGCACCCCAGTGTTCATACAGTGCAATCTACAATAGCTAAGGTCTGGAAATAGTCCAAGTACACATCAGTAAATGAATGAATAAAAAAAGCTGTGGTACATCAACATCATGGAATACCATGCAGCTTAAAAAAGAAGGATCTCTTACCATTTGAGACAGCATGGAGGGACCAGGAGAGAATTATGCTAAGTGAAATAAGCCAATCAGAGAAAGACAAGTATCCCATGATCTCACTCATGTGGAATCTAGTGAACAAAACAAACTGATGAGCAAAATAGATTCAGAGACATATAAGCATGGTACAGGTTGTGGACTCTCAGATGGAAGGTGGGGGTGGCTGGGTGTGTGGGGAAAGATTAACCAAAGGATTTATATGCATATATGCATAACCCGTAGACACAGACAATAGTACAGTGAAGGCATGGGGGTGGGGGTGCAGGATGGAGGGGGTCAATGGGGGAAAAAGAGGACATGTAGACTTCCAACAATAAGAATAAATTCTTTAAAAAGGAAAAAAAGAAAGCAATTCATATTAAGCGTTTTATAAGTTGAAACAGGCTTCCTGTGAATCATGTGTAAAGTAGTTACAAAGCAAGCAATTCAATAGAAATGGAATTGCCAAGTCATAAGAGATTCACAGATTGCTCTCAGTTGAGCTGCTGAATTGATCTATGGTCTCCACATCCGAGGAAGAGAATGAGTATTGTCTGTGGCACAACAGAATAATCTTATCCCAATCAGTCTGATCATCTTTCCTCTCTCTTTTTCCACCTAAAACTTTTGGGAATGAGCTTTATATGAGGGACAATAAACAAAAATGTAAAGGGAAAAAAAAAAATCTCTCATTTTCAGTGTCTCTCTTTTCTCGTGGATAACTTTTCTCCCTTTCAGCGCAACTTCTCTGATTACTCTGCAAACCCTGGTGTTTTCACATTGACTTGCCCCTAGGAAGCAAGCCTGGAAAACAAATTCATTGTAGAGAAATAAGTGATTTCAACCCAAGGGAGCAACCTCAAAACAATGAGATTTTGATACAGGGTTAACTGGGTAAATAGTTTTTGAGGATTGGATGCTCTCCAAGCCTTCGCATAATTCATAGCACAAGGGTATCTAAACTTACCCTACATTTGAAGGATTATTATTCTCTTCGAATCACTATAGGGCTGTCAGTTTCTGAGTGTTCTCTTCCCAGTTCTGATCGCCTGACTTTATAGCCCGGATATCCTGAAGGAGCAGGATGAAACAGATTCTGCACTCAAGGGTCCTCAATCTTTTCCTAAAGAAGAACTGCTTTTGACTTCTACTTGGGAAAATTACACTAACAGAGCCAAATACTAAGTTGCTAATGAGATGAAGAATGAGCACAGCCAAGAAGAAGAGCCTGGCAAAGTTACCCAACTTCTAAAAGTGGCAAATCAAAGAGGGAAGGCTCCAAGAACAGCAGGGAATGTCTCAATATGCCCATCAGAGCTCTCCTCTAGCATGAGGACTCTTGTTTTACAAGCTAGTCATAGGAATACCCTGACATTGGGTCCCTAAAAAACAACAACAATTCTTCCAAATCAAATACAAATATTTCCTTAAGTGTATTCCTTGAAAAACATCGTCGAGTCTTAATGACTGCCTCACTCAAAAGCTACTGCTCTTCTCCAACACTTTGATGTCAAAAGTTTGTACTTTTTTAGGGTTTTAGCATAGTTTCCTCAGAGACTATCAGACAATTCCTAAATAACTCAGGATAAGTTCAACAACTCTGCATGACTTCTGAATTTCATAAGATATAGCTATAATCATAACAGAACTTAGGACTCATATAAAAAAAAGTTTAACTTAAAGCTCATTTTAATAAAGGCACCATTTCTCCCACAAAATTAAACTATAATCACTCTTTGAACTTTATCTTATTTTTAAATGTTTATTTTCCCTAAAATTAATATGCAAAAGAATAATAATCATATGAGATTTTAATAAATGCATTTTAAAACTATACTTAGAGCTTGATGGGCATGGCTCAGTGGTTGAGTGTCAATCTATGAACCAGGAGGTCAGAGTTTGAACCCCTGTCAGGGCACATGCCACGGTTGTAGTCCTAATCCTCAGTGGGAGGCATGCAGGAAGCAGCTGATGAATGATTCTCATCATTGATGTTTCTATCACTCTCTCCCTCTCTGAAATCAATAAAATTATATTAAAAAATAAATAAATATAACTGCACTTAGAAATTGAGAATAATGTTTAGAAAAAAAATGTCACACTCTTGCTGCCAAGAATAGATTTCTACTAATTGCCTTTTTATAGAAAGCCGAAAGCTATAGTTTTCTTGAGAAATTTTTCATACTTTGAAGGTAGCTGTTAATAATTTATAGATGTCAAAAATTTGTATTTAATTCAGTAATTCTTAGCTTTTATTGTTTTCTTTCTTACATTGGATATTCATTTCAATTAGACATGTTTTCCTCAGAAGAGTCCTAGTACTGCATATTAGAGTACTGCAATATTTTTCTAAGTAGCTATTTACACATTTGATTACTATATTAATCTTTTGTAGTAAGCAAGGTAGGATCTTTATCTTTAGTCTATATATATTTTTTTAAAAAGCAAACATGAATGGCAGCAAGATTAAAAGACAGAAGGCTAGAAACACATTAAACACTATCACCCCCAAAAATGATGACTAATCTTAAAATTTAGTGATATAAAATGTTTAATGTTTCCTATTTTCATAATACATTCATAGAGGAAGCCCAACCCCACTTTCAAAATGTATACCTACCCCACTTTCAAAATGTATGCATTTTCACACACTGACTCTCTTCACTTTGCTTTTAGAAAATGAGCACTTGAGAGTGAACCGTGAAAAGATGCCAACAGACTGTACCAAAAATTAGTGAGAACCATATAGAGCCAGTTTCCATTCTTCCTTGCCCCCCTTTCCTGATACCCACGAGGGGGTGGGGGGAGACACAAAAAACCAACAGGCTTGTAAGCACCCAGCTATGGCCACAGAGCTGTTTGATTGCTTAAGCTGGGTGGCCAGACAATAGGACCAGAAAGAATGGCCGCTTCCTTCCTTCCTGTTGAGTGTTCTGCCTGAGTGAGCAAATTCAATAGCACTTTGCTTCACAGCAACACTAGGCTCTAGCATGAGGGAAAATCAACAAAGAGCTATTCTAGGGCATTTCCAAACCCACCTAAGCCAAGCCTCTGAGCTATAGAACCATGGGGGAGGGGCTGGCCACATTCAGGCACCCTTGGCGGGTGTGCATGAAGGCATGTAAACATGCAGCTACTGTTTATATTAAAGGCTGCTACTTACCCTACTCTGTGCATCTGCAATTGCCCGGTTTCAGTGTTTTCCACTTTCTAGTCTACAATTCTCTGAAAAGTTTCAACACTTGTCTCATTGTGATAACAAAGACAAAATTTGTATGGACAACTGTCATGTCATAACTCTAGCATCAGCTTAAATGCTCCTCCCGTGAGCCATCCTTTTAGATCCAGGTACATAATGATTTGGCCAAGTTGGCAGTTAAAAATGGGAACCAGCCGAAACCGGTTTGGCTCAGTGGTAGAGCGTCGATCTGTGGACTGAAAGGTCCCAGGTTCGATTCCGGTCAGGGGCATGTACGTTGGTTGTGGGCACATCCCCAGTAGGGGGTGTGCAAGAGGCAGCTGGTCGGTGTCTCTTTCTCATCGACGTTTCTAGCTCTCTATCTCTCTCCCTTCCTCTCTGTAAAAAATCAATAAAAAAAATATATATATATATATATATATATATATATATATATATATATATATATATATATAAAATAAAGATGGGAACCAGAGAGACTGTGAAAGACATTAAATATTTAATGCTACATAGTTCTCTTTTTACTAAAACTAAATTTCTAAGTTAAAATAAAAAAATTTATTGTCTCTAAAAGCACAGATATAGTCTGAATTTCAAAGGTTTTTACAAGTACCTCTGCTGCATTTACACACAAGAGAAATAGCATTGATGATGGTTCTTTTCAAATTGGTTCAATGTTTTATAAATGTATAACTTTTGCATGTATATACCTATGTTACCAACATTTTGAGAAAATATGCCTCTAGATTACCTGTCAAAAATTAAGTATCAGAATAGTGCATTACCTATTTTCGCCCCTCCATGTAAACTGTACTCAGAATAAATTATGTCAGTAGGCTGAATTTTTCGGGGTGGTCCCCAAGAATTTTTAGGGGTGGTTCCACACCCTAGCTGCTGGGACTCATGAGTGTGATGAGACATGACTCTCTTGATAGTGTTGTTATATGGTACAGGGGGCCTTTAAAAGGGAGATTTTCCAGATGGCTCTAACCTAATCCCACAAATCTTAAAAAGCAAAGAACTTTCTCCAGATGCACAGAAAAGAAAGTAAGAGAGATTCAAAGTACCAAAGGCTTTGACAGACCATTGTTGGTTTGAAAATGGAGGGAACTACATGAGAAGGAATGTGGGTGGCTGGGAGTTGCTGAGGGTGACCATGAGAAAACAACCATAAGGGAAACAGGAACCTCCATCCTATGGTCCTATATGTACTAGAAACTGGGTTCTGCCAATAGTTTGATTTGGCTTGCTTAGAACATGATTTTCCCTCAGAGCTTCTAAATATGGGCCCAGCCTTGGTAATCTTGATTTTGCCCTTGTGGGACCCTGAGCCAAGAATTAAGCCAAGCCCACCCAATGCTGTATCTACAGAACTGTGAGATATTAGATAGATTTTATTTTAAGCCAAGAGTGGCAATTTGTCAGGGCAGCAATAAGAAAATAATATATCTGGATCCAAGATGGATGGCAGACAAAATGGCAGTGAGAAAGAGAGTGTGAATGAGTGAGAGACGAAAGGATAGTGCATGGACATGTGGGGTGGGTGTGAATGTGTGAGTGAGGGATGGTATATTCCACAGGACTGTTGGAGACTGATGGACCAGGTTCCCCTATCCAGGCAGCCTTTACTACCACTGAAATATCTCCTGGGGTGGCCAGCTCTGCCGCAGAGACTGTGCCACCTTGAGTGGGAGAGTGGCTTTGGCTGGGAGCCCACCCTCACCTTCACCTGGGGAGACCTCGCACACCACCTGGGATCCTACAGCCACATTGGCCAGGGACCAGCTGCCATGGCTGTGAACCCATGAACACCGAGACTCCAGCCTCTCTGACCATGGGCTCCTACAAAGTTGTCCAGGGGGAGACAAAGTGGTGGCCAAGCCAAAACCAGTTTGGCTCAGTGGATAGAGCGTCGGCCTGCGGACTGAAAGGTCCTGGGTTCGATTCCGGTCAAGGGCATGTACCTTGGTTGTGGGCATATCCCCAGTAGGGGGTGTGCAGAAGGCAGCTGATCGATGTCTCTCTCATTGATGTTTCTAACTCTCTATCCCTCTATCTTCCTCTCTGTAAAAAGTCAATAAAAATATATATATAAAAAAAGACAACATGCTTTAAAAAAAAAAAAAAAAAAGTGGTGGCCAAATAGGTAAACAGGTCTGTGCCTTCTCACGGGGCAGATAGAAGAAACAACTGAATCAAATAACATCCACCAGGAATTGGTGAAGTAAAATCAGCTGAAGAGGCAATCCATGGACAGAAAATAGTCTCTATTGGCTTAATCATTTATCTAATTTCCTCTTCCCTGCTCCAAATTCATGCACCCTTCTCTTTTCTCTTTCTTTGCTAAACAATTATTTTCTTGTTGTTGTTGCTTATTTAATGGTTTGTTTATTTTTTGGTTTTATTTCATGCTTTTTTTCTTCCTTTCCTAGCTTATTCTCTACTTCTATAATAGTAATAGTTTAATTAGTTTCACTCACCAAACTCAGGCTTATCTGCTGCCAACTCTATTTTCCTTTTCCAAAATTGATGAATATAAAGATAGATAGGTTAAAGAAAGGGGAAAAAATTTTAATATATAATTTTTATATATTTTTGAATATATATATTTAATTACTATTATTTTTAATTATTATTTATGATTACTATTATTTTTAATTGAGTGTTTTGTTTTTTACTTTTCTTCTTATACACTCATTCTCTTTCTATCTTCTCTACACTGAATTGTGGCCATTCCCCATTCATTCAATTTCTTTACCTTGCCTTCTGGAAATAAGCTCTGCCTTTTCAGATTTAGCTCCCCTCCTTTTTTTCTGAGGGTTTTTGTTTGCATTTTTTGTTGTTGTTGTTTAATTATTGGTTTTGTGGAGTATATATTTGTGGAGTATATATTTTAAAAATGTATATATTTTTCTTTTCTCTTTGTCTTTCCCCTTATTTTTTCTTCATTTTTTTTTAATTCTCTTACCTTTTTTTTCTTTTCTCAATATCATTTTTGTGCTCTTTTCTCTCCCCTAATTCTCTTTTCTCTGGTGGTCCCCTTTAGTTGAGTTATTTGTGTCGTGAATACATTTGTGCTTTGTTCCCACTGTATCCTGTCTTGCCGAGTTTTATTTTGTGCCTTTTTGTCAATGTGAGCCACATAACCAGAAACCCAGAGAGGAGTAAAAATGGGGAGACAAAAAAACAGTTCCCACACAAAAGAAAAGGAAGAACCACCAGAAAAGGAAGCAAACAAAATGGAGGCAAGTGATTTGTCAGAGAAATAATTCAGAGTAATGGTCATAAGGATGCTGAAAAGGATGGAAGACAAATTTAACAACATGTGTAAGAACCAAGATGAAATGAAGAACCAAGGAGAAATGAAGAATGACCTAGCTGCAATAAAATACTCAATAGAAAGCATCTACAGTAGATTAGAAGAAGCTGAGTTCCACATAAGTGAGCTAGATACCATGCAATATATGTAAGTATATACTACATAAACATTAACATCTATTTTTATTTCTATTTATAATGCTCTATGCTGAAATCCGGAGCCCACACCAATACCCTCTATTCCAATTCCATATCACAGGGTGAACTGAATTTTCTCCTTTTTGTTATAAGTAACTTCCTTATGAGTAAGTAAGCAATTCTGAGATTGCATGTTCCCAGGAATCAGAACTTACCTGCTGGAATATCTGGGCTGTTAACTTCAGAATTTCTTTGTCCAACTTTCTCTGTCATCTCCAGTGTTGCTTTGTTTTCTTTTTGCTATTTTCTGATCTATTTTTCTAATCTTCCATAGTTTCTTGTGCACACCCTTAAGGTGTTGCTTGTTGTTTACTCTGCTGTAGTATTGCATTGAAAGGGTGCAGAATAAACTTCTCCAAAATGAGCCACTTTGGCATGTGTATTATTTTCAGCAAATGGCAATCAAGACCCAGCAGATTCAAGAGAAACATTTACCTCTCCCTTAACTAAAATATAGAAGGTGTCCTGGCCCAGAAAGAGAACTATTACCAGAACCAACTTTAATTTGAATGACCAACTTGTATAGTAGGAGAAACATTTAATTATCAACCATCTGCTCCTCTTATCATCCTGTAAATTACTCCTTTTCCTCATTGACCCTGTGCCCTATCCTATTTCTTAGCTCAAGATAGCATAGAAGCCTCAATTGACTAACTTGTCCTTGGGTCTCATATTCTTAGGGTGCCCCTCAACTCCTGAGTGAATATAAATAAATCATCTTTTCTCTCAAAGAACAGTTTAGACAACTACCATTTTGGACTGCGTGATTTGACAGCCACCATGTTGGCCACATGGCTTGCAGCTCCCTGGGAACCACCATCTTGAAATGGCAAAGGTCAACTCCTCCCTTTGAATTAGCCAATCACTAAAGACTGTGTACCTGAGTTCCAATCAAAAGTGAGGGACAGGTCACGTGTGTCAGGATTAAAAAGCCAAGCTGACCACCTGCTCAATGTGCTGTGCTCCAGACCACATGCTGTGCACCCTCCGTGCAGGAATAAAGATATTTTCCTCGCTGCCTGGCTCCCGAGTATACTTTGTGTTCTACCAGGACCCCTGAATTTGGGGCTCACTTTATTTCTTATAGTTTGGGAGAGTGTCTGGGATACTGTTTATCATCATGGGGAAATAGGATCTCTCTCCTAAGGAGGTGTACCTCTCTGCCAAGTTGCATCAGCCTCGGTGAGAAGGGACAGCCATTACTCTTGATCTGACTGTGAGCTCAGGATTGAGAGTCAGCCAGCAATGCATGAATAACCCAAACAAGACCTGTGGCAATCAGGTAACCTCATGCATGAGCCAAGGTGGAAAATTGGACTAAGTACTACTTTGGTGATTGTGTATCCTCAGAGGTTGGGTATATGTGACTGGGATGTGTCTTAGACATAAAGTGACAGAGTTCTGATCTGTGGTTCTGTTCTCCTGAGAGGGAAGCAGCCAGAGAGGGATGAAGCAGATCTCGGGTAGATCAGGCTCACAGTCTTTCGCGATTGGCTAATTCAAAGGAAGGGGTTGGCCTTTGACTGTGCACCTGAGCTCTAATCAAGATTGAGGGACAGGTCACATGTATGAGGATAAAAAGCTGAGTAGACCAGGTTTATCCAGGAAAATCCATTTCAGAGTATTGCTTAGACTCTAATCCCAGAGCTGACTTGGGTGATTAGATAAGAAGCACATTCCTTTCTGGTGTCCTTGAAGACTACAAGTGTCAGGCTAACCAGAGTCTTTAGATCTAAGTGTTACTTGTGTTCATTTATTGTGAATTCCTGTACTTGTTGTATACAATCCACTGGTATTGAAGATAAGTCTATTAAGCATATTATAGAGTGAAAATAAACACAACATGGGAAGGCAGATATTTATTGCTAGGTTAACTTAGTAAAACTGCAGAGGCATTGGGGTTGAATAGCCAATAACTACTTACAGTATTAGAAAGAAAACAGCAATTCCCTTTTTGATATTTTTAAAGCTATTTAATTTTTGAAATATTTTTGTCATTCTGTCTTTTAGAATTAAACTTATTTTAAAATAAAAGAACTGAGGTGTAGAGAGTTCAAAGACATGCCAAGTCATAGAGTCATCCTTTAGTTCAAAGGCTGTCCATAATGAAATGATCTTAACAGTTTAAACATTGGTGTCTAATTTCTGATCTTCTACTGTAGAATTCTGTTCACCGAATTGTGAGACCCTGAATAAATGCCTTTCCTCCGCTAGATTCCTTTCTTAACTTTTTTTTCAGTGTTAAATGGTATGATGTACTCTCATTTTCATAAAGGGCCACACAACTTCTAACAATTACTGATCAGGCAAAGCCAGTGACATTCTATGCTGTTGTTAGAATGTTTAATTTGGGTAAAGCTGGCAGAAAAATGAAAATCTCCCCTAGCTTATTAGTTAATAAGTACACTTCTATTGTGGGTCATAATGGCTTCTTCCAGTGAATGTTTTGGCAACCCTTTCAGTTAATTAAAAGCTAGACTACATGTACTAATTATTCATTATGGAGCTGTCTTCTTTCAATGCTGTTTACTTCTTTAAAAATATGAAGGTAGAGTTTTATTTTGCTATACAAATGTCAGATCAGAAGTATTTTTTTCATTTAATCTTACTGAATCATGCCCTCAGAAACAGAGTGTAACTAAGTCAGGTATTAATATTTGTAAACTACAGAGATGTCTGGTATAATTATTTTAATTAAAATGACTATAAACATTTTGTCAAATTCTGTTAATAATAGAGAAAAATACTATCCTTTTATTTTGATAAAATGTTTGACATTTTCCTTCTTCCCCTCTGCCCCCCCTCTACCAAAAACAGTACACTTACCCTTTCCATGAATTATAAGAGCTCTCATATGCTTTTGAAGGTCTTGCATATTATTATTCTTTAGTTATTATTCTTATAACTAATCATTTCCCTAAATCCACATTTCACTTTTGGCTAACTAATTTGATTCAAATGTGTGTGTACACACAGGAGTTTTAACAGGGTGTCCTATTTCTCAAAATCAGGAAACCTTTGTTAGAAGCTCAGTAGGAGGCATTCAAGGTTAAAATTCAGCTGGACTCTCTGGGCAAAGCCAGCACCTTCACTCCCACCCCCACTCCAGTGCGCGGTTTGCTTCCCTCCCCTCCTCTCCCCTCCCCCAGAGCAGGAAGCTCATCAACATGAGCACACAAATGCAAACTAACCAGCCAGGCCTCTCCCAAGGAATACAAATTAGGGGCAGGTAGTGGAAGAGCTTAGAAAACTGAAATCAGTAACAATGAAAAGGATGAATAGATGAGAGTCCTAAAGTGGGGTGAAGTGTTTAGCTTTTGTCATTTAAAATGACGTCTTTAACTCTTTGCCTTCTAGAGACTACCCCCTCACCAAATAATGGAGCTTTACAATCAAGAGTTCCTGGGTTAAAAAAAAAAAAAAAAAAAAAAAGGTATCAGGTTTCTTTTTATAAGGTATAATGATAAATTTAGATATTGGTTTCACTAGGGCCTGTGTCTGACAAAAATTCTTTGAGAGCCTATGACATTGAATCATTTACTAGCAGATTTTTTATTAAAGAGAGAGAGGGAGAGAGGGGGAGAGAGAGAGGTTCACATGCACTTCCTTTTTTTCCTCTTGGTCACTATTTCAGCTCAATGCAAATCATGTTTTATTTACTGCATTTACACTTGGCTGAGTTCTGACTTGGGGGTTGAGTTTGGCTGGAAGTTTGAATCTTATTTCCTAATTAGCTCTACCTTATATAGCAATCAATGACCTTGCCATAGCTTTTGATAATAATTATGAGATCAATGGCCAAGCAAGTTTTTTTTCTAGGTTGCTAAAGCTTCAGGTATCCCATAACTGAGGTATCTGGGAAATAATACTTTGGGCAAAGCAACACACACACACACACACACACACACACACACACGCGCGCACACACACGCACATATACTCAGACTACAATCTGAATATTTACACCAGGTGATATCTCAAATCGTTAGAAACAGAACTACAGAGTAAGAAGATGCCTTGGAGCCTTAATATAAGCCAACCAAGGGGCACTGTAGTAAGTACACAGCTTAACAAGTAAAAGCCAGGGGTTCTCTTATAATAGCTTATTGTGACTTAGAGCTAAATATTTTTGTTTTAATTAAGAATGTTAAGATGAATTTTCTAATTTGGAAAGAGCAATCCTTACTTTAGTGCCACTAGAGATGGTTAATCATATATTATAATTTATTAAATATCTCTGTGTGCACTTCAAACCACAGACTCATGCTCATCCCTGATCCTTATATTTTGGTAAAACAAGTTTGGACAAACAAGAAAAAGCTATATGTTACTGAAGCTGAGAAAGAGTTAGTAAAATATAAATTTTAAGGTAACTAAAATGATAATTTATAAAATTGTCTTTAAGGGAAAGAGGATAGGAAATGAACACATTTGAGGAGGGTCATGCCTGTAAGGATACTTTATATCTATTATGGCATATTAAACATATTTCCATTTTATAGGTGGGGGGGAGCAGGACCTCAGAAAGTTTCAGTTTGTTATTTTGTTTTTTGACATTTCTAACTAAAGCCAATACATCATCTTGTTCCCCCTTTCTTTTATTTCTCTACATATAAGCAATTATTGAGGACAAAAAAAAAAAGAAAAGAAAAATGGTCTTTTTTTTCTCAGTGTCTTGAATGGTCCCATTTATAAGTGCATAATTTTTTGAGCAGTTTAAGACTACCACACCAGATACCTGTGTTTCCATAGATAAAACTGAGGTGTTTATTCATCATCTTTGATTTCACACACTGGTAACACTGTTGAGTTTCTGCTCTGAAATCTATCAACAGTAAAATCCATAAGACAATCATTGTGAAATAGGCAGGTTTAGGGAATTTTTAAAATTAAGAGGGTCCATGGAAAAAACACAGGGCTACAGAGTTGCAAAAGTTTGCATTTCCATTAAACAGGGAAGTTGAGAGAGGCATTCATTATATTTCCATAAGACAAAGTAACTGGGAATTGCAAAAGGCCTATGTTAGGTTCCTGAAGGAGGAACGCATGAGGCCAGAGTGGTGAGGGATTATGAATTTACCAGTGGTCCAGCGCACCAAATTCATGCATTTGAGGGGAAGGGGTGTTCCTCAGCCCGGACTGCCCCCTCTTCAATCTGAGACCCCTCAGGGGATGTTCAACTGCCCTGTGGGATCAGGCCTAAGCTGACAGTTGAATACCACTGTCACAATCCTGGACCACTGGCTCCTAACTGCTCACCTGCCTGCCTGCCTGATGGCCCCTAACCATCTCTGTCTAGGCCCTGCCAACATGGCTTTGTGAGGAAGGAGGTCTGGAAGGGCTTCCAAAAGGTATTCCAGTCTAATTAGCATATCACCCTTTTATTAGTATAGATTAGATTATCTGCACACCAGTGACAGGAGTCAGAGACTTCTTTATGCATACCCAGAGGGGAGATAATGGAATGTGGTTACCTCAAGTGAAATGTGGTCTTCAGCAAAGGGACTGACCATAATGAAATGACATGAAAACTATTTCCTGGGGGAGGTTTATCAATTTAATTGCTGGATCAAACCTAACAGTCTAGATTTACAAAATAAAGAAGGAAGAAGAAAGCCCAGAGGGAATAGGAGAACATTGAAGAAGAGGGCCTCACTTGTCCCCTGTGAGATTTGACCTTTGAGCTCAGGAGTTGCAATAGTGAACACATCAAAGGGAATATTGACCAATCAGAGGGGATATCAGGACACAGGAACTTGCAGCCTTTATAAACTGTGGAAGGAGGGACTCAGTGGGAGTGTATGCTTGTTCTTCAATAAATTTCCACCTTTGCTATACCACTTTCTGTCCATGGTTTCATTCTTCAACTCTGATGGACAAAGAGCCCAAGGAAGCCATCCTGCCAAGGGGAACACGTGTTCCAGTCCAAAATTCCTGTATTAATCCAGATAAGTAGCTCTAAGAAAGATATCCTCTGAAAATTATCATCATTTTGTCAACGGATTTTCTTAGAAAGTCTTCTTTAGGTTGACATTGGGATTGGAGAGCAAAAGCTTATCCCTCTGCCACCCATCCCCTTGTTTTGTTTCATGTTTATTTCTAGATATTTTTAAAGAAACCCCCTTTAAAATTCTGTTGTGGGAGAATCCAAGATGGCTGCACAGGTAAACACCTAGCCGCAGCCGCACACAACAATTTCAATAAAACACAACTAAAATATAAAATGGACATTACCGAGAACTACAGGAAAGTCGACTGATTGGCAATTCTACAACAAGAAGCAAGGAGAAAACCAGAAGGAAGAGCGGAGGAGCTGTAAAAGCCTAAGGTACGGAGACATGCGGCGTGCTCGGAGAGGACGGAACTGGAGAGGACGGAGCCGGAGAGGAGGGGTGGCTGAATGCCTGGCTGGCGTTCCCTAGCAGGAAGGAGATAAAAGCTCCGACTGTGCTGGGCCCCAGTTCCTACTGCTCTGAACCCCAGTTCTAGGCCAGACCCCGGGGACCCAGGCTCATCCATAGGGAGCTGGGCTGTAAGGCGGAACCCCGGGGAGTGGTGAAAGGAGGTCCCGGAGGCGCGCACATTGCGCGCAGAGAAGGGACGGTTGGCTGTGCCGTGGGATTGCCCTGGCGGGAAGGAGACAAAAGCTCCGGACTGCTCTGAATGCCACCTCCAACTCCACTTCCAACTGAACTGAACCCCCGTTCTGGGCTCATTGCTGGAGAGCCTAGACTGGTAGCAGGCGAAAATCGAGGGCACCTTTCTCTCAGAGGTGCTTGCAGCAAATACTGAAGGACCCTGGGGATTACTGAGACTCAGGAACCGCATAGGGCAGGGCTGATGGAAGCCAAGACTGTAGGCTCCACGCTGAAACCCCGCCCCATCAGGGAAGCTGTGAAAATGCTGAGACAACATAGATCACAAACGAAAGAAATGGAGGACAAAAAGCGACTGGATATAGAGTTCAAATCTATGCTTATAAGGTTTTTCAAGAATTTCCTAGAAAAGGTCGATAAGACCTATGAGGATATGAAAAGGAATCAACTAGAATTAATAAGGAATCAACAAGAAATGGTAGGGATCAACAAGAAATAAAGAATACATTGTCTGAAATAAAAAATATTATACAGAGTCCTAAAAACAGAATGGAAGATCGCAAGAATCAAGTTAAAGATTTGGAACATAAAGAGCCAGAAGACACTCCTCTGCAGAAGCAAGAAGGCAAGAGAATCCAGAAAATTGAAGATAATGTAAGAAACCTCTGGGACAACTTCAAGAGAACCAACATCAGAATTATGGGGGTCCCAGAAGATGAGAGAGAGCAAGATATTGAAAACATACTGAAAGAAATAGTGACAGAAAACTTCCCCCACCTGGTGAAAGAATTAGACTTACAAGTCCAGGAAGCATACAGAACTCCAAACAAAAGGAATCCAAAGAAGACTACACCAAGACACATCATAATTAAAATTCCAAGAGCAAAAGAAAAAGAGAGAATATTAAAAGCAGCAAGAGCAAAGCAGGTAGTTACCTATAAAGGAGCACCTATACGATTGTCAGCTGATTTCTCAACAGAAACCATGCAGGCCAGATGGGAATGGCAAGAAATATTCAAGGTGATGAATAGTAAGAACCTACAGCCAAAAATAGTCTACCCAGCAAAGCTATCACTCAGAATTGAAGGCCAGATAAAGAGCTTCACTAAAAAAAAAAAAAAAAAAAAAAAAAAAAAGCTAAATGAGTTCATCACCACCAAACCAGAATTATATGAATTGCTGAAGGGGATTCTTTCAGAAGAGAAAGTAAAGATAAAAATTATGAACAACAAATACGTAACTATCAACAAGTGAATCTAAAAACCAAGGAAATAAAAAAAAAAAAAATCTGATGAACAATATTAACTGTTGAATATAATAGAATCAGAGGTATGGAAGGGAAGTGAACTGACGATTCTTGGGGAAAAGGGGTGAGGGGGATGTAGGAAGAGACTGAACATAAACTGTGCACCTATGGATGAGGACAATGGGGGGTGGGGAAAGGGCAGAGGGTGTGGGAACCTGGTGGAGGAGATCAATGGAGGCGGGGAGGGGGGGGAGAGGAACATTTGTAATAATATGAACAATAAAAATTTATTTAAAAAATAAATAAATAAAAATAAAATTCTGTTGTGTATGGGGACAATAGGGTAGAAGTTAATCGATAAACATGCAAGCTTTAGAGTAAGATATAGTTTGACTGGATAACTACACTAGGCCCTTATCTTGTTTTCTCTTTCTAGTTAGCTTGTGTTCATTTTGCCTTTCACTTACTTACAGAATTATCTTTCTAAAACAACAACATAAGCAACATTGAAAATGTAATTTCCAAAGTCAGGTAGAATTTGAGGCCCAGAAATGTTATTGCTATATTACCTACTCTCCTAAATGATTCCTTCATAACTTTCCCTTATCTTTCATGAATCTGCTTCCCCATCCTCAATATCCTTTGGTGATTTGTTATATATTTCACTGAAAAAGAAAAAATAAATTCCCACAAAATATACACTTACCTGTGTTTGGCTCCTTATTTATCTTTTCTCCCAATTCTATGAATGATCTGCCCCTGCTCCCAACTCAATATCTTTTCCTTTTTATAAATCCCTTTCATTGCTTTATAGACAATGATCTAGGAAACTTGTGACTAAACAATTTCTCCCTCTACTGAATGATTTTCAATAGCATTTCTACTATACTAACCTACTGTTTCTCTGACATTAAAACAAACAAACAAAAATTCCTAGAGTCTAATTATTCTTCCAGTTACTAACCCATTTCTTTCCTTCCCTTTACAGCAAACCTCTTTTATTTATGCCCACTGTTTCCATTTTTTAATTACCATTCTCTCTTTAACCTCAACACTCCATAAAAAAAAACCACAACAACAACAAAAAACTGCTCTAATCATATCACTAGTAGCCAACACATTATTGAATCCAATGGCCAAGTCCCAGACCTCATTTTATGTGTCCTCTCTGTAGCATTTGACCCAACAGAGTTTTCCCTCATTCTTGAAATTTCTTTTTAGCTTCTAAGACACACTGGCCTCATCCTATCTCTCTGGCTGCTCCTTCCCAGTCTTTTCGCTAATTCCTTCTCCTTATCTCTCTTAGTAAAAATAAAATGCCCCAGGATTCTTTACTACAGTACCTTATCCAGTCTCATTGACTTCAAATACATGACTTAATTGTATATCTCTAAACTACACAATCCCATACCCAACTGCTTCACAATATTCTCTCGTAATCTCATAGATATCTCAATTGTAAAATGACTAAAATTACACTCTGAATATTCCCTTTCAACCCTGATTTTCTTACATTCATTGTATCTCCGGCTACTTCTATTCTTTCAATTGCTATAACCAAAAATCTGGAAGAGGTTCTTCACTCCCTTCTTTCCCTTATACCACATATCCAATCCACTCATAAATCCTGTCTGCCCAACCACCTCTAAAATAGAGTTGGATCACTTCTTATACTTCCACTCTGACCCCTCTCGTGTAAACTACCTTTGTCGCTTTCCAACATTATTGCAATGGTCTTCCAACTGGTCCCTTTGCTTCTGCTCTTGATCTATTTTGGTCTGTGTGCAGCACAAGAACGCTTCCTATCTCTCAAAGGCTGCTATCAAAGTCCACTCAAGGCTCATAAGGCACTGAATGATTTGACCATTGTATCTCTGGCCTCCTCTCCTTCACTTCCTCCTATTTACCCTGCTCCAGTTTTTTTGTTCCTCTTTATGGCCTTTCACTTTTTCCACTTTACCTGAGAATTCTTCCTCCAAATGCCTGCATGAGCTTTACCTTCACTTCCTACACATATTTATTTCAATGCCACCTTCCCTATAAGGCCTTCTCTGTCTCCCCACTATACCCTTCAGCACTTCCTTTATTCCTTTGCTGCTTTATTTTTCTCCCTAGAACTTATTATCTAATGTACTTAAGAAAGCTAAAAGGCTAATTCCAATGTAACCTTGATGTTTGGTGGGGTTAGGGTTAGGGTCTAGCAATCTGAATCTGTGCCAGTAATCTAATGTACAATCTTGATAACCTATAATAAGTCACTGCCCCTTTCTCCACAATCTGGTCTTGCAAAAATGTTTATCTAATGTACTACTCCCATTTTAGAGAAGCCATAAACCATGAACAATACACTATCCCTGGAGGGGGTTATCAGCGCTGGCACTAGGCCAGGCCCTTAGATATGGTCTCAAATTTGCGCACCGCGCCTCTAGTAATTTAATAAGAGCTAATATTTGAAGCTTTTTGATAGAGTAGTTTTGTAGAATGTTTATTCATTTAATAAAGGCCATTTTATTTAAAGCCATTATGTGCCATTTTATTTAAAACCATTTTGTTGTTGTTATCACAAAACTTCTATGAGGTAGACACTGCTTTTATTCCTTGGCCCTTAAAGAAACTGAAGCTTGAAGAGATATGTGTCTCTCCCAAGGTCATGCACTTAGTTGCAAATCCAGCTCTCAACTTCTACCTGACTTTGGAAATGATATTTTCAATGTTGCTCATGTTGTTGTTTTAGAAAGATAAATCTAGCAGTCAATGAAAGACAAAACAGGCACAAGCTAACTAGGAAGAGAAAAGAAGCTAAGAGCCTGGAACAGTTATCCAGGCAAGAAATGAACAAAGCCTGGTGTCACACACTAACCAAGATGAGGATGCAAAGCAAACAGATGCCAGAGTCATTTGTGAGATTATGTTGACCAAATTTGGACATTCATTGGATGTGAAGGATAAGAAGAGACAAGAGTCAAAGGTGATTTTAAAAATAGCTCAAGTGACTAGGCAAACGATAACATCAACCAACACAGGGCAGGCAGGCAGAAAAGCAGGTTGTAGTGGAATATTCATAGGAGTGGTTGGAACTGAAGATATAACTTTTAAAATCAGTTTAGTTTTAATAATACCAATACTATAGGAATAGATGTCCTGACTCAGGGAGAACCTATAGAAGATGAGATAAGGAAACAAGCTAGAATCCTGGAAAAATTCCCAAATCCCAGGTATACCAGTGGTCAAAACAGGTACTCTGAAAGTTTGAAGAAGTCAGAGTTTAATCCTGGCTGAGGGTGTCAAGAAGGCATTTTGGAGGAGGTGGGATTCACAGTGGAATTTTTTTTTTTTTTACTTGAGAAAGAAGAAGGGAGAGAGAAATATTGATTTATCATTTACTTACTTATGCATTCATTAGTTTCTTCTTATAAGTGCCTTGACCTGAGATAGAATCCACAACCTTGGCGTATTGGGACAATGTTTTAACAAACCTGACCAGGACCATTGTAGAATTTCTTTTTTAAATTTAGCTTTATTGTTGAAAGTATTATAGATGTCCCTTTGTTTGATATCTCTTCCCCATCCCCCCATTGACTTTCTGCCCCTGGATCCCTCCTCCCAGGCCTCCACCACTCTATTGTCTGTGTCCATGGATTATGCATATATGCATATAAGTTCCCCAGTTAACCACCCCCACTCCCTTCCTCCTCACTCCCACCTTCCCTCTAAAATTCGTCATTCTGAAAAAAATAAATAAATAAATAAATAAAATAAAATAAAATAAAATAAAATTCATCATTCTGTTTCATGCTTCTATGTCTCTGCATATATTTCATTCATCAATTTATTCTGTTTGTTAGATTTCACATATGAATGAGATCATGTGATACTTATTTTTCTCTGACTGGCTTATTTCACTTAGCATAATATTCTCCAGGTCCATCCATGCTGTTGCAAATAGTAAGAGTTCATTCATTTTTACTAGTACATCTGGGTAGTATTCCATTGTGTAAATGTACCACAGCTTTTTTTTATCCATTCATCTCCTGATGGGTACTTGGTCTGTTTCCAAATCTTAGCTATTATAAATTGTGCTGCTATGAATATAGGGGTGCATATATCTTTCTGATTGGTGTTTCTGATTTCTTAGGATATACCCTGTTTTCCCGAAAATAAGACAGTGTCTTATATTAATTTTTTTCTCCCAAAGTTGCGCTAGGTCTTATTTTCAGAGGATGTCTTATTTTCAGGGAAACACGGTATTCCTAGAAATGAGGTCACTGCACAAGTATACATTCTCACAATACTTGTGTTCTAGGGTTCCCTTTTCTCCACATTCTCACAATACTTGTAGTTTTGTTGATTTGTTGATGATAGCCATTCTGACAGGTGTGAGCTGATACCTCATTGCCATTTTAATTTGCACATCCCAGCTGATCAGTGACTTTGAGCTGATCATGTCTCTTGACCTTCTGTATGTTCACTTTGGAGAAGTGTCTATTTAGGTCCTTTGTGCATTTTTAAAGTTGCCTTCCTTTTGTTAAGCTGTATGATTTCCCTATATATTTTGGAAATGAACACCTTATCAGATTTATCATTGTCAAGTATGTTCTCCCGTGCAGTGGGCTTTCTTCTCATTTTGTTGATGGTTTCTTTTGCTGTGCACAGCTTTTTACTTGGATGTAGTCCTATTTATTTTCTCTTTACTTTCTTTTGTCGTAGATGTATCCCTAAACATATTGCTACAAGAGGTGTCTGAGATTTTGCTGCCTATGTTTTTTAAGATTTTTATGGTTTCACGACTTAACATTTAAGTATTTTATCCATTTTAAGTTTATTCTTGTGTATGGTATACGTTTATGGTCTAGTTTCATTGTTTTGCATGTATCTGTCCAATTTTCCCAACACTATTGACTATCTTGACTCCATTCTATGTTCTTGCCTCCTTTATCAAATATAAATTAAGTATAATAGCTTAGGTCAAATTCTGAGTTCTCTGATTTGTTCCACTAATCTATATGTCTGTTCTTGTGCCAGTACCAGGCTGTTTTGAGTACAATCGCTTTGTAATATAACTTGATACCTGTTATTATGATTCTTCCAACTTTATTCTTTCTTAAAATGCTGTGGCTATTAGGGGTCTTTTTTGGTTCCACATAAATTTTTTGAGTTTTGTTTTAGATATTTGAAATACGCCTTTGGTATTTTAATAGGGATTGCATTAAATCTATGGATTGCTTTGGGTAGTATCTATATTTTAATTAAGTTGATTCTACTAATCCATGAACACGGTATATTCTTCTACTTGTTTATATCTTCCTCTATCTCTTTTTTCAATGTTTTGTAGTTTTCTGAGTACAATTCTTTTACCTCATTGGTTAAGTTTATTCCTAAGTATCTTAAATTTTTTTGTTTCAATGGTAAGTGGGATTGTTTTTATTTTTTAGTTTCTCTTTCTGAGAGTTCATTATTGGTATATAAAAATGCCATTAATTTCTGGGTGTTAATTTTGTATCCTGCAACATTGCTAGATTCATTTATTAAATCTAGTATTTTTTTTTATGGAGTCTTTAGGATTTTATATGTACAATATCATGTCATCTGCATATAATGACAATTTTGCTTCCTCCTTTCCAATTTGGATGCCTTTTATTTTTTCTTCTTGTCTGATCTCTATGACTGGGACTTCTGGTACTATATTGAACAGGAGTGGTGAAAGCAGACATCCCTGTCTTGTTCTTGCTCTTGGGGGAACTGGTTTTAGTTTTTGTCCATTGAGTGTGACATTGGCTGTATGTTTGTCATATATGGCTTTTATTATGTAGAGGTATACGGTAATCCTTCTATTCCTACTTTGCTGAAAATTTTTATCAGAAAAGGTGCTGGGCCAAAACCACTTTGGCTCAGTGGACAGAGCGTCGGCCTGTGGACTGAAAGGTCTCAGGTTCGATTCCAGTGGGGGGCACGTGCCTTGGTTGCAGGCACATTCCCAGTGGGGGGTGTGCAGGAGGCAGCTGATCGATGTTTTCTCTCTCATCAATGTTTCTAACTCTCTATCCCTCTCAATTCCTCTCTGTAAAAAAATCAATAAAATATTTTTTTTAAAAAGGATGCTGGATTTTGTCAAATGCTTTTTCTGCATCAATTAGCATGATCATGTGATTTTTGTCTTGCAATCTGTTTATGTGATGTATCACATTTATTGATTTGCAAATATTGTACCAGCCTTGCATCCCCAGAATAAATCTCACTTGGTCATGACATATAATCTTTTTAATGTATTGCTAGATTTGCTTAGCTAACATTTTGTTGAGGATTTTAGCATCTATGTTCATCAGTAATATTGGCTTGTAATTCTCTTTCTTTGTAGTGTCTTTATCATAGCTAAATTTATGATAATGCTGGCCTCATAGAAAGAGCGTGGAAGTGTTTCTTCCTTTTGAATGTTTTGGAATAGTTTGAGGAGGATAGGTGTTAGTTCTTTGAATGTTTGATAAAACCTCCCTTATCCAGACCAGGGATTTTGTTTGCTAGAAGGTCTTTTTATTACTACTTCAATTTCATCAGTAGTTATCAGCCTATTCAGGTTTACTGATTCTCCCTGATTGAGTTTTGGAGGATTTTATTTTTCTAGGAATATATCTATTTTGTTGGAATATAGTTGTTCATAGTATTTGTTTTACAATTCTTTGTATTTCTGAGAGGTCATTTGTTACTTCACCTCTTTCCTTTTGGAAGATTTTATTTTTCTAGGAATATGTCCAGTTTGTTGGAAAATAGTTGTTTATAGTATTTATTTATTTATTTATTTACAATCCTTTGTATTTCTCTGAGGTCAGTTGTTACTTCAACTTTTTCATTTCTGATTTTGTTTATTTAGGTCCTCTCGCGTTATTTCTTGATGAGTCCTGATAGAGGTTCCTCTATCTTGTTTATCTTTTCCAAGAACCAGCTCTTCATTTTATTGATCTTTTGTATTTTTTTTAGTCTCTATCTCATTTCCAATTTGATCTTTATTATTTCCTCCCTTCTGATAGCTCTGGGATTTTCTTGTTCTCTTTCTCACTTTTTATGTTGTAGGGTTAGATAACTTATTAAAAGTTTTTTTTGTTTGTTTGTTTTTGTTTTTGAGGTAGGCCTTTAATGTTATGAACATTTCTCTCAGGATCGCTTTCACTGACCACAGAGAAATTTAAAGATTCAGTTGAAAGAGCTGTAAAAGGTGAGAATTCCATTCCAAGAGAACAGTTTGAATAATAGTTGATGAATGCCACTCCAGGAACTTAGCGTGTTCACGGGAGGGATAAAGTTGGGGTGGGAAGGAGAGAAATTGTGCCGTGGTTGGTAGAGCTGGATCATTGAAGGGGTTAACTTGTAGAGGATGTGTACTGATGTGGGAGAATTTTGTGCAGGAGAGTTATGTGATCATTCTAAGCTTAAGGAAGAAAATTTTCAGAAGTCTCTCCATGGGAAAATAAGGGCTCTAACCTCTTCTACGCCAGATCTCCAAATGACTGCAATGTGTTAAGGAACTAAGGAGGGGTGCCTTAGGCTTTCTTAGGCTGAAAAGGAGATGGAAGGATATGTTTTCTTTTTCATAAATCCTAGGAAATCTTTAACTCAGACCCCTTTCTGACCCACAAACTAAAGAAACGGACTCATTAATCATATAATTATGAAATATCTGGCTTTTAACTTGAGCAAATTTATAAACTAGTTATGACAACATTTCAGAAGAAAAATATCTTTCATCATCCCTGTAACTTAAAGAATGAAATCTTAAATTATATATTATTTACAGTGCTAAAAATTTGGATATTACTCAAAAGTTTGCCACTCTGAAGAATAAATTATTTGTGACTTTATAATTATACTTCAGATATGGTGTATTTACTTTTACAAGTAGATAAATTAAAATTAATTTTTTTTCTGATCTAGGAAGTTACATAGCTTCCTTTATTTATACATCTCAGTGATTTGTGAAACATATTTTTATGCTGCATTTTATTTTTTTAAATGCTCTAAGAATTGCTATTCCTGGAAATAGTTCTGTTTATTCAACACTATTAAGTTTTCTTAAAACAACTTAAAGAGGTCTTTCCATTGTGTTTTGCTTTTCAGTTTATATTTTACACTTTTTTTTCTTCCAGAAATACTAATATTGAAATGCTTTTTTTTCAGAAACACTAATATTGAAATGTGAATTTTCAGGGGAATATAGAAATGATACTATCAAAAAGGCATCAAAAAATAATAAAAAGAACCAGGAAGTATTACAGTAACATTTTGAATAAGGATGTTCTAAAGCTTTTCCTGTCCTTTGTTTGCTATTTTCAGAAAGGGTTAGAAATTTCACTAGCCAATGTCGGCAGTTGTTTAGAGAAGTTTTCACAGGAGTTTGGAAGGAAATATAGCCTTTCCATGAGAAAAGGGGAATAGGGATTCTGCTGGGCTGACTTTAACCTTACGCAACAGAAACGGAAATGGAAACTCATTCTTCTGAGAAAATTAACAACAGTGTCCTGCACTCTCCCTGGAGAGTCTGTTGCTAAATTTGTGTTCAGCAATGTTCATACTTGGATCATATTACATAAAAGAAAGGTCAGGGGTGTTTAAGGCCGTTTATTTTAACAGCAAAAGCCTCTGTGCTCAGCTTGGATGGGGTGGAGTCTCAGAGCAGAGCAAACAGCAATGGCTTCTTGTCAACCCTGTCCTAAGAGGCCCCTGTGTCTCAGTGTCCCATGGTAATCGCTGCAAGCACCTCTGAGAGAAAGCCGCCCTTGAGTTTTGCCTGCTGCCAGACAGTCCACTTTCTCCCCAATTGCCTCTGGGTCCCCAGAGTCTCGCCCAGAACTGGAGTTCTGAGCAGTAAGGAGCTTGTGTCTCCCTCCTGCTTGAGAAAGCCAGCCGCAAACTCAGTTGCCCACCCTTTCCGCGAGCATGCCTCCGTACCTCTGCCTTCTGCAGTTCCTCTGAGTGCTTTTCTCTTTCCTGACAGTCCAGTTTTTCCCTGAATGAGTCTGGGTCCCCAGAGTCTCACCCAGAACTGGAATTCAGAGCACTCAGGAGCTTTTGTCTCCCTCCCACTAGAGAAAGCCAGCCGCACACTCAGTTGCCAGTCCTCTCCGAGCACATGCATCTCCATACCTCTGCCACCTGCAGCTCCTCTGAGTCTCCATGTGCTTTTTCTTTCCTTCTAGTTGTAGCATTTCCACTTAGCCAGCCTTCCTGTGGTTCTGGATGATGTCCGTTTTGTCTTTTAGTTGTAGTTTTGAAATTGTTGTGCAAGATAGCAGTTTAGGTATTTACTTATGCTGCCATCTTGGTTTCCCCTGAAAAGTAACCCTTTTAAATAGAGAATAGCACTTACTCACAATAAATTTATTCACTAAGCTAGAGTATTCACTTAAGCAAATCTCCTTTAAATTGACTCCCTGTCTTTATCTTTTTTTTTTTTTTAATGGTATAATAAATCAAGTAAAATAAACACCAAAGAATATTCACTTATTCTAAGTTGAAAATTTCATGTCCTATGTTCATGGATAACGTGGAGGGTTGAGAGTGCACTTTTGGGAGGTAGGAATAGTTAAAGAAATTGAAGAACTGCTTCTTTGTAACTAGATAGGAAAATGATGCCAGAGTTTGGCAATTGCCAAGTTTTATTTCGCCCTTTACTAAAAATAGAGCCTTTTATTTCTGTACTGGATTTTAGTGATCATGTATTAATTCAATTCTCCTACTTCACATGAGGCAAACTGCATTAATGACTTGCCTGCTGTTACACAGTTAGCAACAGTCAGTATCAGAATCCAGTTCTCCTCATGATTACTCTGTTTATTCCACATTTTATCACTTATGAACAATATCCACAAGTACCCTTTGTAGAGGGATAGCTTCACAGCCAAGGTGCAAAGCATTTGTGTAAGTTATTTACTCTCAATAATTTACTGTATTTAAACAAATGAACAAGATATTTATTTGCACAATCAAACAAGTGAAAAATAGTTCCATTTTATAAAGCACCATTTCATATATATATATATTAGAAACCTGGTGCAAGGATTTGTGCACCAGTGGGGTCCCTCAGCCTGGAATGCATCCTCTCACAATCCAGGACCCCTCAGGGGATGTCAGATAGCTGGTTTTGGCCCAATCCCCACAGGCCTGATACAGACAAGAGGGAGCCCATCCTATGTTTTGAGTGTTTGTCCCCTGATGGTCAGTGCATATCATAGCGATTGGTTGCTTAGACTTTTATATATATCTAATATATATATTAGAGGCCTGTTGCAGGAAGATTCCTGCAGTAGGGCTTCCTGAAGCCTGGCCTGCTTCCCTCCCTTCTCCCCCATCCCTCCTGCTTCCTTCCCTAACTCTGCCACACCTGCTTCCCTCTCTTCTCCACTGCCCTGCTTGCTTGCTTCTTCGAAGCTTCACTCCCTTCTACAGAGCTTGGCTTCCTTCTATGCTGTCTTCAGTCTTCACTGCATGCCTGGATATGCAAATTAATCACCATCTTGGTTTGTTTAATTTGAATACTTATTCCTGATTGGCTGTTGTGCATGGCTGGTGGGTGTAGTGGAGGTATGGTCAATTTGCATGTTTCTCTTTTATTAAGTAGGATAAATATGTATACTATAGATAGATGATAGATAGATAGATGATAGATAGGTAGGTAGGTAGATAGAAGATAGGTGATAGATAGATAGATAGATAGATAGATAGATAGATAGATAGATAGACTGATTTCAGAGAGGAAGGGAGAGGGAGAGAGAGATAGAAACATTAATGATGAGAAAAAAATCATTGATTTGCTACCTCCTGCACAAAAAAAATCATTGATTTGCTACCTCAGACTGGGTATTGAGCCTGTAATCTGGGCATATGTCCTGACCAGGAATCAAACCATGACCTCTTGGTTCATAGGTTGACCCTCAACCACAGAGCCATCCATGACAGAAGGGCAAGGCACCCTTTCTTGATGTGCCTTTGTTGCCCTGGAATTTTATCTGTAAGATATGTCCCTGCTTCATGAAATTCCAGGTTTCCCTGAAACCTAACATCTTTATCATTGTTTTTCAGTGAGTAATTTATACTCATAGATTCCAACTCCTGCAGGTGAGAGATAGAGAAAGGAAATCTGGGATAATATAAATAATACAATGACCTTGGATAGGACACACTTTACTCACTTTGGTCTCCTTATACCCATAGATTGCATTATTGACCATAGGACTAGGTATGTGGGAGGGTGTAAAAAACATTGGCTCTAGCATGAATGTGTATCTATCCTTCAGGAGGTCCAGGACCCCATGCTGCCATTGTTTTACATGCATGGCCGGTCTGATAGGACTAGATCCCAGAATTCCTCTTCATGGTGCAAGGCCAGACCCTGTCCTCTGGTGTAGGAGGATGTGTTATCAGAGGCTAAATTTGTTCTCTAAGGACATAACAGTGTAATTATGTTCCAGGAAAGAAAGGGTTCCCATCAATTATATTTGGCAGAGACATTGAGATTGCTAGAGCTTGGAGAGCTATCACCATGTGATTATGCCTCAGGTAATACCATCACCCTAGTGTCTCAAAACTAGCCTCAGGGGTCCATCCAGAATTTAAGCTAATTCCCTGATCCATGAGCAATCCTGGGAAATGCTGGTCACCCTAGGAGAGAAACAATGTGACTCCTCAAAAGGGGTGTTGATTTCATCACAACCCTTCCTCATGAGCAGAATGAGAAGGACACTAGAGCAGGAAGAGAATTAAAAGGCAGCTATTCAGCCATCATAACTTGCTTAACCACAAATCCAAAGCTAAAACATCAAAGCCATCGTATCAGTAGAGGCACAGACTGTCATATCAGAGATTGATTTGATTAGGAGATATGAAGACAATTGGAGATAAAAAGGAACTCACATTTACCAACCACCTACCAGGAGCTAGGTAATGTGCTTAAAAGTGCACATACCTTATCTTATCATGAATTCTTATAAAGCATGAGAGGTAGTACTTTTTCCTTCAATAAGGATAAAGAAACTCTGAGAGGTTAAACACTCACCCAGGGTCACACAGTTTTCTTCTGGTAGAGATCAAATTAGGATATTACAGACTTCAAAGCTCATGTTCTTTCTGGGACACTGCACCAACAAATAAGTAGAACAAATAAGTAAACTGAACTACTTATTTTTGTAGAAAATTACTCCTTTAGTAAAATAAACAAATAAACTAATAAATAAAATGATTCAGAGGAGTGTTAATAGTGTGCTTCCCACCAGCACATATATTTCCTGTAAAAGTTCAACCTACACTGACAATATTGACGTGACAATACTGTAGTTTAATCTGTTGTGGTTCCACGTGGAGAAACAGGAGTGGGAGCAACTGAGTGAAGGAGAGAAGGCAGTAGAACCAGGCACCTGACCCTTCCTTCCTTCTGGCTAAGATGCTGGTAGGTCATTACCTCATGCTCAGGGCAGTGAGTGCTACAGGGAACATCAATATCTTTCTCTTGGAGAGATTCCCCAGACCTTGATGTTTAAAATTTAAAAGTAATTTCTTTCTTGGCTTATATAAGTGAAAAAAGGCAGACAGAGAAAGGTAAATACCACATGATTTCACTTACATGTGAAATCTAAAGAACAAAATAAACAAAATAAAAGATACAAAGAACACAGTGATGGTGGACAGAGGAGAGGGGGCTTGGGGCGGTAGGGTGAAAAAGATGGAGTTAAGAAGTACAAATTGTTAGTTACAGAAGAGTCACAGAGATGTAAACTATAGCATAGGGAATATGGTCAATAATATTGTAATAACTAGGTATGGGACCAGGTAGTTACTTGAAATATCAGGAGACCACACTATAAAGTACATGATTGCCTAACCACTATGTGATACACCTGAAAATAATACAAAATAATATTGAATGTGAACTGTAATTGAAAAATAACTTATATATATTTATTATTATTATTATTAATTTTTTTACAGAGGGGAAAGGAGGGAGCTAGGGAGCTAGAAACATCGATGAGAGAGAAATATCAATCAGCCACCTCCTGCAGGGATATGGCACAACCAAGGTACATGCCCTTGACTAGAATCGAACCTGGGACCCTTCAGTGCACAGGCCTACATTCTATCCACTGAGCCAAACAGGTTTCAGCAAAAGTAATTTTTTCTTTTCTCAATGTCTAATTATCACCATTATAATACATTTAAAAATGAATGAACTAGAGCCTCTCTTGTATTAAGTACTTTTGTTATTTTTTTTATGTGTGTGTGTGTGTATGTGTGTGTGTGTGTGTGTGTGTTTTAATTGATTTCAGAGAGAGAAAAGAGAGGGAGAGAGAGAGAAGAATCAACAAAGAGAGAGAATCATCATCGACTGGCTGCCTCCTGCATGCCAAGGCTGCAACCCGGGCATGTGCCCTGGCCAGGAATCCAACAGTGACCTCCTGGTTCACGGATAGATGCTCAACCACTGAGCCACACTGGCCGGGCAGTACTTAGTGTTTTGAATACCTGCTAAACAAACACGGGTCAAAGAATCGAGGCAAGAGATGCAGATAGTGCTAACTCCTATTAGTAGAGAAAGGGACTGAGGAAATTATAAGATTTTCTTCTGTAAACTTTCATAGTTTTGCTTACTATAAAATTCAGCTGCTGTTTTTATTAACTCAGTGAATTATGCAATTAAACTTTGAATTGATGAGACTGTCCTGAAAACCAAATCAATTGCTTAGTGACTCCACCCTCATTTTCTTCTCCACTTCTGTTTAGGAATCACACCTAGCAGGCTGCAAGATGTGTGAGCTCTGGGTACAGAAGGCAGGGAGAAGAGCCAGGCACCCATTGCTGTAGGCCTTATCTAAGAACTACTGGGCGGCAGGACTCTGGGTTCTTCCATTTTACTACAGTGACTGAAGTCAGCTTTTTTATGTGTCTAAATGGGACATAAATTATTGTTAACTTGAAATAGAACACGGTGATTTAGCATGGCTTTAATTGGATTTGGGCAATAAAAATACCCTTTGCTACTGAAAAAAAGGAATGCAAAATTTGAAAATGAAGGTTATATAACCTCTTTATGGCAAAAGAGCAGTCTTTTGAAAGGTTGTCCTTCTCACAACACTGATTTTATATTCCTAATGAGGCCTGGGAGACAAAAATCAGCTTTTGAAATGTTTCCACTCTCTTCAGTGTTCTCTATTTAATTAGAATTACTCCCTATACTAATCTCCCCAGCTAGCAATCTAATAGCCATTAGCAGAATTTATTTACTGTTTAAATTGCTACTTAAAGTTTAGGCTGGGTTCCAAGAATTTAAGCAGGTAACTTAGAGAAGGTTTGGCATTTTAAGTCAAACCCCATGTCTCATCTCTCCCTTCAATGTATGTATAAGAACTTCCTTTGTAAAAAAATAAATAAATAAACTTAAAGTCCTAGAAAAGCAGACCTTTTTTTTGGGGTGGGGGGTGGGGGTGAGGGTGAGGGAGCAGGGTAACAGGACAAGCAGATAATTCTATATATCTCGATATACCTGCAGATCTGTTGAACTTGGAAAGCGTTTAAGTTGATTCTTTTTTTTTTTTTTTTTTTTTTGGTAAGCACATTTGCAGAATCTTTGAGCTTAATAATATATGAGACAGACAACAAATTAAAACAATAAAAATGGATCTGTCATACCCAATAGGCAGCATCTTTTCATTTTCTCTAGGGGAGAAAAGAAAGCTATAGTAGTAGCCAATCTAGAAGTTGGGAAGTTCACTATTTTAACTTCAGTATATTTTGGGGACAACCTTTATTTACAGGTTCTATCAAATTCAAATAAAATACAAAATTAAGTGTTTTAGTTTTTAAGTCCAAAACTCCTATTTTTTAGATTAGTCTTATTTTTAGAATCACAAAATAATTGCATTCTATAGTTATTAGGGTTAAAAAAATCAATTAAAGTTAAAATGGTATGTTTTCAAATGATAGCTGACCAAAAATTTAATGAAAGTTTTTGAGTAAACTATTACATAAATTGTTCTTAAATTTAAAGACCATGGAAGAACTATTTTATGTTGTTCAACTTTCAGATTTTGGTTCATTCATTGTAACACAGAGAAAGGTTCAAAAATGTATTTTCATGGCTTTCTCTTCAGATATGTTTCCAAATTAAGAATTTGCATGACAAAAATAAAAAGGTCTGTGTATTCTTTTGTAGGATTAGAATTGCTGAGAGTAACTCGATGATATCGTGACTAATGAACTGATTTGAAGGAATAATAGCAGTGGTGATGATAATTAGAACAAAAATGCTATTAGGCCTCATGTAAGAAGTTAGCTTGGAATATCCTAATTTTAAATAATAATTTGTTGCCCATGTATAAAGATGCCAGAGCAAAAATATTATCAATGAAGAATGCATTTAACAGCTATTTTTCTTCAAGCACTGATAGAAAGAAATAACTGTGATATAAGCAAACTATCAGACTTGGAATCAAAAGTCTGGGCTTGAAGAAATTTTCACTTGCTTACTATGTAATTTGGAGCTTATTATATGATTCTCCCATCTACAGAAACTCCAATTTTCTCTTATGTAAAATAAGAATATTAATGTCTGTCCTACAAGCATCTCAGGGCCAGCTGTGAGGATCAAAAGTCAAATGAGATACTGTATGTGAAAGCAACAAGTCAACAGTAGAGTACTGTAATGTAAGTCATTACCATAAGATGTAATGAGTTACTATAATTTACACAGATGTGGCCCTAATTTCCACATTAAGGTCTCTGTCTAAAAGTCAGGGTATAAAACAGAAGTAGGATACATTGCTACATAATCTTATTTAATCTAAAATCGTTTGATTTCTATCCTGCTTCACCCTACAAAGGAAGTGCAGTGGCTGCCTAACAACCAAAGCTGCCATTCAGTAAGTGCTTAGTTTATTGGCATGCATTCATGCCACAAAACATTGCAAATCCAAGGCATGTGTTCGATACTGGGGACAAAATGGCCCTTGCCTTGTCAAGGATTTCAAAAACTATATAACTTAATAAAGGCAGAGGTGATATGCCATAGTTTTAATTGTGAAACAATTTACAAAAAGAATAGTTTTAATTCCTCTTTTATATGTGAGTAAATTGATGCTCAGAGATGTTGATTAACCATCCCAAGGCCTCCAGCCAACATGAGAAGCCATCAAGTTCAAACGTTAATGATTTTGACTGCTATGTTGGTATTGCATCAAAATAAAAATGTTGGTGCTTTCCTAGAGACCCACTGAAGCTCTAATAGGTAGTTCAGACATTAAATTGTTCTATTATAAAGTTATTTACATACACAGTGATATTATAAATATATCAGTTTTCAGAAAAGTATTTTATATATTTTTTTAACATGGGCTTTCTGCTTAATACAGGAGGTTTAATGTACCATTTTTTTTAAAAATATATTTTATTGATATTTCACAGAGAGGAGGAAGGGAGAGAGATAGAGAGCTAGAAACGTCAATGAGAGAGAAACATTGACCAGCTGCCTCTTGCACACCCCCTACCGGGGATGTGCCCGCAACCAATGTACATGCCCTTGACCGGAATCGAACCTGGGACCTTTCAGTCTACAGTCCGACGCTCTACCACTGAGCCAAACAGGCTTCGGCAAATGTACCATTTTTTAAAGTCCCATCCTTTTGTCACCACGCAGTGAGTTCATGATGTATTGATAAAGCAAATCAGACATAACTATTCTAATTAAGAACCAAGTGTTAAAGAAAAAAAGAAAGGAAGGAAGGAAGGAAGGAAGGAAGAAAGAAAGAAAGGAAGGAAGGAAGGAAGGAAGGAAGGAAGGAAGGAAGGAAGGAAGGAAGGAAGGAAGGAAGGAAGGAAGGAAGAAAGAAAACTAAGTGTTTCCCTAGGTCCTTTTTGCTTGTGATGGTGAGTTTTATATGTCAACTTGGCCGATCCATGGTATCTAGATATTTGGTCAAACATTATTCTGTATTTCTGTGAAGGTACTTTTTTTTTTTTTTTTTTTTTTTTTTTAGTTGAGATTAACAATTAAATCTGCAGACTATGGATTGCCCTCCATAATGTGGGTGAACCTCATCCAATCAGCTGAAGGTCTTAATATTTACATACTTCCTCCATGAAAGAAGGACGTTTTGCCAGCAGATGCCTTTAAACTTGAACTGCAATATTGGCTCTTCCCTGGTTGCTAGCCTGCTGGTCTCGCCTACAGCTTTGGGTTTGCGAGCCTCCATAATCACATGAGTGAACTCCTTAAAATAAGTATTCTACTGGTTCCTTTTCTCTGGAGAACCTTGACTAATGCACTACTCAAGGGGTGATCAGCAGACCCACAAGATCTCAAGACTAGTACCACAGGGAGCTTTTTAGAAATGCAGAATCTCAGAGCCCTCCCTTGACCTATTGTTCAGAATCTGCATTTTATCAGGATCCCCAGGTGGTGGGTGTGCACAGTTACTTTTGAGAAGTCCAACCTAGGATGATCAGAAATTCAAGTTGTTTTATTCTCTCTTTTCCCCCTCCCACTGCCTTTTTTTTTTTTTTGTAAATATTTCTCTACTAGATTTGGCATCTTCAGGATGTTTGAAGGTAGTTTTATTTTCAGCTAGCTGAGTACGTTGGGGCAGTGAAGGAATTAATGAGGGAAATCATTGGTAGTTTCATTTGACCACTACCAAAAGTTTAAAAAACTTGATAAAACTTTGTCCAATTTTGTGATCTAATTCATTGCCACCACTAGGGAAGTCTAGTCCATATTTTTATTTGGATTGATGAGGTAGATGCAGAGACTGCTCAGCTATCAAAAAATATTTTGAAAGGTCATGAATGTCTAAAATAAGAAATACATACATGTAAAATCATAGTAAACCTATCTCTCTAATGGTGGGATTGTGGTTAATAAAAGCCCATTCATTCAAATGAAACTTACAGAGTATCCACGTTGAGCCAGGTATGGTGATGAATGCTGCAGACACAAAGAAGTCCTTATCCTGTCTTTAAGAACCTTATAATTATTTCAGGAGAAAGATAGTGTAAGTATAAGCAATAACATGATATAATTGCCCCTCAACAAATGGCCATGAAAAGAGGAAAGGATAAGTTTTTCTTTAACTAAATTCTTTCTTTCAAATTCATTCCACATAAAATAATCAACTGAGTTTTTCAAAATGGCTACAGCTTCATACCTCTTCTTTCTTAGACAGCATCAGAAAATTTTATTTAATTCATTCATTATTTTTACTTTTTATTTATTTAATTAATTCATTCATTTATTCATCAAATACTTATTGATCTCCTCCTATGTATTAGATGCTAACCGCAGTCCTCAAAATCCAGATGTAAAGCAAATTAAAAAGATCTAAAGGAGAGAAAAATGAAATAATCACACAGATAATTATATATCTACATTTATAATATGTGCTATGAAAGAAAAAGCCTGAATAATATGACAGCAAATCACAAGAGGACATTATCTAAAATCGGGGTTAGAAGGAGATTCCCTGAGAGGTGACATTTTCACTGAATCTTGAAAGAAGTATAAGAGTATATCAGGTGAATGGGTGTGGGATGAGGCTAAGATTCCATGGAAAGGCAGTAGTATTTGTGAAGGATGACATCAGAAAAAGAGAGAGGCAGACCCTTAGGGCTCATGAGTAAAGGGGCAAAAGAATAGGTATTGGAGTGAAGAACCAGATTATTCAAGATATTGAAAGAAATACAACTTTGTTCAAAGAGCAAAAGAAATTCATCATCAAATCTATTTAACAAGGGATCAGTGTTTAGGATAAACTTTTGAAGGACCACTCTTACGGTCAGCTGGAAAATGTTATGGAATGGCCCAAAATAGACATTGGCAGACAGGTTAGAACCAAATACAGGTTCTTTAGTGTGACAGTCAGATTCCTCAGAGTTGAGGCCAAATCTATCTTCCTAGTCTTCATTTCTACTTCTCCCTTACATTCATGTGCAGTTCAGCCGGATTGGTCCATCCTTAAACTCTCCTGAATAAAACTTTCCTCAGTCTAGATTTTTGACTTTCCAGAACACTTCCTCACCACCAGTTTTTTTAAGAGCTAGAAAAAATTTAATCTATCCTTGATACTTTGAATATTGCCCATTTCTCTGAATATCACAACTGACATATTTCTGAACATTTAAGACACTGCAGGTTGTAAGAGACACCAACATTTTGAAATATAAGTAAGTGAATAAATTCATAACAAAATTTTAACAGTAGTCTGTCGAGATGCATAAATTGGTCATTTCAGCTTAGCATTGCTTTAAGATTTCTCTCATCTTGTGGGTCTCTCCTTTTCTTAGGTCCTATAAAACACTTAGTTGCTTTTTACAAGAAAAAATAGATTGTGATAATTTATCCAAAATGTATTAAAAACTCACACATCTCAACACTAAAAACCCCACAAAAATCCAATTAAACAGTGCATACACACTTCTCTAAAGGGGACAAACTGACGGCCAACAGACACGTGAAAAGATGTCTAATGTCACTGATCATCAGAGAAATGCAAATTAAAGCTGTAATGAGATAGCACTTTAGACCCGTCAGAATAACTGTCTCTCATCAACAAATTCAGAAATGACAAGTGTTGGCCAGGATGTGGGAAAAAGCGAACACTCCTGCACTTTTGGTGGGAATAGTCATTATGGTAATGGTATGGAGGTTTCTCAAAAAATTAAAAATGGAACTGCCTTATGACCCAGCAATTTCACTTTTGGGTACGTATCTAAAGAAACCCAAAACACCAATTCAAAAGACTATATGCATCCCTCTGTTCATGCTGTGTTATTTATAATAGCTAAGTAGATATGGAATTAACTCAAGTGCTCATCAATAGGTGAGTGATGAAAAAAGTGGTGGTACATAGTATACAATATTACTCCGTCATAAAAAAAGAATGAGATTTTACCATTTGCAACAGCATAGATGGACCTAGAAGGTATATGCTCAGTAAAATAAGTCAGTCAAAGAAAGACAAATATCATATAATTTCACTTATAGGTAGCTAAAGAACAAAATTAATGAATAAAATTTAAAAAGACATACAGAGCCCTAGCCAGTATGGCTCAGTGGATAGAGCAGTGGTGCAGACTGAAGGGTCCCAGATTTGATTCCTGTCAAGGGCACATGCCCAGGTTGCAGGCTCAATCCCCAGTAGGGGGCGTGCAGAAGGCAGCCAATCAATGATTCTCTCATCATTGATGTTTCTATCTCTCTCCCTCTCCCTTCCTCTCTGAAATCAATAAAAATATATTAAAAAAAGAAAAAGACACACAGATAAAGAGAGCAAAATGATAGTGGTCAGAGGGGAGGTGTTTTGAGTGACTGGGTTATAAAGGTGAAGGCATTAAAAAGTACAAATCAGTAGTTACAAAATAATCATAGGAATGTAGAGAACAGCATAGCGAATATAGTCAATAATCTATACTAATAAAAGAGTAATATGCTAATTAGACTGGATAGACCGGATGTTTTCTGGACAAAGCCATGGTGGCAGGGGCTGAGGCAGAGGCAGTTAGGGATAATCAGGCCAGCAGGAGAGCACAGTTAAAGGCATCAGGCAGGCAGGCAGGTGAGTGGTTAGGAGCCAGCTGTCCCAGATTATGAGAAGGATGTCCCACTGGCGGTTTAGGCCTGAACTCTGCAGGATCAGACCTAACCTGGCAGTTGGACATCCCCTCAGGAATCCTGGATTGGAGAGGGTGCAGGTGGGGCTGAGGGACCACCCCCCACCCTCCATGCATGAATTTTGTGCACTGGGCCCCTAGTATTGTAATAACTATATAAGGTGCCTAGTAAATACTGGAAATATTGGGGGGAAAACATTTCATAAAGTAAATTATTTTCTAACCTCTATGCTGTACATCTGAAACTAATACTAACTAATACTGAATGTAAATTCTAATAGCAAAATATAATTTAAAGTAAAAGAAATGCTGTACTTGAAGTTCAAAAAAATCAACTGAGATTAAAAATATGATTAAATATTCTCTAGTACTTATTTTGTACCAATCACAAGGGTTAATATTTCACACATGTCTTTTCAACCTTCACAACAACCTTTGGGTCACGAATTATCTTTCAGATGAAGACATTAGGCTTAGAGAAGTTAAGTAACTTGCCTATGGCTATACAATTAGTTAAGTAACAGAGGAGGGCATTTGCAAAGGGGTTTGTCTCTAAAGCTCATGAACTTGAAGTACTGCAGGAATGTAGGTGTACTGAACCTATACTGATATTTACAAATGTAGGGCATCTTTCCACTAGAAGATTTTCAGACGCTTGGCACTCAGAATGAAAATTCCAAAGTTATGTTTACAGTGATCTCCCACATCTTTGACCTCGCCCTCCCTCATACAGCTGATGGCCTTTATTGCCATGTGCTACAGTTTCCCCTCTATTCCTTAGTTTCCTCCATTGCAAACTCAGTAATACGGACAGTTTGAGCTGAATACTTTTTTGTTATGGGGTCTGTCCTGGGCATTGTAGAATGTTTAGCAGCATTTCTGGCTTCTACCTGCAAGATGCCAATAGCTCCTCTCTCCAACCCCTAACAAGTGAAAACCAAAAACGTCTTGAGACTCTTCCAAATGTCCTCTTGGGGGATCAAATTGCCCAGGACAGGAAGCACATAATGCTACCAGTCATTTTTCAATGACTTAGAACCTAAATCATAGATTATTAGCTTCCAAAAGGCTGTTAGCATCATTCTTAATTTAATTTGCTAGTGCACACAGATCCAGTGAATGCTCTTTCCCCCGGTTACTGTAATGTCTGTGACACTGAAGGTACGCAATAAACATTACATTCATGACAAGTAATTGCACCTGGGCCTGTAGTTTTGATGGTCCATGTGGCAGGGCAAAGACCCAGTAGACACATTACTGGGTGATCCTGTGACTTTGCACAGATAATTAGAATCACACCAAGAGTGCATAAAAGCATCCATTTTCAAAGTTTAAAGTATAGTGTTAACAAATGTTGGGAACTGAATCAAATAGGCTCTCTCCTAATTGTGTGCATCAAAATCCAGGTGAGCCCTAGCTGGTTTGGCTCAGTGGATAGTGTTGGCCTGCAGAATGAAGGTCTCAGCTTTGATTCCAGTCAAGGGCACATGTACAGGTTGTGGGCTCCATCCCGGTGCAGGAGGCAGCTGACCAATGATTCTCTCTCATCATCGATGTTTCTATCTCTCCCTCTCCCTCCCCCTTCCTCTCTGAAATTAATACAAATAGATAAAAAATAAAAGACCTGGATGCAAATGTTGATTGTGTGGATGCTTATGCTCCTGGATTCAGTTCCTCACAAGCAAAGCCATGCGGCAAAGGCTTATATCTCTTGGGCCAGTGGTCGGCAAACTCATTAATCAACAGAGCCAAGTATCAACAGTACAATGATTGAAATTTCTTTTGAGAGCCCAATTTTTTAAGCTTAAACTACATAGGTTGGTACACTGTTATTAACTTAATTAGGGTACATGGTATTTTGTGGAAGAGCCACACTCAAAGGGCCAAAGAGCCACATGTGGCTCGTGAGCCGCGGTTTGCCAACCACTGTCTTGGGGCACCTAGTCGTTAGTGTGCCAACGCAGCAGATGCTAAATGAATCCCAAGGCCCTTTCCACTGCTTGATGTCTGCTAGGCCGCTGGGTCACTAGCTTTATAATGTTCACAGTGACCATTAGATAGATATCCATCCTTAGAATGCTGTCCTGAATTCACAAAGATGACTTTCTAGCAGGAATGCCTGGAACAGTCTTACGGTGTGACCAGCCAGGCACAAGGCATACTTTGTGCCTACTTTAGAGCCGGTTTGGGGATCACAAAGAATGTGCTGAGCCGAGGAAGAGCTTGGAGAAATGAAGGGTGAGACAAAAATGTTGGTAACCAGAACATTGCTTGACTGTAAGCCCTAATGATGCAAGTAAATAAACCAGACACTATTCAGAGCACAAAACCATTTCAAAATGGAAGTTGTATTAACTTCAGAGTCACGAGGACCTGAACAACATGTTTTTTTGACAAGGGCAGAATTGCTCCAAAGTTTACCACTTCCTTTCACGCTTCCACAGACATTTTTTTCTCAGCTTGGTTATCCCCAATTCATTCTTCACAAATATTCATTCTACTGTATGTACAGAAGCAGGCTAAAACTATGGGTTAATGACAAGAAGTGAATTCCAGCAAAACTGGATTTGCAAGAATAGATGGACCTTTCCAACTTATTTCTTAAATAGCTTAAAAATGTATTTTTCAACCGAGGTTTTTTAGGGAAAGGTATTACTGGATTTTGAACTTTTATGAATAAACATAGCAAAATATAGCTGTCCAACTATGAATCAAACATCTCTACATTTCATTTAAGGTTTAGAAGATTAATAAATTTGCAATGTTATTGCATGAGTAATACTAATTCTGCTCTCCTAGCAAAAAAAAAACTCCGGCTATTTATTTAAATAGTGGTACCCATTGCCTTAGCTAGTGTGCCTCAGTTGGTTGAATGTTGTTTCATGCACCAACAGGACATGGGTTTAATTCCCATTCAGGAAGGGCACATGCCCAGGTTTTGGGCTTGATCCCAGCCAATGGATGTCTCTCTCTCCCTTACTCTCTCTCTCATCAATAAAAACATATAAAATAAATAAATAAATAATTGCCAAGACCTGGAGACCAAACCCACTACAGAATGCATTAGGGCTTTTTCCAGTATCTGAACAGTACTGTGATGCCACCTGCTTGTGTCTTTATTTTAAAAGTCCTGTCATACATTAAGAGTTGGTAGCTCTTTCTTTTTGCATTACATCAACTAGTCCTATCACTCATATGGAGTAGCATTCAAAAAACATTAGTTAACTTGGAATGCCAAATTATCATGGCGCAAACTCATTCCACGTGGTCCATGTATTAAGCTAAACAGTTCTGTGCTGGAAATGTTTTTGAGAAATGCACTCCTTCCTGTCTGCTGAAGCCTTATGTCTCATTTAGCCAAGCCAAAGGTCAAGGCCACAGGCTTCATTCTAACCTCTTCTAATAGTTTACTTAAAAAACATTAGTTGCCAATGAGACTGGCTTTTAAAACTTCTTTGTCAATAAAAGTGTAGTTTTTAATAAAAATGAAAAACATTTGCTAGCTGTGGATAAAAAGTTTGTGTTAATCTTTTATTATTATTATTATTATTATTATTATTATTATTATTTCTATCTCCCTTTCCTTTTTCAACGTTAAATAATTATTTTAGGTTTAATTTTTTTTTTTTTTTTTTTTTTTCCAGAGAGGAAGGAAGGAGAGGTAGAAACATCAATCATCAGAGAGAATCATTGATCAGTTGCCTCCTTCATGTCCCCTACTGGGGATTGAGCCCGCAACCTGGGCATGTGCCCCGATGGGAATCAAACTGTGACCTCCTGGTTCATAGGTCAATGCTCCACCAGTGAAGCACACCGGCCAGGCTAATATTTTAGGTTTAATTTCGTACAGAGGTGTACTGTCATTAGTGGTAGTCACATGGTTGTCTCTCATAAAATCCAACTATATTATATATATAGGTGTTGAGAACCATGTGGAGAATACACACACACACACACACATGCTCTGGTCTTCATGTGTGGAGACCCACCCTTGGTTATGTCAGAGAAATGAGACAATTGTCCTAATTTAAAATAGAAATCAGCATAACTTTTGCCCTAATGAACAATGAAAACCAAACATTGGATATTGATACAGCATTGCTGTCATTAGTTAATATTCTACTTTTTTCTTTCTTCAATTATAATATTCTGCACAAGATGACAATCTTGTTTTTGACCTACACTAAACACTAAACAGTTTCCAAAGTTTAGACTTTTGCACTGATCTTCTGTTCCTTTTGCACATTAAAGAGAGGAAGGCAAATGGACAATTGTGGCTATAACTGCAAGTGAAACTCTAAACTTATTAAACCTTTGAATTTTGACCTATATGCTCAAAAGTTAATAAATTACATCAAACCCAACTGACTGTCAGATACCTCAGAGCACTGTGCGAAGAGCACATTCACTTTTCTGACATCATCAGTGTCTTAACTTACATAGCCTGGAGGTCAGCAGTCCCAAGACACAAGTTGGTTGGAGAAGGAAGTTATGCCAGTTTGGTTGGGAGTACCTGCACTAAGTTTTCCCTTTCTTTTTTCAGACAACCCCCAGAGCATGCTCCAACAAGGCAGAAATTTGGTAGGGCCTTATATAACATCTCCTCAAAACACATAAATGAATGTTTTAAGTAACCTTCAAGCTGTCACTCTTAAAACTAACCTCAATATAAAGAATGTATAGGTTTCCAAAAAAATAAAAATGCAAGAAGCCAGAAAAATATAGTGAAGATTTCCATACATGTTTAGCAGTCAAGTGATGTTTGCTGCATCCTTTTACTCTGAACCTACCACAATATCAAAATAATGAGTATGATTTTAAACTCATGGTACTTATGAATTTTCATGAATTTAGATATTAAGAACTTGAGGTGTTATTCCCATCTCAGTGCGATGACTTTGCAAAATTTAAAAATTCCCTTTAACACACTGAAGAGCACCAGCTATTTTTAATGTTAAAAACATAAAAAATTTAATTTTCTATATTCTGAAAATGAATTCCATACTGGTTTTTAGATAAAGTCAACATTTAACAGGTTGGGAGCTTATTGAAAAATCCAATTTTCTTACTTATCTTTAAATAATTTTCACCAGGACTTCATAAATACTTAACACAAAACCCTTTTCTCACTATGTTCAACTAGTGAATGATACTTTATATCCGACTCCATAAAAAAATTTTTAAAAAGGAAAATTAGCAATTCCTTTGTCAGTTCTTAAACTGCATCTAATCAACCACTAGTGGAACAATTACAAATGCAAATTCCTAGTTCAGTTGGATGGCTCAGGTGGTTGGAGCTACATCCCATAAACCAAAAGGTTGTGGGTTTGATCCTCACTCAGTACAGCTCTGTACAGGTGGCAACTGATGTTTCTCTCACATTGATGTTTCTCTCTCCCTTTCTCTGTCTGAAAATCAATAAGCAGATTTTCAGTTATGATTTAAAAAATGCCAATTCCTAGGCCATACTATCAAGAGACTGATTCAGTGTTCTCAATCTTCTCCTTCAATAAACACCCAGTGGGCTCTGCTGCCATTTGTTTAAAGAACTTTGAAAACTGCTTATGCAGTGGGAAAAAAAAAAAATCTTACTTCTTTACCGAATTTCTGTAAGTACATATGGCAGTTTTCGGTGAATAAAGCTAATTAATCAAAATGTTTGTGCTTTACAAACCTTGCAAACTACTCAATGACAGTAAACAAGCCACCCTGCCCAATTTTTCAACGTTCTTCTTCTTCCTAGACCATTTTAGGGGTTAAAATTTAAGATTATTAGAATTGCAACATGTAGTATCCTAAAAAGGGTAAATAATTTCTAAATTATTGTAACCTTCGGTTTTTGGAGTAAGTTTTGAGGACATTGAAAGTCCTTACAGCTATGTGTTGGTTTAGACTATATAATTCCTTGAAAGCCAGTTAAAAACAAAACATAAGACAACCTGTACTAAGACCTCTTAACCAGAGGAGGAGCTTTAGAACAGGAAACGAGAGATTAAATAATAATGACAGGTAAATCATTTCCTAGACTTCCGGAGATTCTTGGCAGCAAAAGGTTGTGCCTTTGAAAGAAAAAAAATCATCCGCCAAAAAGTGACTGATTAATCAAGTGACTTGTTGCAAATAAAAAAACGCCTTCATTTGTGTCATGATGGGCTTGTAGCAGCTTGCTGTGTTTGCTCCCCAAAGACAACTGCAAACACAGACTTATTGTCATGCTGAATCTTTTTCTCAAGAGTAAAATTCAACAATTTTCTGGATAATTTGATTAAATAAGACAGGGCCCTCTCACATTGTCCTGTTTGAGCTTGAATTAGTATGCCAATATAGGATGACATTTCATGATACTCTTTACCTGAATCAAAACAAGCTGTTTTCCATGTCTTTCCTAACATATTTGGAATCATGGCGATAAAACAAATCTTGAGTCTAAAACCAAACAGACTGAAAAAACAAAAACAAAAAAATCATAGCCATGATCAACTTGTCAAGAAAACATTTTGGCCTCACTTGCAAGCATTTCTGTGTATTCTGCATGCCTGACAGAGGATTTTCAATAAATGTTTATTGAACTAAATTCCTTTCTCTGGTCTTGAATTAGCATTTGTGCTTAGTACTGGATGATATAAAAAAAAGTCTAATTGTTAACATTTTAGTCTCCTAAATGAATCAGTTTGGGCAAGCCACCAAATCTACCAAAGCAGATGGAAGGACAAGAGCAATGATATAGCCAGAATAAGTCCCCATGATTAATACAGGTGTGTCAAGTGCTCAGTTATTTCTCTCCCAATTGCTAGAATTATCTCTGAAAATCATCAAATCTCCAAGATACTTTATCTGCAGTAACTACAGATAAAAATCATCTTATAGATAAGTTAAACTATTTCACTGAAATGCTTAGCTTTAACATAGAATGTGGTTTGGTTTCTTTCACTTTGAAAAAAAAGGGGGGGAGGGGGGAAATAAGACAAGAGTTCTGTTTAATTTCAAACGTTAATATATTTTCTATTTTATATTGAACATTTGCACCTGTAACCCCTCATTTGCAGCAACTATCACATCCTCATAAAAGGGGCAAAATTTGTAAGATGCCTCTTAAAATAAATATTCTTTTTTATAAAATAATAAAACTTCAAATAAATATTCTTTACACTAAACAATATGTTGAAAAAAATTAGAAAATAAAGGCTGAATTTTACTGTAACTGTACAATATACATGAAGTCCAAAGGGAAATCAGAGTCTGACAATAAAGGCTTTCCGTAAGGCAAAATACAATCTAAAAACATACTGATTGATTCACATTCTTCCGAATGTACAACGTATTAGTATAATATTTTGTGACTGTGCCAAGTAGCATGGCACAACTTGTTTTTCACAGTTGCAAATATTATTGTATATACAAAAATATAGCACATTATCTCTGAAGAAAACAATGGGGGGAAAAAGTCATTTGCTAATTTACAAATTCCGCAAGGACTATTCACAAATGAAACATTTTGCCTAGGAGTGTCTGCTGCCTTAGCTTATGCAACACGTGAGTCGTCAGGTTCTGTAGCCCCATACCTCGAGTTCTAACAAGCTTATCAGTTAAAATGGCACATGGACAAAAAAGCATCTCACTGCAAACGGCAAAGAATAACCCCAACCCTCTATTAACAGTGCCAAGATTATAACTGTTTAGTTGGTTGCATATGTGTGTTAAGAGGAGAAGAGAAAAAAAAAAAAAAAAAAAAAGGAGGGGAACACTCCTATTAACTGTAATATTCCTGATTAATAATAATGCTATGTTGGTTTCTCAAAGTTCCTGGGCGGGACAGTGGGAACTTTGCAGCAAACTGTGTTTGAGTTTTTACACCGGCATCCAGGCCTATTAACCCGATCGTAACACCCCTGGCACAACTTAAGGCAACCCTTGGCTGGAAGGTAACACCATAAACAAGGCAAAAAGAGAGACATGACGCCCATGGCCGACCAACGTGTACAACAGTGAGACTGGCTGCAAGAACACGGGTTGTCAGCACAGTTGTCCTCGTCATCGTTAGAACAGTGATAGAAGAGACCTTTCACACAGCACACACAAGTCCCATAGTCAATCACGTTCTGGGCCGAGCAGAGACACTGCTTGTCGCAGATCCAGTCTGACGGCAGAGTCCTCGGGTAGGTGCACTCCTTACACTTGCACTTGCCACAGTCCTCACACCTGTAGGCGTGCAGGCCCAAATCGTCCTTGCTCAGCGGCTTAAGCTCACCTGGCTTGAGCTCAGATTTGGGCTGCACCCGGATTATCCCGTCGGCAATTGGCCCGGAGGAGAAGGATGGTCCCAACAGTCTCTGTTCAGAGGAGCTGCTGCTGGTACTTGTCCTCGTACTGCTCCGAGACCCCGAGCTGACCGTGCTGATGGACCTGGACAGAGGCGCTCGTGCAGAAGAATGGACCTGCGGGTGCTGGAGCCTGGGAGGCTGGCGGTGCTCGGGCAGACCGTGGAGTCTCTCGTGTTTGTGCTGAGCAGAGGGGCGAGGAGCAGGCTTGAGGCCAGGTCTCGGGACAACAGTAGGCCCCTCTGTGTACTCATTGGTGTTTCGTATAGCTCTGATCTGATCCAGGGACAGCACGTGTACCTGCTGGATGAGGGCTTCTCTAGAGTCGGGCTCCCCACGCTGTCTCCCACTGTTACGGGGTGCCTGCAGCAAGGGCTGTGACCCACTGCCACTCTGAGCTCTGGCCTCCATCGGGTCTTGGAAGTGTGGTCACTCCAGCAGGCTTAGAACACATCTGAATTCCTGCAGAAACCAAGAGGAAAGAGTAGGTTTACGCTCCAGGATACTTCCTACTCTCCACCCACCTGAGTTAACCCTTCACTTCCCACTCCTTCCTCCAGAGAAACAGGATTTGTATCTGAGCTGCTGTGGGAATTATTAGAATAGCCACGTGATCAATGCCTGCACCAAAATGTAAAATTTTGGCTGGATACTGACAATTCTTTAATCTTGTGACACAAAGCTGACTTTGTTTCAACTGCTTAAGTATCAATCAATTCCTTCTTCAAATAAACATAAAATTTTCAAGGTGTGGGTTCCCTGTAGAAATTGCAAAGAATTAGAACAATAACCATGGCAACTGACATTTTCAAAAGTTGAACACTTTTTCCAAATTTGGAAGGGTTTAAGATTAGCATGGTCATTTGTCTTTAGCGTCAATAAATACAGCCTAGAAATTCTAACTTTAAATTTGTTTTTACAACATATACCTTAAAGTATTATTTAGCTGGTATTTTGTGACTTTATCAGACCCCTGTATGATGAATACGGCCTGCAAAAAAGTAAACATTCCTCCCTCAAAGAATAGTTATATAAATTTTACAATCCTGCACTATCTATCATTCAATACACAGTAGGCACAAAGTTTTAGAATTAAAAACAAATCGATTCAAATCCTGATAGGTGCCAGGAACACAATCAAGCAGACTCACACAAACAAGACAGGAATTTATTTTCCATTTCTCAACTTCAGAGTATATTTTACAGCCTGATTGCCTAGAACTTTAAAATTCTGTAGCTGTTAACCCTGTTTTAGAAATAAATTATGCCAAAATCTTAAATGCTTTGTCTGCTTCTAAAAAAATAATAATAATAATAATAAAAATAAAATACTTAAGAACATAAACCGGTTTGTGATAACCGGAAGTGTTTTAAAAATTCAAGTGTCACATCTCAAATCTATCATCCTGACAAGTCACCGCTTTCATTACAATCCCTTTTCTAAAAACCAACCTCCCGTTTACCATTAAGTCTACAATGTACAGAAATGGGCAAAAGTCTACTCTGATCCAACCTCCCTCTGGTTTTTAGAAACGAGACCCAGGCAGGTGACACACGCCTCCCAATCCCGCCAAGGCAGAGCTGGAAACCGGATCTCACTTCCAGCAGAAAGGCAGACCAGACAACCCCGCTCCAGCTCCCACACCGTCCCCGGCAGGTGGGACCGCGCCGGGCCCCGAGGGACGCGGTCTGCGGGCGGATCCACGTCGCCGGAGGGCGGGCTGCTCCCCCGCCCCCTGCGCACCATCGCCGCCGCGGGCGGGGGGCGGGCGCCTCGGAGGGGCGTGGGGAGCACACTTCCCCAGCCCCCCATCCTTTCCACCCCGAGAACTGCCCCCCAGATCCAAACCCAGCCACTCCACCCCCCGGGCAGCGGTCACGGAGCCCCCCGCAGGGCGTTCCCGCAGAGGCCCCGGCACATCCGGCCCCGCCGCCCGGAGTCTCACCCGCGCGCACAGGGCCACTCCGTCCGGGGCCGCCGCCGGCCATCGGCACACACTCATCTTCCTGGGAGTTAGCGAGGGAATGACTCTTTAAAGATAAAGGTCATTCTCCGGGGCTCCCCTGCACGTAGGGCATGCAGGACCCATATCACGGGGCTGGGAACTTTCCGCGCAGATTTGCTGGCGGTGGAAAGAAGCATCTTTGGGGGTGTGGGGGAGATTTTTTCACAAGTGATTTCTGCCGACCCCTGGCCAGTTTCGCACCCCCTCTCGAGCTCCCAGTCCCCTTCTCTCCTAGTCTTTAAGTTCCTTACTTTGCAGCCCCCATGAAGAAGTGCCTGATCAGATGGAGGATGAGGGGGGGAAAGCACTTCAGCACAAGGGTGGGGCATAACCCACACAGCCACTTGGTGAAAACGCACAAGATTCCAAATTCAAAAACAAAACAAAAAGACAACCACCACAAAACAAAACACAAAAATCAGCAGAGACCACAAAAAACTAGACCAGCCAATCAAAGGGGGAAAGAAAACCAGCCTCTTTTGCCACCTATTTTCAGGTAATGGAAAACGACCGCGACCGCTTGATGACTTTCTTCCTGTGTTGGGTCAGCCCAATCTTAAAAAAAAAAAAAAAAAAAAAAAAAAAAAAAAAAAAAAAAAAAGCCTGACCCGGGCCGGCCGGGGGGAACGGAAAACAGAGAAAGCTGCGTTTCCGAACCGCAGCGCCCGGCGCCAGGCAGGGCGCCGCTCCCGCCCGCCCGCACCCGGCTCCGTGCGCCCGGGGCAGAGGCGGGGGCTCCCGCTCCCGGCCCCTCTCCTCCCCCCCCCCCCCTCGCGGGGTCTCGCTGCCCCCGGTCCCGGGAGAGCACCCCAGCCTCGGGACAGCCTCTCCCAGGACTCGCCCTCCCGAGAAAGAGGGGGTGCAGGTTAGAAACGCGGGCGCCTGCAACGGCGACCTGAAAACACGGCATTTCTCCCCCTTTCCTACTCTCAGCGCCGAATTCGGGACCGATGCGGGGCTGGGAGCCGACTCTAGGCTGAGCCTCCCCCTCCCCCCCGAGTGCGGGCGCGTGGGACCGGGGACTCTGCGCCCAGCGCGCTGCAGCCTCCGCCCAGGCAGGCCGAGCCCCCCGGCCGGGCGGACCCGCGGGCGGCTCTCAGGATCTCCGCGGGGAGCCTGGGGGTTAGGGAACGGGAGGCCACGGGAGAGAAACCCCGCTCCCCACCCACCCGGCTGCACCTACTCCATGTTGCCCCAGAGCGCGCCGGCCCCGGAGCCCGGGAGAGGAGGGGGAAGAGCCGAACGCGCCTCACCGTGATCGCGGCTTTGCACCAACCCCTCTCCGTTGGATCCTCTTCTCCCAGCGAGGTGCCAGTAATCCCAGCCCCGATGCAAACTTTCCCCCCTTCTTTCCAAACTCTGCTTCGGAGTCCAACTTCGGAGCAACCGGCGGGAGTTCAAAAAAGGAGAGGAAAAAATCCGGAGCCAAGCCCCCCCCCCCCACCAGCCGATGAGGTTCGGGGCTGGAGGCGACCCCCCCTTTCTCCAGAAGCGCACGCGGAGTATTTCCTCGTTTTTCTCAATGAACTGGAGGCCGAAGCGCTCACGGCGAGTCTCTTTTCCCCGGCAGAGGAGCGAGTGGGGGAGAAGAAAACGGCCTTCCGGAGACCCTAAAGCCACCAGATGGCCAGGTCGCGAGGCTGCCGCCGCGTCCGGGCGGAGGCGGCGCGGGGCCGCGGGCCGGGCCGGGCGGCGCGGGGGCCTGGGCGCTGCGCGCTCCGCCGGCCCCTCTGCTCCTCCGCTCGCTGCGGCGCGCAGCTCTCCGCCGTGCAGACTGGGCGCTGGGGAGGCGCGGCGGCGAGGCCGAGGCGGGGGCGGGGGGTGCGGAGGAGGGGAAGGCGGGGGAGGAGGAGGAGGAGGGTCTGGGGCCCGGCCCTGGGGAGGAGGAGGAGGGGGGGCCCGCGGTTGGCCTGCGCCCTCGCCTTTCCGGAGGAGGCAGGGAGCTCTGCGGCGGCCGCGGCAGCAGTAAGTGGCGTCATGTGGATCCGAGGCGGAACAGAGCAGTTGTTGTCCCAGAGGATATATCGCATCCGGTCCCCGCTCATTGGCTCCGCGGGGCTACATTCACTCGCACGGCGGCGCCTGCCAGCGCTCCGAGCCGCAGGAGGCATTCAAAAGGGCAACCGCGCCGCCCGGCGCGTCCCCGGGCAGGTCCTGCCGCCTGGGTGCCCGCGGGGGCCGTTCCTCTGGTTCGGAGGAAGCACCGACCCTAGGATTTCCCCCGAGGCCATGAGGACGAGCCCTAAGGCTTGGTCTGACTTATGGAACTGTTCTTTTCCCTCCTCCCTCCCCCCCTGCCACTGGGAAAAGGAATCAACATTTAAAACGAATTCGGGCCACTCCGTGTTAGCCTTTAAAACAAGTTGCAGGGTTTTGAGACTTATTTCAGAATCCATTTCAAACCCACCTCCCCTCTCCTGATCCCCCCATCGAGGGGGCGACTCGGAGAGGAGCAGGGGGAAGGGAAGGGGAGCGGGAAGTGAGGTGGGAGGGCTATTGGTTTATTCTTTGTCTCCCGGATTAACCCGATTAGACACCAGGCACCGGCCCTCGCCGCCTCCCCCGCCCCGGAGCGGCGAGGGGCGGAATGCAGATTCGGGTTTCAAGTACCTTCTGCTCTGGCCTGGGCGGGGGTTTGGTTTTGATTGTGTTCGTTTTGTTAGGGTTTTTTTTTTTTTTTTTTTTCCTTTTTTTCCCCCCCTTCGGTTTTAAGATTGAATTTTATTTTCCAAAAAGGGTGGTTAGCTACCTAAATGGGAGCTTTTTTTTGAAGATCTCTGTGTTCTGTCTCACACAATAGCTGATGGGAGTTATACAATAAGCCTTTTCAGACGTAGTTAATTCAGTAATAAACACGCGATTCCTGAGGGCCAGGCCGCTTCAGGGTTTCTGGGACGGGAGGGGGCTCGCCGCTGCCCAGCAGATGTCCTCCTCCACGTACCCGGGACAGTCCCCCCTTCACTTCCTGCTCTTCTGTGACTTAGAACAGTTCTCAAGAAGACCCCAGTGTCAATTGTGGTACTATGGACTGCATTTTCCTACTTTAAGAAATAAAGTAAAATGTAAAGATAGCAATGCACACAGGCGCGCTGCTCTCACTGCCGTTCGGTTACCAAAAAACGTGCTTGCGCGTGAGTTCCACGGAGAAATCACCCCACCCCCCAACACACAAACACACACACACACAAACACACACACCCCTAATATTGCATTCAAGTGATTTACAGAATGTTTTTGCAGGGAAGTGCGATTAGTACTTAGGAACAGCACCTGCGACCTGGCCCCCGCGTGGAGCTGGCCAGTGCTGGGGAAACGTGGTGCTCGGTCCCGCTCCAGCCACATCCGTTTGCAGCCGCCCCGGGGATCGCCGCCCTCTCCGAGCCCTCGCCTGCGCACGTCCCGGGCACCACCTGCCCCCCCCCCCCCACCCCCCCTTCCCCCCCCGCCCGGGGTTGAGAACCAGAGATGGCAAGGGAAGTGCCATGCGTTATTTCCGGGCGCTGGCCTACGTGCCCCCCCACCCTGGGGTGAGAGTGGACGAGGGTCGGGGAGAGGGCTCCGCCGCGCCTCGGGGGCTGCAGGCGCGGATCCCCGCGCCCACCCTCCCCACCCCGGCCGCTCGCCCGACGCCCCGGTTCTGAGAGCCTCCGGGGGACGTGCAGGCGCCTCGGATCTTACGGCGCGTCCGGCCACCAGGGGGCGCCCTGCAGGCGCGGGGGCTGGGGCAGCCTTCTTCCCCCCAAACTCTAGCGAGGTTGCTTTTGCTCACAAAATATACTTTAGATCGGCTGGTTCAAAATGGAATTTTTTTAAAAAGTATTTAATGCCATAACAGGTAGCTTTGCCCCTCGTCTCCGACACATTCGGTTTGGAATGCGAAATGAGGCACCTGGGTTCGGAAGAACTCCAGCCTTTACCAAGATGAAGGAGTTGGGGGCCCGCAGCCAGGTGGTGCAAGCCTGGTCGGAACATGTTTCCGGCAGAACAGGTGAAAGAGACGCCTTCTCTTCGCCTCTCCAATGCCCTGCACCGGAAGGCTGTTCTTAGGAGACACTGTGCCCAATCTGTTCCCCCAGCGCTGCAGGAAGTCTGTGAAGACAGGTTGTTTTGGATCAAAGCATAAAATGGCATTTTCAAGAAAGGAGCTTCCGGCTGGTTAGAGCACCTTGTATTTTTATCAAGTCAATAGGGAAGAAGCTAGGAATTTATATTTCTCTTTCATGAGCGAGAAGGAATCCCATGTAATCTAGCTCTCCCCTCCCCCTCGTTCCCCACAGCCTCCCACTTGCTGGCTGGGAAAACATTTAACCTATAATTTAAGCACGAGGTAAAAACAGAAATCTGTTGGATTCTTTCTAATTCACTCCTTACTATTTATTTTACGTAGTGCAATTATTATTTTTCATGAGTGGCATATAAAGCAGTATATTGTGCCTTCAAAGTTTGCTTAGGGAGTTATAATCCCTAAGAGGAATTATGTTTATGTGTATGCGTGTGCATGTACCCAAAACGAAGCGTTTGGTGCAGCTCTTGTAATGAATTCCCGAATGGATTTTCATGTTGCATTACAAAATCATGACGGGTTAATTTTGGGTGATTCTTCAGAATTACGAAAAGATGTTTATGCAAAATTTGACAATGAAGTCCATTTTCAAATGCGTTGTGGAAACTTCTAGAGAGGCAGCCCCGATGCCTGAATAAGTGTTACCATTTGCTTAATGTTGAAAAATATCAAGTCTATGGAAACTCATGCTGCACCAAGTTCTCCAAATTCTGGGGGTAACATGCCTACTTAATTCTAACAGTCGAACAGGACTGTGTGTCATATATCTGGGACCTCTGCCTTCATTTTATTTTATTTATTTTTTTTTAAATATATTTTATTGATTTTGTACAGAGAGGAAGGGAGAGAGATAGAGTTAGAAACATCGATGAGAGAGAATCATTGATCAGCTGCCTCTTGCACACCCCCTACTGGGGATATGCCCGCAACCAAGGTACATGCCCTTGACCGGAATCGAACCTGGGACTCTTCAGTCCCCAAGCCGACGCTCTATCCATTGAGCAAAACCGGTCTCGGCTCATTTTATTTTCTATATTCATTTATTTGGACTTACTTCCTTTTATAGCTATAACTATTCTCAATGTATTTATTTATTTTTAGTTATTTTTTTGATGTATTTTTTAATGACTTCAGAGAGGGAGAGAGAGGAAGAAAGAAACATCAAAGATGAGAGAGAATCATTGATTGGTTGCCTCCTGCATGCCCGTGACTGGGGGGATTGAGCCCGCAACACAACCCGGCTTGTGCCCTGACTGGGAATTGAACCGTGACCTGGTTCATAGGTGGACACTCAACCACTGATCCATGCTATCTGGGCTTCTTTGTTGTTTGTTTACTATTTTTATTTTAAAAAATCTTTATTGTTGAAAGTATTATATGTCTCCTGAGGCAGTGCACAAACCTATGTGAATTTTGTTTACTTTTATCTTTGGTAGAAGACATCAGGATGGACAATGAGGACATGTTTTTTAAAATTTTTTTTTAATTTTTTAATTTTATTGATTTTGTACAGAGAGGAAGGGAGAGAGATAGAGAGTTAGAAACATCGATGAGAGAGAGACATCGATCAGCTGCCTCTTGCACACCCCCCACCGGGGATATGCCCACAACCAAGGCACATGCCCTTGACCGGAATTGAACCCGGGACCTTTCAGTCCCCGAGCCGACGCTCTATCCATTGAGCCAAACTGGTCTCTGCGAGGACATGGTTTTTTTTTATCAGTAGGTATGTCGGCCTAGTTAAGTCAGATATTTTCAAGGTTGCACTTACTCATCTAAGCTTCTGATTTATGTGTAGTAATAGGTGAATGTAGCTTTAAGCAACTATAGTTCTGGTTTCTTTTTGAGATTGATCAAATCACTTGACCTTATTTGGTTCAGAACCAGTTTTGATAACCAAAGAGAAATCAAGCAGTGATACGATGTGTTCTTGAAACAAAGAAGAATTAATAGTTATTGATGATTTGGTTATTTCAAGGATCTATTCCAATATCAACATTAGACACTCCATAAGTGCTTTCCAATAAGCCCAAAGTACACCCGTGTATACTGTTTCCAGGAATAGCAATTTAGGTCTTTCAACCATTATTTCTCCTCACATCCCAATTCCAATAATAAACTTAATTTATGCAGGGACTCTTCTGAGAAAGAGTGTCCTTGCTGGGACTGACCAGCAGACCCCGAGAGATGGATGAATGATTATTCTGACACAGGTTCACTGTGAAAGAGAGGGCCAAGGGACTGCCTGGCTAAAGGAACCAGACAGCCTCGATTGCTTGCCTTGTCAGGCTTTTATTGTAACAGCAGTTTGAGATAAAGTTTATCTTTTAGATACAATCAATAGGATAAGTAATCTTGGGGGGAGGGGGGGGACACACACACACATGTATCTGAAATGTCCTTTAAGCAAGGACACCCGAAGATTAAGCATAAGGATTCCAGGAAAACCTGAAGGTCTGCATGTGCACAGACTGGTTTGAAAAGGTCAAGGAACAATTAGGGATGCTGCCTTCAGCCAAACTACCCTAAGTCAGAATTCCAAGAAACAGGGTGGGCTGCCTTCAGCACACTTCCCTTTTCGGAATGTCCTCCTTACAAACTTTCCAACCAAGTCTCGCACGCTTCACTACACTTCCTCAATTAAAGGGTTTTCCAATAACGGACCTTTTGATTTGGTAGCATTGTAAGTCATTCCACTCTTTGAATTGCTTTGATTTTCTAAATTCTATTGATATTGCCGCTAAGAGGGAATTGGGAGTGGCTGCACTAAAGATGTAAAGGAATTAAAAAGATGGACCACTTACTTGAGTTCTTATCTAGGCAGCTTGGAGAACTAGGAACAATTTATCTCTGCATCTAATCCTTATTCCTAACTCAACTCGGTGACATCCTTATTCCTAACCCAATTCTGGAAAGATATGGAGATATCCCAGGGTAAGAGGAGTAGTAGTCTTGGTGAGTTAACCTTAAACTGGAGGCTCCTGTGGGTCTGATCTTTTTCAGAAATCTTACATTTGATCTCGCGGTTTTTATTGGTTAATCCATCTTCCTGCTAGATCCATGCATATTATTACTGAAATTTATGCAAAATCAAATGTGGACTGAAGTTCTTTACCAAGGCAAAACAGTATTTCTGTGCTGGCCAACATGATTTTTCTCATTCTATTTCCAATATATTTGTTCCTTGACTGAAAGTTAAGTGTCTTCCTTTGTAGGATTGATGTAGGCAGAGAAAGTGTAATCAGTGGAAACAGTGTATTGTTGCTTTGCCTACTCCTCCAACAATAGCCCTAGGTTTATTTGTTTTTCTCTTTGTTTAAAACATTTAATTACCCCCCCCCCTTTTTTTTTTTCTGGAATCTTTTTAACCCAGATGCTAATGCTTCATATAAGTGAAAATCATAAATTGAAATGATTATTTAGATATTACCGGTCAACTTTAATAGCAACAGGAAGATTTAGCCTCTGAATAAATAGGAAGTTTTGGTTTTATACTTCTCATTATGTGGACACTTGATTAGAAGGGCATAGGAAGTTCAACCTGTTCTCTAAGGAAGATGTAGTCAAACAGATTCTACTAAAGCCATTCTTAAGGTCCAGATGCCACAATAATATCAAGGCTGCCAGCCAGCCCCAAACCAATCTCAGTTAAAAACAGTACAAATATAAAAATGTTCAATTAGGGAAATGGAATAAGATTGTATGCAGAGTTAATTTGTGCCTTTGGACAAGAAGTGTCTTGAAGTTACAGTGAATTGTGAATCATTTATGAACATGGTGGGATTATATCAAATAGCTTTTCTATACATACTCCATGTTGGCGGAGACTCTTTAAAAAGATAGACTATTCCATAGATTTGGACAGTAAACATCAGGCCTACTTTGGACTTCTTTGTTAGGGTCCTGGAATGGAAATAGATTTTCACCATCTCATTCTTTTAAAAGGATCTATTCCAATCTCAACATTAGACACTCCAGAGTGCTTTCCAATAAGTAAACCAATGAATGTAATTAAAATTTTGTGACAACAAATTAAAAGTTTAAAAATTTTTAATGACAGAATTTAAGTCATTCCTCTAGTTTGGAAATTATCATTGTGGTTTGCATAATTATCAGGAAGTAACTAAAACAAGTTTTGTTTTTTTTTAAATATGTTTTTACAGATTGAGGCAGAGAGAGAAAGAGAGAGAGAACATTGATAGGATACCTCCTGCATGCCCCTGACCTGGAATTGAACCGGTGATCTTTGGGTCACAAACATAGAAAGTTGCCCTGTGGCTGTGGCTCAGCAGTTGTGCCAAGACCTATGAACCTTAGATTCCTGGTCAGGGCACATGCCGGGATTGTGGGCTTGATTCCCAGTAGGGGGCGTGCGGGAGACAGCCAATCAATGATTTTCTCATCATTGATGTTTTTATCTCTCTCCCTCTTCCTTCCTCTCTGAAATCAATAAAATATATATATTAAAAAAAATGGAAAGTTTAAAAAAAGAATATTTTCTTTCTAATCCTCACCAAAGGATATGTCTTTTTTTAAATTTTTTCTTAGAATGTATTTGGAGAGAGAGAGAAAGGGGGAGAGAGAGGGAGAGAGAGGGAGAGAGAGAGAGAGAGAGAGAGAGAGAGAGAGAGAGAGAGAGAGAGAGAGAGAGAGAGAGAAACATCAATGTGAGGGAGAAACATCCATCAGTTGCTTCCCTTAGGCTCTCTGACCAGGCAGGGATCAAACCCCAAACCTAGGTTTGTGCCCTGACCAGGAATCTAACCTGCAACCTTTTGGTGCACAGGTGATGCTCCACCAACTTAGACACCTGGCTAGTGCAAAAAATAAATCTTTTAAAAAATGTTAGTGTCTTTTATTTTTCAATTATAGTTTACATTTAATGTTATTTTGTATTAGTTTCAGGTGTATAGCATGGTGGTTAGAAAATAAATCTTTGTGGAACTTTTATGTAATAGAAAAGAAGCTTATAGGGGACACCTATTTTTAAACAACATGATCCAGAAATTACCAAACAGGCAGATGGTAGAAGGCTAGAGAATATAGGTAAAAGTAAACACCTATGAGTTTCTTACTTTGAAAAGTACATGTGGCAAAAAGTACGACAATATTCATTAAAATTAAATATTAATCTGTAATTTCAAATTAGGAAGTTAGCATTTGGCTTACTTTTAAGAACGTATTTTAAAAACAGCTGCAAGACTTAAGCCACCACATAGTGAGTAATTTTGTTTTTCATGTTCTTTGTGAAAATCTCCTTGTCATTTAGAGAATAATGCACTTGTCAAGTTAGAAATCAGACCTTTAAAATTATCATCGTTTATTTTTTTTAAGGGTAATTCCTAAAAAAATTATACTGAAGGTTGTACTCCTAAATATCCTCATAGGTTCTGAAATCTAGGCCACATTGGACAAAGCTGAAGCATTTGAGCATGCCCTGCTTGTGATTATTCCTCGGATAAAGATTCAAGTCCTTAACCCAACTTCTCGGTCCAATAGTCCAGCACCCTTCTCTTCACAGTCATCGGTTGCACCACGTTGCCCTGTTTTCTGCTCTGAAGCCACCACCTGTAGGTTGCTCAAAATTACCTCTCTGCTGCCACAGGGACATTGTCCCTTTTCTGGCCTTTCGCCATATTAACTCCTACTTATCTTTTCAACCTCTGTTGTGATTTTTTTTGGGACGGCTTTTTCTGACATCTATGACTAGGTCAAATCTCTCTTTTTCTTGCCCTGACCTTTTCTGCTACAAAGTTAAGCAATCATTTGACTGATAACTGTCTCTTTCACAGTATTCCAAGCTCCATGAGGTCTGGGATTCAAGTCAGATTTTGCCTGCCATTTATTCCCAGCACTGAAGCGTCTGGCAATTTAAGCAACTTAAACATTATGTTTAAATAGGGTGAATGAATGAATAAAAAATAAATAAATAACTAGTTCCCATCTGTAAAAGGGTTGCTGTGAAGATTGCATGATATAAAATATCTACAAAGCCTAGCACGTGGGAAGCTCTCAATAAATGGCAGTGATTATTTCAATTATATTGTGTTTAGTAGTTTATTTAGTAAAATTAGCTATTTTGCCTCCATATTTTCATTTTTTTAAAAAAATCTTTATCGTTCAGATTATTACAGATGTTTTTCTTTTTACCCCCAATAGCTCCCCTCCACTTGGTTCCCACTCCACCCCAGGGCTAATGTAACTTTATAATGCTCCCCGCACTGTCGACATCCAAAGGTGTAAGATCTTTGTCCTCTCTTTCGCACCCCCACACCCCCTTCCCCCTGTTCCCTTTCCATGCCCCTGATTCTGTTACATTCACCAGTTTATTCTGTTCATCAGATTTTTTATTCATTTGATTTTTATATTCACTTGTTGATAATTATGTTTTTATTGTCACTTTGTTGTTCATAATTTTTTATATACCCTTTTCTTCTTCCTCTTCTTAAAGAATACCCTTCAGCATTTCATATAATACTGATTTGGCAGTGATGAACTTCTTTAGCTTTTTCTTGTCTGTGAAGCTCTTTATCTGTCATTATTTCTTCTAATAGGTTTTCAATATTTTGCTCTCTCCCTTCTTCTGGAACCCCCATAATTTGGATGTTGGTATGCTTAAAGTTGTCCCAGAGGCTCCTTATACTATCTTCATATTTTTGGATTCTTTTTTTTTTCTCTCTCTCTCTCTTTTGGTTGGGTGTTTTTTGCTCCCTCATATTTCAAATCTTTGACTTGATTCTTGGGATCCTCTAGTCTACTGTTGAATTTCTGTATGTTATTCTTTATTTTAGTCAGTGTATGCTTAATTTATGACAGGTCCTTTTCCTTTTTTTTTTTTTTTTTTCTTTCTTTTTTTTCTTTTTCTTTTGGCATTCTCCCTAAGATCCCTGAAGGTTTCACTAAGTCCCTCAGAGGTTTCTAGAAGATTCTTGAGTAACCTTATAACTGTGGTTTTGAACTCTAGATCCAGTATTTTGTTTTCTCCTGTTTCTTTCATTTGTGACATGTTCTTTGTCTCTGCATTTTGGCTAAAACTGTGAGGACTAGCTGTGCCTACAATGGTAGAGCTGCTGTGCAGGAGACACAATTATGGGGCAGGACTTGCTTCAGTGGGGCTTTGGTACTCACTGAGTCTGCCCCTTGAGTGTGTCACTTATGGATGTGAGGAGTTGTAATCTGGTATGGTTTCACACTGAACATTGGTACACTGGCTCTTGGATCTCCAAGGAAATGCAAAGTCTGCCACTGCCTGGGGCCACCCAGCAGGAGCTACAGAGAGATCTGCAGATTCCTCCTCTTTGTATCAGGTTTGGAAGTGCTCAGATGAGGCCCATCTGTGAAGCAAGGCAGGCTGCTGTTACTGGCCTTGGTCTCCTTTTGATAACTTCGGGCTCCCTGACCCAGCTGCTGCCTCTTTGAGAGGTTTTAGATTGAAAAAGGACAGGCCATTCATATGCAAACGCTGCTGCCCACAGCTCGGGTGGGGATGTAAATTAGGTGGGGCGGGGTCTCAAGGAATCACCAGTGTGGAGCAAACAGCAATGGCCCTGCTCCAGAGAGGTTTCAGTGCAGGAACAATGACTGCTGCAAGCACCTCCATCTGAAAGAAAGCTGCCCTCAAGTTCCTGTCCTGATGCCAGATAATCCAGTTTCTCCCCATATGTGCCCGGGTCCCCCCGAGTCTCGCCCGGAACTGGAGTTCAGAGCAAGCGGGAGCCGGAATCTCCTTCCTGATCAAAAAAGCAGCACACCCAGGTGCCAGCCTGTTCCACGCCTCTGCACCTCCTACCAGCCTCAACGCACTTTCTTCTGTACCTCTCTGATTGTAGTTCCACTCAGCCAGCTTTCTTGTGGTTCTGGATGATAGTTTTTCTGTATTTTAGTTGTAATTTTGATGTGGTTGAGAGGCAGCGAGTACAGGTGTTTATCTATGCCACCATCTTGGTTCTCTCCTGCCTCCATATTTTCAATAACTTTTAAAATTAGTAAGTGCAATTGATTTATTTTATGTATCTTATTTGTGTGAGAACAAACATTGAGATTTAGTACAAATTTTATTGACTGTTATTAATTGTATTCAGCTATTAATAGTCAGTATATACATATTTTTAATTAAATTATTATCTGTACACATATCTTACCATTGCCCCCCCCCCCTCCCATAAATACTCTCCCTCCCCAGAGTTTTGTGTCCATTGGTTGTACTTATATGCATGTATACAAGTCCTTCGGTTGATCTCTTATCTCCCCAGATCTCCCTACCCTCCCCACTGTAATTTGACAGTCTGATTGTTGCTTTACTGTCTCTATATCTATCTTTTGGTTCATCAGTTTATAATGTTCTTTATTATCCATAAATGCGTGAGGTCATGTGGTGTTTCTCTTTCATTGACTGGCTTATTTCACTCAGCATGATGTTCTCCAATTTCATCCAGGTTGCTGCAAATGATGAGAATTCCTTCTTTTTTATGGCAGCATAGTATTCCATTGTGTAGATATACCACAGTTTTTTTTATCCAATCATCTGCTGACGGACACCTAGGCTGTTTCCAAATTCTAGCTATTGTAGATTGTGCTGCTATGAACATAGGGGTGCTTATATCCTTTCTGATTGGTGTTTCTAGTTTCTTGGGATATAATTCTAGGAGTGGGATTACTGGGTCAAATGGGAGTTCCATTTTCAGTTTTTTGAGGAAACTCCATACTGTTCTCCACAGTAGTTGCACCAGTCAGTATTTACATTAATTTTTGTTTTAAAGTGTAACCTTCTCAAAGTAGGTAGAGAACTGTAGGGAAGAAGGGACTCGCCTATTTGGCTGATGAGGTCGTTTCTGACTGGGAAGTCTACTCATTGAATTGCCTGTTCAAGAAGTCTGTAGGCATAGAAATGTGTTTCTTCTCAGAGTGGCTTCCACATTTGGGCTCTTATTCAGCACTAAATTTAACTTTATTTTGGGGGATGGAGATTTGTGTCTGCACTGGTTTTGAAGCTCTATTCCCTGTGAGAGATGGATTTCACTTATGTCAAATGATCTGTGGCAGAGGTATTTAGGCCTGGGCAGAGGCCCCCCAACTTCCTCCAATCGCAGACCTAGCCCTTCCCAGGAGCCCCTGGCTTAGCCCTTCCCAGGTTGCTCAGAGTCCATATGGGGCTTACCTTGGAGTGACCTGGGTGCCGAAGATGTTCCTGGGAACCAGGCCTCTCGGCACCTATGTATGCAAATTAACTGCCATCTTTGTTGGGTTAATTTGCATACTCACTTTGATTGGCTGTGGGTGTAGCAGATGTACTCTCAATTTACATGCTTGTCTATTATTAGGTAAGATATTAAGGAGAAAATCATTGGAAATTAATCTGGTAAATAGATAGTAAACCCCATGTTGTTTATTGGCATAATCACTAGGCCTAATTTGGTGAATGGATAAGTTTGGGTGGTGAGAAATGAAGGAAAATAATACTTGAGTTTTGATTCAACGCATGAAAATTCTAGCCCCAAATTATGCTAGGATTGCTAAATTAAAGAGCTAAAAATACGGGACACTCAGTCACAATTGCATTTTAGAATAACAACCAATAGTTGATTTAAATAAGTATAAGTATGTCTCACACTATAGTTTATCTGGTGACCTCAAATTAAGCAAATTAAATAAATAATAAGCCTTTATAATAAAGAGATAATATGCAAATTGACCATCACTCCAACACACAGCATGGCTGCCCCCAAGTGGTCAAAGATGGTCACAAGATGGCCATCAGGGGAGGACAGTTGTGGGGCACCCAGGCCTGCACGGGAGGGCAGTTGGGAGGGACCAGGTCTTCAGGGGAAGGCAGTTAACAGCAACCAGACCTTCAGGGAAGGGCAGTTGGGAGTAGACCAAGCCTGCAGGGGAGGGCAGTTGCAGAGGAACCAGGCCTACAGGGGAGGGCAGTTGGGGGTGACTAGGCTGCCAGGGAAGGGCAGTTAGGAGTAGCCAGGCCTGTAGGTGAGGACAGTTAGGGGTAATCAGGCCAGCAGGGCAGCAGTTAGGAATCGATTAGGTTGACAGGGGAAGTAGTTAGGGGCAATCAGGCAGGCAGGCATGTGAGCAGTTGGGAATCAGCATGCCTGGTTTGTGAGAGGGATGTTCGACTGCCTGTTTAGGCTCGATCCTGGTGGTGACCAGGCTGGCAAGGGAGGGCAGTTAGGGGTGAGTGGGCCAGCTCGGGTAGGCAGTTAGGGGCGGGATTGAGCCTAAACAGCAGTCGGACATCTTGAGGGGTCCCAGATTGGAGAGAGTGCAGTCTGGGCTGAGGGACACCCCCCACCCTCTCACTGTGCACAGATTTCATGCACTGGGCTTCTAGTTCTTAACACTGTTATTTAATGATGTTCTCAATTTCTAGTATAAGTATATTTGAAATTAAAGCTAGTAGTTTCAAAATCTGCTACTCCCTTATTGAGGTTTTTATATTAGAACATTTTTTTTTTAAAGAAAAACTGCATCAAATCCTGAAGATTGTCTGCATTCTCACTTTCTTAATCTCTCCAGAAGTTTTTCATGTAAGGTGTGTGTCTGCATAACCAAATAGAAGTGTGAATTGAGCTTTATCCAAAGCCTAGCATGTAGTTAGCCACTTTTAATTAGAAAGTTATTATATATTTTTTCAAATAGCAATTGTTCTTTCTTTGTTTTCTAGATCGATGGTTCTCAAACCCTAGCTGCACATTAGAATTACTTCGGGAGTCTTGGCTGGCAGCTCAGTTGGTTAGAGTGTCTTCCCAATACACCAAGGTTTCAGGTTCAATTTCTGATCAGGGATCAATACAAGTATCAACTAATGAATGCATAAATAAGTGGAATAACAATTTGCTGTTTCTCTCTCTCTTAAACAAATCAATAATTTAAAAAAATTACATGGGGAGATTAGAAAAAATCAGATGTCATGATCCTTCACATAGAATCTGATTTACATCGACCTGGGAAGGGACCTTACATAAAAATGAGAGGCCTGATGCATGAAATTCGTGCAAGAGTAGCCTTCCTTCCCCTGGCTGCTGGCCACCGGCTTCCCCCTGGCACCTGGGACCAGGTCTTCCCTCCAGCTTCATCCAGAAGGTCGTCCAGAACAATGTCTGGAAGGACATCAGTCTAATTAGCATATTACACTTTTATTTTTATAAATTAAATCTCCAGCTGCTATAGTTTCCTCACCCATAAGTGGAGATAAAAATATTTCCTATGTCTGAGCATCAGTGTGAGGATTACTTGAATAATACATGTAGAGCTTTAGAGGAGGTCTGATTTGTATTAAGTCCTCAAAAAATGAAAGTCATATTATTATAATGAAGTCATAATGGAGATTCATAGCTGACTGAGACTAAGAATAGAAAATGGAGTAACACTAAATAAAGTATGGGTAGGTGAAGATGCTGCAAAAGTCTCATAGTTGCTTGAAAGAGCTGATTAATGATATCTTGTCTCATCTCCACATTTAATGATGGTATTAGGTTTGAAAATCAGCCATGGTGAGTTTATTTACAACACAGAAATCACCAAATCCTGTGTACCCCAGAGAACCAATTATTAACACTGACCTCCACCTGAGAGGATAAAAGCAGTTGATATCGAAGTCCGAGGTGAAAAAAACCATATGCTTACATCATGGTTTGGCCTGGGCACCGGCCTGGCCAATCACGGCATCTGTTTGTCATTCGTGGAACTGGGACCTGAGCTGTGGGTCCTCAGGTGCGGTGGGTGGAAGAACATAGTGGTCCTCACTTGCTTTTGAATCTAGACTCACTAGGATATGATAGAACTCTCAACCAATCATTGATTCTAAGTCTTAATGCTGTTACTTAATGATGTACTCAAAAAACTAAGGATTTAAACTTCTAGAACAGAGAGGATAATGGTCGTTGCCAGAGGTAAGGGAGAGGTGAAATGGAAAGAGGTTGGTAAAAGGATACCAACTCTCAGTTCCAGGATGAATAAGTTTTGAGGCTGTAATATACACGCATGGTGACTATAGTAATAACACTGTATCATACACTTGAAATTCTCTAAGAGAGATCTTAAGAGTTCTTATGCACACACACAAGCAACTATGTGAGGTAATAGATGTACTGATGAATTTGTTGTGGCAATCATTTCAAAATGTATACATATATCAAGTCATCATTTTGTACACTTTAAATATAGTACAATTTTATATGTCAATTGCACCTCAATAATGCTGGAAGAAAAAGAAAAAAAAAAACAACCCTCTAAGGATTTGTGGAGATATACCAGGGGACATAGGAAGCCTCAAGATAAACATGGTCCGCCTAACTATTTCAACCCATGTACATTCTTAAAACAAGCCAATAATAACAATAACAATAACAATAACAATAACACAACGAAGAGAAGAAATCTCATTGAAATTTTTAGGTTGGTTTTGAAACACTGAGAATACGTTCTCTGTCCTTTGCCTTTGTTGGGTACTCAGGCGGAAATAGATGGAAAGCACTGGAGTTCCTCCATACCTCAGTTTCCCCACTGCTCAGAACAGAACGGTTGTCAGGCTGAAATGAAATCAAGGATTTTGACTGCAGAGTGGTTGTAGTTAAATGCTCAGTTTTTAAGAACATTTGTTGTGCCAGTTTATGACCTAGGAAAATGGAGCTAAGTAGACACCCAGCCAGAGTCTGAACTTTGACCTTGGGTCTCAGTAGCCCTAAGTGCTTCGAAAATCACTGGTCCTAATTGATTTAACCAAGACAGAACTAAAGAGTCTCATTGCCTGACTATTTTTGCCGATCTCTACATACTTCAGCAGTTGTTATAGTTCAGTTTAACCTTTATTTGACTTGATTTAACAGCAGACACAAATAAAAATCTTCCAATGATGAATGAACCATTCTTCACATATGCAATCTGTTTTGAAAAAAGGAGTTTGCATCTTCCTGCTAATTTGCAATAGATTAAAAATGTGCAGCATTGTTTTTTTGCATTATTCTTTATAAAATCTGTGTAAAATCATGCATTTATTTTTTTAATATGATGCTTTTAATTTCTTAAAAACTCCAAAGCACAATTTTATTTTAGCAAAAAAAAAAAGAAAGAAAGAAAATTCATAGTACTTCTCTATACAGTTAAATTCAACCAGAAATGAACATTTTTACACATCTTCCTTGTACGTAAAAGTATTATATATTATATTTATGCTGCATGCACATAAAATTGACTATAGACCCCCAAAGTATGCTCTATGGAACCCAGGCTTGATTGTCAATCTGAGGACCCTGGAAAAGAAACTCTCTTTGTCTGAATATATGAAAGGTAGCCAAAGAGAGTGAAAACCAGTTTTCCTTTTTATTTTTATTTTTTGTTTTTGTAGGAGAACCAACCGAGGAAGAAAAGATCACTTCCGCTGTAGACACTTTATGGGTTTTGGATTCTGTAAACTCTGCCCTGTAACTTGACCCCAACGCTAATGAAATCCTGCTAGACTTTTCCATGCCCTCCTTTCCTGCTTCCATCTTTGGGATCCTCTCACCTTTAAAAAAAAAAAAGTATTTTGTTTGTACACAGGGCGATCCTCATAGCAATTGTCTGGCTAATTTTACCCGGGCCACTTTTCACCTACATCCTCCCTTGCCTTCCTCTGGCAGCCGGTTGGGCTTCTTCCTGCCTTGAATACCACATGGCCTAGTTATTCAAGCTCAGTCATTAGCACCCGGCCCTCCTACCAAAATTATGAATGAAAAGCCTTGTTGTTCTTTAACAAATAACTCGGGCTTCCTCAGTCAGTCAGATTCGGAATGGAAGTGACTGCGGGACAAAGGCGCGGGATGATGGACAGTCCTCACAGCAAGTCACCAATGTCCACAGGAAGTTTTTAAAGCCTCCATATAGGTGGAGAGGGCTGGGCGTTCCTGGAGGACCAGCCTGCAGAAGGGGGCTGGGAGTCGGGGGGGAGAATACAAGGGAAGGGGGAAGTAGGGGTGCTCTTTGTACCCTTTTGGGTTTTAGGGAAAAAATAAAATAAAATAAAATAAAAATCCACAAAGCCCAGAGATTACAATGTATAGAGTCCATTTTGCCCGACCAAGAACTTAAAAACCCTTCCATGGAGACATCTACCTTGCAGTGCTTCTGGTTTAGACGGACACTCAGGGACAAAAGTGAAGGCACCGACCCTTTCCTGAGCTCTGAATGCAGGAGGGAGCGAGCGTGGGCTCGGCACTCGGGGCTGCACAGCCCCCCGCTGGGCCGTGGCATTGTCCCCGGGCCCCCTTTTCACCACAGGGGAAAAGGTAATTGACAGCCCGATTGTCCGGCCGGGACCCCTGCTGTTTTAAAATCCTGGAAGGCCCCAGTCACACGTTGTCAATAACAGCCGTCGGAGGTGCGGAGTGAAGAAGGGGCTGTTCAGGAAGCAGTGTGAGCCCTTCAAGTGGACAGGCCTCAGTGACTTTTCTTGCACTCTGGCTGCCACAAGCAGCTTATTCAAAAATAACCTTACAGCAATAAATCAAACTTGTTTCCTGAACTATACAAGGAACAGCTGGTTATTTTTCCTCACTTTTTTTTTTTTTTTTTCAAAGACAAGAAAGAAAAAAAAAAAAGGAGAGAGAGGAGAGATTTTTACTACAGGAAATCAAGCATGTCAAAATTTGGCAAAGCAATTTGGATGATTTAACAGCTAAACACTTCTCTTTTTAATGCTATGCTTTCATCGGTCTTTTTTTATTTAGCCCTTTCCTTTTTTTTTTTTTTTTTTGCATTCTGTTTGCTGCAGTGAGCAGCCCTTCTATCTGTCCTCTCCCCGCTTTTGAAAGGAAAATGAGTTGAGTGTCTCTCGCTCTTAGAATGTCTTTGGTGTAGTCTCTAACTTATTGTTCACGTCGCTCTGTTTATTGGGCAGCTAAAATTTGTTTTCTTCCACAGGGCTTTGGGATTTAGACGTACAGCTCCACGTAGTTGTGTCTCACGAGAATCGTATATTTTGGAGTTGTGATGACAAGTCAGTTTTTTTTCCGGTTGTTGATTTAGGAACCCCAAGCCAGTGCATATGTCCTCACTGAAGACGTCTGGTATTTTAAGGAAGCACATTTTGGACTTTTCCTATCTCTTTGTGTCTCTTTGTGCTTGTCTTTGTGTTTTTCTTAGTGTGCATCTTTCCCTCTTTGAATGTGTTTGCTTTCCAAATTCTGGAAAAATCTGCCAACCTCTGATTGACCTTACCGATAATTAGAAATATAAGAGTACAATATAAAACAATTACCTTCTGTGATGATTGCTCTTTCTCTTTATTTACTGGATGGCTGGTATCCAAACAGAAAACCATCCTAAGTGAAAATATCAGAGTATAAGGCTTAGAGATTAGGTTTTCACAACTTGTGGACATTTAGAATTAAAAAAGAAATATATTCAAGCATCTGTTAGATTTTTAACTATGTCTAGTTCAGTCAATTTGTTTAAACAGTCATTGTTTGTTTTTAAATATATTTTTGTTGATTTCAGACAGGAAGGGAGAGGGACAGAGAGAGAGAAACATCAGTGATGAGAGAGAATCATGGATTGGTTGCCTTCTGCATGCTCCCTGCTGGGGATCAAATCCGCAACCCAGGCCTGTGCCTTTGTCCAGAATCGAACCCTTCAGTCCACAGGCCAAAGCTCTATCCACTGAACCAAACCAGCTAGGGCAAACAGTCAATGATAAGAAGAGATAGTAAGTTATATAAAACATCTCTTTCACAGGATAATTTGATCACCATTTAATAAATAAAAACAAGAGTTGTTGGTCACAATTTAGCATTATATAAAAAATTGTAAATTGGATGTTGTCCTATGTATGATAAAATTATTTTCCTCCATTGTGTTAAATACAATAGATGATCAATTTGTAATACATTACTTGTAATGAAAGTTATGTTTACAGAAAGATAATAATGAAACTCAATTTGCATTAGAATTGGGTCACTATCAGCTTTTCTATTTCTAGTCTTTCCTTTTTCCATGTTTTCCTTTATTTTTGCAGTAAATGACAATGCCATAATAACACAAATAAAGCAATCTTTTGCTATACAGCTAGACTTACGCTCTTTGCATATATCCTAAGATCTTGGCTGATACAACTTTGAATTCAGCGGTAGGTGTGGTTTTTATATAAATGTTTCTTCCTTATATGGCTGATATTCATACTGAACCTGTTTTGATGTAACACTTCTTTACTTTCAGCCTTTCAGCTTCAAACATGTGATACGTGACTGGATGAAATTCCTTGAGAACTGTATTAACATGTTTCAAGGAGTTGAATTCTGAGGTGAGTACCATGTCAGAAAACAGTGTTCCTTGAAAATTTGCACAGCAATTTCATGCATGGTTCATAAATGATTCTCTAATTCACAAGTGAGTTATAATATTAAAATGATATTTAAACTAATAAAAAAAAAACCATCTAGTTCTGCAGGTATTTGTGTCTTTCTCATGATGCCACAGCCTTTTGTGTTGCTAGGAGATGATCAGAAATTGATGAGTTAAGTGGACTTGGGACCTGGTGGTGTCCTCACGCAGCCTCACAACTCCTCCCCCTGGCCCTGTGGACTTCGGCCACAGCAGGGGCGAGATAGCGAGTGTAGACTGAAAGTGCTCTGTACAGACTTGCTTTCTGGCCTCCCGTTCAGCTGCCAGTCTCGCAGCTTGCCCCGAGAATGGACTTCCTGTGCTGTCATTTACACTCAGTATCACACTAAGCACTCTTTGTCACTCAGCCTTTGAGACAGAAGGGGGCGAGATAACAAATCTAGACTGCCTGTGTTGACTTTGGGGATAAAGTAAAGGGCTGGAGTCAAGAACCCTGGGTCTTATCCTGACTTTGCAACTGCCTTTCCTGTGACATTGAGCCAGGCTTTTGACCTCCCCATTCCTCATTTTTTTTTCTCATCTCTCAAGTGAGGATCATTATGCAGTGTTCTCTTATTTTATCACGAAGATGTGATTATTGAAAGGTATTTTAGTGCTTAAAGCCCTTAGCAAAAGGAAAAAGAAGCAAAAAAAAAAAGAATGGCCTATTCTGGCCTTTGGGGAGATGGAAAGGAAGCCACAGCTGCCTAGTTGCTCTCCACTACCAGAAATAATTCTCTCTATAATCCCATATGTAGGGAGTTTCCCCTCCTACCCTGTCAGTTTTTTAAATTTATTTTTAATTTTTTTCCTCAAACCCTTTTCTTTTGCTCTTTTTCTCTCTTTCTCTCTCTGTCTCCCTCTGCCTTCCCTCCTACCCCCTGCAGTGTTTCCTATGTAGTCACAACTATTAAATCAAGGTGTATATAAGTTGGCAAAGATGAAGAACATCTCTGATAGGTTGTGTACAAAGTGGGTATACCGAGAGAGAAAGAAAGGAAGGCACTTTGAGTTGAATGGATGGGGAGTGACAGTCAGGGCTATCGAAGCTTCTGCCAATGGATTGGGTTCAGAAAGATAAACCTTCAGAGATAGCTACCAGCTGGCTAGATGGGTGTCTGAGCCCTAGACTACTTTTAGAAGGTTCTCTTTGCAACAAGATAGGGTTGGATAAGGGTAGGAAGCCAGAGTAAAATTCAAGGGTTCTGTCAACGGGATGGGATGGAGCACATCTTCTGGCTGTCTATGGCTGTATCCTTTTCCCTTTTTCAGTTAAATTGTGCAGTAGAGTGTATTTTTGAGTGGAAAGAAATTTGGTCTTTTACTTCAATTAGAATATATGAAATATCGAAGAATCCATTTTAATATATCTAATTTTTTTTAAAAAAAGCCTTGACTGGTTGAGTTTTATTGTTGTTGTCCTGTCTTCATTTTGTTTTGTGAAGAGATTGATAATATATATTGCCAACCAGAAATTAACATAGTATTCCTCTTGGCCTTCTTCAGAAGGGCAGTGTATATTCCAGCTTGCTTGTTTTTCCAGAGCGACACATTTGTTAATATGTGTATAAATATTTTTCATTTGGAAGACAGTGATCTCATTTCAGTTTTGTAGGTTTTCCATCTGTATGTACATGGTTTTTATATGATGTGACATTGTGTTTACATAATATTTCCTATTGAATCCACTGTACATTCATGGATGTTTCATGCTATTTTGCTACCTAAAGATAGGGTTTTTTTTTGTATGAATCCATTAAAGAAAAAAACAACAAGCAAGTAAAAAACTACATGGGGATATATTTTAAATTAAGAATTATTAGAGGGCATAGTGGGATAAATGATAAAGGGTGATGGGAAAAATAAAATAAAGGATTTATTTTTTTCTTGTTTTAATAAGAAGGATATGAAAGTATAATATACAGGGTCTTAAGGGAAGGCAGAAGATTATGGAATTTTAAACTTTTTTTCTAATTTGTTTTGCTTTGTACAACACACATCTACTTCTTTCATAATTAAAATATTAATAAGGAAAATGTTTTAATACTGATTTAAAATAAATAGTTAATGAGAAAATTTAGCAGTCACAAATATTTGTACTTCATAAATGTTTTGCCAATCTTGATAAAGTGTTTAAAAATCCACAAAGAAAAGACAGTCCCTTTTGTTTTAACTGCACATTGGCAAAAAAACAATGGCTGGTGCTCCCTCTGCTGGTTCTCTGAAACAATTAGCTGGCCAACTTGGGAGGAGGAAGACAGAAAAGAAAATTATGATGATTCTTTGACCTTTATTATTTTTAAATATCTTTATGTTGAAAGTATTGCATGTGTCCCCTTTTCCCCCCATTTAACCCCCTTCAGCCCCCTCTCCTACCTCCACCCCACATGCCCTGGCCCTCACCACCTCACTGTCTGCATCCATGGTTATGCATATAGGCATACAAGGTCTTTGTTTGATTACCTCCCATGACCTTTAAACACCCTTTCTATACTCTAGTTTTATCCCTGATTGACAGCAAGTGCCACTGTAGTTTGTGAAAATAGGTTCTTTCCTAACATGTAATAGTGATACTGAAGTTGGGTTAGATAATTATAAATTTTTAAAAAGTGAATTTCTTTTTTCTCATTCCATAAAGTAGTGCATAAAACACAACTATTATTAATTTATTAGATATTTTGGGGGTAGGTATTAAATTATATAACTAAATCTCAGTAATTTGATCTAGCAGTCAGTTGGCTATTTGCAGGTCATACTGGTAAGCAAAACTGATGGGGGAGTGACATTATCTCTGGGCAGTTACATTGTTTATTAAACGCCTTTTTATATCATTACTGAAATATGTACCTTTTAATATAAAAGATATTTGAAAATTGCTTGAGTTAATTAATGTTGATATCTAGACTATGAAGATTCTTAGAATTCATTGAGTTCATCAGTTTGTTTTCTGAGAATCCTAACTTTCTTGATAGACTATGTTAAGCCATATATATTAGTCATTTACCAAATACTTGTTCTAAATCATTCTTGACTCTTCATCCTACTCTGTATTATCTATATATATATAAAAGGTTAAGTGACCGACCATCCATCCATCTGACTGTCCAACCCACTGGCCAGTCCATATGACACTAGCCATTTAAAAATAAACATTGACTCGCACATGCACGATACATATAAAACTCTTACTGGCACCAATCTAGACGGAATCAGAATATTCCCACCTGAACCTGTTCCAGACATGGTCAGTCACATGCTACTTTCTCTTGAGTTTGAAAAGCATGTGACAAAGTTAAATCTGTAAATACTTTATCACAAGGGAAACTGATCAAGCACTCTGAAAGTGTTTTTACTCTTAATGTGGTATACAGTGAGATATTAGAATAAGTTTAATCAATTTATCAGTCATTGTTTTTATCAATGTTGTTTTTATATTATGTTTTTGTTGTTTTTATGTCATGATTTGTTGTTTTTCACATCATGTCTTTGTTGTTATATCATGTTGTTATTGTTTATTTATTAATTTATATATTATTTTCATATAAGTTTATTAATTTTCTTTCATCTCTGACACTTCTATTATAGAGAAGAGGCAAATAGAGATATTAAAATATTTCTTCTAGCCGAGACCGGTTTGGCTCAATGGATAGAGCTTCGGCTTGGGGACTGAGGGGTCCCGGGTTCCATTCCGGTCAGGGGCATGTGCCTTGGTTGCGGGCATATCCCCAGTAGGGGGTGTGCAAGAGGCAGCTGATCGATGACTCTCTCTCATCGAAGTTTCTAACTCTATCTCTCTCCCTTCCTCTCTGTACAAAATCAATAAAATATATTTTAAAAAAATATTTCTTCTAACTAATTTCCTTTCAATGTGCACGAATCTGTGCACCAGGCTATTAGTAGTACTATAATTTGAGTCTTAATGGTGTTTAATGTGAAATTCTGCCTGTGCATATTTAATTCCTACTAATACTAGCTTTTGCCTTGAGGTAGATGCCAGTTATGGTATTAACTGATAGAAAGAAAAAAATAGAAACTATTACTCCTAGGTATATATCCATTTAATAGGGAGCTCTGGAGAATCTATAAGCTTCCAAGAGAAGATTTTTATGGTAGAGTTCAGGGAGAGGGCTTTCAGTAAGATAAAAATAGACTGGGGAAGGGCCACCTCTAGAAAAGGGACAGGTACTTGGTAATAGAGAGGAGAATGAAGAGAGCTCCAAGCAAAAGGCAATAAAGAATGCGGAGTGCTGTATAGTAGGGAAGAATAGGAGCTGTAGGAAAACTGTTCTCCTCTAAAAAAATCATCTTTGTGCCCTAGCCAGCTTAGCTCAGGGGATGGAGCATTGGCTGTGGACTGAAGGGCCCCAGTTTTGATTCCAGCTGAGGGCATGTGCCCAAATTGCGGGCTTGATCCCAAGTAGGGGGTCTTTAGGAGGCAGCTGATCTATGATTCTCTCTCATCATTGATGTTTCTGTCTTTCTCTCCCTCTCCCTTCCTCTCTGAAATCAATAAAAATACATTTAAAACATCATCTTTGTGAGGACATACAGATGTCCAATAGACATTTAAAAAATGCTCAATGTCACTAATCATCAGAGAGATGTAAATTAAAACTATAATGAGGTATCACCTCACACCTGCCAGAATGGCTACCATCAGTAAGTGCTGGTAAGGATATTGAGAAAGGGGAATCTTAGGATACTGCTGTTGGGAATGCAGGTTGGTGCAGCCATTATGGAGAACAGTATGAAGTTTCCTCAAAAAATTAAAAATGGGACTGTCATTTGACCTAGTGACTCCACTTCTGGGAATATATTTTTTTGGAACAGCATAGATGGACTGGAGATTATTATGCTAAGCAAAATAAGCCAGGCAGAGAAAGGTAAATATCATATGATCTCACTATATGTGGAATCTAATGCACAAAATAAACTGACAAACAAAATAGGTCTAGAGCACATGTGTCAAACACAAGGCCCGCGGGCCAAATCCAGCCCTCCAGGCCTTGCAATGTGGCCCGCACCGCGCTGTCATCACTGCACTCCGCTGTCAGTTTATGACATTGTCAGTTTATGACTGTTCAGTAAACCATTCGGCCCGTGATTTAGGCTGGATTTTAGATTTTGGCCCCTTCTCTGATTGAGTTCGACACCCCTAGTCTAGAGGCATGGATGCAAGGAGCACACTGACAGATCTCAGAGGGGTGGAGGGTGAGGGGGACAGAAAATGTTGGGGAGCACAGGAGACTTGGTTGGAAGGTTGTAAGGAGGACATTCTGATAAAAGGGAACTGTGTGGAAGGCCGCCTGCCCTGTTTATCAGAATTTTGACTTAGGGGAGACTTAGGGATTATTGAAGGCAGTGCCCCTAATTATTCCTTGACCTTTCCAAACAAGTCTCTGCATTTGAAGACCCCCCCCAGTGTTTACTGGAATCCTTATGCTTAACCCCTGGATGCCCTTGCCTGGAGGAGAATGTAAACACATGTGTCCTCCCAAGATTACTCACCCTACTGATTGTGTCTAAAGATAAAAATTCCAATAAAAGTCTAATGAGGCAGGCAGTCGAGGCTACCTGGCTTCTTCAGCCAGGCTATCCCTTAGCCTTCTCTTTCACAGTGAAACTGTGTTGGAGTAATCTGTTTATCCTTCAATTCAGGGCTACTGGTCTTCCCTGGCAAGAAAGAGATTAACCAAATAACTTATATGCAAATATGCATAACCCTTGGACACAAACAATAGTGTGATGAAGGTCTGGGGTAGGGCAGGGGCTGGGTGAAGGGTGGAGAGGGATGGAGGAAATGGAGGATATCTGTAATATGGTCAACAATAAAAAACATCTTTCTGAAGGGTGCTTAGGGCATGGTAAAGGAGAAAGAAAATAACAGGGTAGAAATGCAGATCTCATCATTCAATTTTACCCATTACTGATGAGCCAGATACCTTAATTAGATCGTTCTAAAACCCTGGAAAATATCTGGTAAAGATTTAGGCAAGTGACAATGTTAGGGAGAAGCAGTTTCAAACAACAGAGATCCAGCCATAGCTGTTGGAATTTAGGTCTGATATTTCTAGACTCTGGAAAGAGTGGGGATAGAGATGAGTGTTGGGGCATGGGTATATTGCAGGTGCACAAATTTTAGGACCCCAATGCTGGAGGACCCAGACTCTGAGGCAATGAATCAAAGTAAAAACAAAACTATATTTGCTCAGCTGGGCTCTGAGGTCAGAGGATTCCCTACCGTGCTGGCCTGATTTTGCCCCCAACTGCCCTTCCCTGCTGGCCTGATCTCGCCCCATAACTGCCTCTGCTTGCCTGATCATCTCTAACTGCCCTCTCCTGTCAGCCTGATCTCTCCCAACTGCCCTCCCTTGCAGGCCTGATCTCACCCCCAACTTCCCTCCCCTGCCAGCTAATTTGGTTCTGATTGGTCAGTTTCTATGCCAGTCAGTGTCAAAAGCTCCACCTCCTAGGCAGCCATTGGCTCCTCACAGTTCACCCAGATTTGGTTTTGATTGGTCTATGTCAGTCAGTGTCTCTGGGGCTGATCATCAGCCCAGTGGAGGCCAGAGAGAAAGAGAGGTGCGGTTGCTGGCAAAGCCTGGCGAAAAAAGAGAGAGACAACAGCTGATCAACAGCTGCCACAGAGGCTTCGGATCAGACCCAGAATCTCTTCGGGCTTCTCTCTGGCCTGATCCACAATCCCTTTGGCTAGGGCAACCCAGTACTGACTGCAGAACTGACTTCTGGTTAGTCCAGCTTTCATTTGTTTTTGGATGTTATGGACCCTGGGTTTTTATATATTAGGATTTCTTTTGAAGAAAGGACTGACCTTAAAGCATTCAGAAAACTATGTGTGTTTTGCTGATGCTGATTAAATTGATACTTAGAAGGAACTGAATGTAGGGAACTTTTCATAGAAGACCTACATTTCTAAAGTGGGTTCTATATGAAATTTTTTGGTCCTATATGAACCAACATAAAGTTAAATGTGTTTATTCCTTGTTTTGTTCATAAAAATTATTTTAAACTATCCTTCTTATTGTCTGAACTATTAGTCAAAACAATGTTCATGTGCTCATAGTGCATAAGTTTGAAACAAGAAAATTCCCTCTGTGTTTCTCAGGAGTCCCACATGGAATAGATTAGATGGATGTGCATTTCTCCACTCTTGGACCACATCAATTCTGACACTAAGCAAGGCATTAATCTAAATCAGGCAAGGAGGCATGTAAGGGCGGGTGGATTTATTTCTGGCCTTCTTTAACCAAAGCTATCTTTTAGCTGTGTTTATATTATCTGAGAATAAAGGGTAAATGGGTATCTTCTTCCCTGCCTTTCATCCTCTTCTGGCCAGAGGGCTAGAATCCTTTAGATCTCGATGCTTAATGGTAGCCATTAGCCACATGTGACTGTTGAGCACTTGAAGTTTGATGTGCATTGAAAAGTACAGCAGATTTCAAGGACTTGGATTTAAAAAAAAAATAGACTGTAAGATATTAATATTTTTATGTTGATTATATGTTGAAATGATAATAGTTGAGTTAAATAAAACATTCTTAAAATTATTTTCTTTTAATGAATTTCTGTTCTTACTTTTTTGCTACTCAAAAATGTTGTTACAGCCCTAACTGGTTTGGCTCAGTGGATAGAGTGCCTGCCTGCCAACTGGAGGGTCCCAGGTTCGATTCTGGTCAAGAGCATGTGTCTTGGTTGTGGGCACATCTCTAGTGGGGAGTGTACAGGAGGCAGCTGATCGATGTTTCTCTTTCATCGATGTTTCTAACTCTCTATCCCTCTTCCTTCCTCTCTGTGAAAAAAAAAAATCAATAAAATATATTTAAAAAAAGATATGGCTCACATTTCTATTGGACAGAATTCCCTCAGACCAATAGATTTTATTTTTATTTATTATTTATTTAGTTTATTTTTATTTATTTTTAAAATGCTATTGAATTTATTGGGGTGATAAGTTGGTTAATAAAGTTATATAGGTCTGAGATGCACAATTTTATGATACATTGTTTGTATATTGTATTGTGTGTTCTCCACTCCAAGTAGGCTCCTATCACCATTTACCCCCGATACACCCTCTTCTTCCTCCCTCCCTCCAACCCCATTTCCCTCTGGTAATCACTATATAACCATACTGTTTTCTGTGTCTATGAGGTTGTTTAGTTTTGTTTTTCTTAATTCCTTCACTGTTTTCATCTAGACTGGCAACCCCCTCCCCTCTAGTAACTGTTAATCTGTTTCTATTTGTTTGTTACTTTATTTTGTTCATTAGATTCCACATATAAATGAAATAATATGGTACTTGTCTTTCTCTGACTGGCTTATTTCACTTAGCATAATGCTCTCCAGGTCCGTTTATGCTGTAGCAAAACATAAGACTTCCTTCTTTCTTAAAACTGAGTAGTATTCCATTGTGTAAATAACAAAGTTTTTTTTTTTACCCACTCATCTAATGTCCAGGTCATTTGCCCATTTTTTAATTGGGCTGTTTATTTTGTTGGTGTTGAGTTTTATAAATTCTTTGTAAAATTTGGATATTAACTCCTTATCAGATGTATTCAATATCATTTAAGGCCACTGCTTCCTTATTGATTTTCTGTCTGTTTTGTTGATTGGTGTGCAGCTCAGTTCAGCAGGGCGCACTTTTCTGTGTTGGCCTAAGCTGAAATTGGCATAAGCAAATGTGAAATTGATGTTGTGATAAAATTTTCTCTAATTCATCAGTCACCATTGGAACAACTTTGCATTTTTGAAACCAGCATTATAGCAGAACTGACTGTAGCTACACATACTAGAGTAGATTGTCAAGCATAGCCACATTGGCAACCTCCAGATTAGAGGAGTGTCAGGGCATGCTAAACATTAGGCATTAAATCTGGCATACCAGCGTTTGGGTTTTTAAAATTTATTTTCATTGCTTTTAAACTATTTTAAAAAATTTTAAGTTATAGTTGATGTACAACATTAAATTAGTTTCAGGTGTATAGATAGTGGTTAGATACCTATGTAGTTCTTGAGTATAGCTTAGGGAATCAAAGTGTTATTGGGGTGGGTCTATGTGGGTAGAGGAGACATATAGGAAGGGTTTTGGAGGCAGAGAAGGTAGATTCTCTTTAGATGCTAACTGAGAATGATCTAGCTCCACAAGCCTTTTCTAATCTATGACAAAACTGTCCAGGAAAATCCATTTGTGAAGAGGACTATCGAATTTGCTCCCAGTGAGAGTAAGTAAATGCTTGGGAAGCAGAGAAGTTTCAACAGGTAGCAGAGAAAAAGAGCAGATGCTATCTTAATTTTATGATCCTACTTATTCTGGGATTTAGTTGCAATTTATAGAATTTTGTTACTGTGAATTCACAGAAATAGGCCTAATTATCCAAGGGAAGCAAACTGAGATCTTCAACTCACTACAAATAGTGACGTAATTTTGAAAATTAAATCAGACCATTGAAGATGTACTGTGTGTTTTATTTGGATTATTTTATTTAGTATTCCCAACATTTTGAGATAGGCATTTTGTTACCTATTTTTCTGAATAAAATGAACTCAGCCAACATCATACTGGTAGAAATAAACTGAGCTGGGACTTGAATGTATGCAGGCAGTCAAAAGCCAGTATTTTTATGGAAACCACCAGACTGTTTGGCATTGCTGGGGCCTTTCATTGTCTACTATTGTATATTTTGGTATTGTTTAAATTCGTGTAATGGCATTCTATTATTTTTACAACAGAAGAAACATACACACATACAAAAGATTTAAAAGATGAAGCCTAGTTCTAGCCAGTTTTGGCCTGTGGAATTAAGGGTTCTGGGTTCGATTCCAGTCAAGGGCATGTACCTTGGTCCTGGTCAGGGCTGGTGCAGGAGGCAACCAGTCAATGTGTTTCTCTCACATTGATATTTCTCTCTGTCTTTCCCTCTCTCTTATACTCTCTCTAAAAATCAATAGAAAAATATCCTTGGGTGAGGATTAAAAAAAAAAAAAAAAAGAAAAAAGAAAAAGAAAAAGAAAAAGATGAAACTTACAAAAAATAAATATAATAAAAATAATTTTAAAGTGAAAATCAATAAATGGGACTATAGCAAATTAATTTTTTTTGTTTTTGCATAGCAAGGGAAAACATCAACAAAACAAAAAAGACAACTTAATACATGGGAGAACATGTATTACAATGATACATCTGATAAGAAGTTAATATCCAAATTTAAAAAGAACTCATATTATTCAATACCAAAAACAAACAATCCAAATAAAAAATGGGCAGAGGACATAAATAGACACTTCTCCAAAGAGGCCAAACAGATGAGAAATGCAAATTAAAACCACAATATGCTATCACTTCACACCTGTAAAAATGGGTATCTTCAATAAACCTACAAAAAACAAGTGTTGATGAGGATGTGGAAAAAACTAATGCAGACTGGTAGAGCCTCTGTAGAAAAGAGTATGGAATTTCCTCAAAAAATTAATAATGGAGGTGCCTTATGACCCAACAATTTCACTTCTGGGTATTTATCTGAAGAAACTCAAAACACTAATTCGAAAGACTATATGCATTCCTATGCTCACTGAAGTGTTATTTATAATAGCTAAGAAATGGAAGCAACTCAAGTTCCCACCAATAGATGGATGGATAAAAAAAAAATGGTGGTACATATATACAATAGAATATTACTCAGCCATAAAAAGATTAAATCTTACCATTTGCCACAGCATGGATGGACCTAGAGGATATTATGCTCAGTGAAATAAGTCAGTCAGTGAAAGATAAATATCTTATGATTTCACTTATATGTGGAATCTAAAAAACAAAATCAAGCAACAAACAAAATAGAAACAGAATTATAGACACAGAGAAAAAACTGGTGGTTGCTAAGAGGGGAGGAGTGTTGGGGAACAGGGAGAAAGAGAAGGAATTAAGAGGTACAGATTGGTAATTACAAAGTAGTCATGGGGATGTAAAGTACAGCATAGGAAATATAGTTAATAACATTGTGATAACTATGTATAATACCCATTGGGTACTGGAAATTTGGGTGGGGAAACACTATGTAAAGTATATGATTGTCTAACCACTGATGTACACCTGAAACCAATACAAAATAACATTTAAAGTAAAAAAATGTGAAAATGAACTTTCAAATTCTATATCCAACATTAAAAAACATTTTTATTAATTTCAGAGAGGAAGGGAGAGGGAGAGAGAGAGATAGAAACATCAATGATGAGAATCATTGATTGGCTGCCTCCTGCATGCCCCCTATTGGGGATTGAGCCCAACCCAGGCATGTGCCCTTGACTAGAATGAAACCTGGGACCCTTCAGTCCACACGCCAATGTTCTATCCACGGAGCCAAACCTACTAAAGCTCTTTATCCAACATTTTATAATACATGTATAATAAAATGTTTTTATTTTAGTCATGGGCAAAGTCCATGTATAAGCTTAACTGGGAGTTTTTTTCTTCTTCTATCAAATGTATACAAAATTGCCAACTATAAACTATAGTAATATTGGGCAATATAATCAATTTTAAATTGCTGTTCAGTTTTATAGAAGAAATATTTAGTATTAGGTCATTAAAATGTTAACAATGCCATTTATTATTTTTCAGATATGGGCAAAATTATTTTTTTACATGTCCAGTTAGATTTTCTTGTGTCTGATAAATGATGCTCTATGTTGTATAAAGGTAACCCATTATTTTAAAACCTAAATTGCATATTTGTTAAAATGATGTTCCATTTTATTATCTTTGTTCTAGATTCTAATTTATAAAAGTATATAGTAAGATATTTCATGTTCAAGCTAATCACTTTTTAATTTGTTTTTCTGCAAGTAGCAATGGGTAATACCTCATTTATTTCCTTTGTTTTATGAACTTATTGTTTTTCCAGATACCTGGCTCTTGCTGGTGGATTAGCAAATGGGAGATTTTAGAAATGAGAGTAGAAGACCATCCTTCCTCTCCTCCCTCTTTAGTCCCCAGTTTCAGATATTACATGACTCGGGGTATGTCATTGCACACACTTTTTTTCAATTCTCTGTTGTGTGAGAGGAAATAAGAATATATGTTGGAAAATGAGATTTCCTTAAGGACATTTTATTTTAAAATCCCAGTAAGAGCACATTTCTCCCATTATTGGATAATAAATACGCAGGGAGGCAATCTCTGTCTCTTCCTCGGATTCCTTTTCAGGGTTCCCTAGAGCAGAGCTGGATACCTGGTCTGCTCTCCACATCACCTTACCTGGCTCCCCCAACGTTCTTGGCTGCTCTCACCAGAAAGATGGTATGTCTGGGACCGCTCAGGGGAAGCTGTTAGGTGCAGCTGCTCTCCCCTCTGGTGCTGGCCACTGCTCAACTCCCCTGAAGGGAATATTCGTACATGGCTTCTCAGTGGTGTAACTGTGCGCTTCTGCCAGCAGCCTGGGCCAGAGGCCAAAGGAGAGGAAGGAGGGGGAGAGTCTCTTTCACCACCAGACATACTTCTCTGTCCCGAGGGCCTGAAGAGAACTGAGTTCATCCCATAGTGTTATGAATGAAAAATCAGAGTGGCAGGCCGGAGCTGATCTTTAATAAAGGAACATGCTCTTCTGAAAAAATATGGAACTGATAATTTGTGATAAAGGTTGGAGTTCTAGTGAAATAAAGGCAATGCCCATGCATTTGTTATGTCAGGCAAGTGGACATTAGGCAGACAGTTTATCATTGAGTCTGGGGAAGTGTTAGCATTTCTCTCAAAGGCTGAGTCATCTTTCCAGTCTTGATCATGAATTGAGATATTCCTTGCTTGCTCTGGCATCACCATTTAGCTTGTCCAGGGGACCAGGAGAATGGTGCATTACCAAATTCTTCCCTTGACAAGAGAAAACAAGCTAATAATTGCACTGGAGGACTGATTTTCATCTCTCACCTCCCTTCTCATTCCCTTCCTGTCCTTTCTGCCTGTTTCATGGGCTCTGGTCCATGCTCACATTTAGGGTGAGTGCCCTGGGCCATGGGCAGACAGGGAGAATCACACTTGTGTGGGACAGGATTCTACAAATCCCAGCATGCGCTCTTTCAAGTCAACTCAGGCCCCAAAAACAATCAGCTGGGTAGGGGACAGGGATTTAATTTCTTCAATATTTAAATAATGACTTGCCCCACCCCATCTTTTGGAAACAAAATTTAAAAACATAATAATAATTCTAGCACCATCCTTCACCACCCCAGAGGCTTAGAATGGGGTTGAGGAATGGTTTTCCAAGTCAACTTCTGTGTGCACTAGAGAAAATAAAGAGCCAACATGCTAATTTGAAGTCACCAGGCATGTCAAGATATGTAATGTGGAGGAAGGCAATGGATCTTGGCATATTTAAGAAATATTTTCATCCTACATCTTTCCTATTAAACAGAATTCACAGATGAAGCAGATGAATGTAAGTTTCTGAGGCAAGTGAAGCTTGACAATTCCCCCTACCCCTGACACTTTCCTCTACCCCTGACACTTTCCCCTACCCCTGAACACTTTCCCCTACCCCTGGATAGATCCTTCTATATCTTGGAAGAATTCTGGGGGATCTTGCCTAGCTGTAGGTCATTCCCTTTTTAGAGGATAAAGGGAGGCCAATGAGGTTCTGAGGTCAACCTGAAGTTTAGGGCCTTTTTAGGATAGTATATAGAAAAAACCAGTTTTTCTCATCTACTCTTAATACTTCTGACACCAGATGTGTGGACTTTTTCATATCAATCAATTCTTCAATTCTCAGCAAACACCAACTGGGCATCTTATCAATTTAACTCAATTCCGACACTATCTACCAGTAGATAGCATCAGATCCCACAGGCTAAGGTCTCACAAAACTGGTTTTACTGCAGATGCCAATCACAACCAGCCTTCCCATGAACCCCTCCTCAGGTTTGGTAATTTGCTAGAATGGCTCACAGGACCCTGAGAAGTATTTACCGATTTATTACAACAGGATACAAACCAGGAACAGCCAGATGGAAGAGATGTATAGGGCAAGTATGGCAGAGGGGCACAGAGCTTCTATGCTCTCCTAGGAGAACACCACTCTCCCAGCACCTCCATGTGTTCACCAGTCCAGAAGCTTATCAAATTTTGTTATTCAAGAGTTTTTATAGAGCTGAATTTCCAGCCTAATCGACCCCAAACTTATGGTGCAAAACCAAGTTCTCCCACAGACCAGAGAAGGCCAATCATATCTGGTGTGTTATAGATATCTCTGTCATTTTATCTTATATCTCTTTCTTCAATCCCATGCAATGGTGTGGTCTCCTGTGCCTAAAGAAAATACTTGAAGACCTAATTGAAATTAGACTGACTTGGTTTATATAGGAAGCTCTATAGAAATCAGACCTCAAGTCTAGAAAACAATGAATGACAGCATTCAACAATGGCTTCAAGAAAACTCATCCACATGAATGAGTACACAATTTAGCATTCCTCACTATGAGAATTTAATTAGTTTGCTAGGGCTGACATAGCAAAATACCAGGCTGGGTATCTTAAATAACAGAAGCTATTTTTATTATAGTTTTGGAAGCTATAAGTCCAAGATGAAGGCTTGGCAAGGTTGGTTTCCTCTGAGGCCTCTCTCCCTGGCAGGCAGATAGATTGCCTTCTTGTTGTATTCTCACATGATCTTTCTTCTGTGCCTCTGTGCCTCCCTAGTGTCGCTGTGTGTTCTAATCTCCTCTTAGAAAAACATCAGTCAGATTAGGAACCATTCTAATGGCCTTATTGAACTTAGTTACCTTTTTTTAAGGTCTCGTTTCCAAATATAGCCACATTCTGAGGAATGGGGGTTCAGGGCTCCAGCAAATGAATTTGGGAGAAACACAGTTCAGCTCATAACAGGAACAATGTCCTTTTGTTTCTCATTTATTGAATAGAACACCCAAGCAGTAGTTGCTTTCGGCCCAGCTTTGTCTTTTGAAAGGCAAGATGGTGTTTTTGGAAGGAGCATGGACTTTGAAATCAGACTGTTAATGGTGCAAATCCTGATTTGATAACTTATTCCCCTCTCCCCCCTTTGGGCTTTCTGGGCCTCAATTTCCCCATTCGTCAAATCTGTGCAATATATCCGTGAGATACAATGAGATAACCTGTATAAAGTGCCTGTGGCAACTATGTGGGCAGTAAATTAGTTCTATTTCCCTCTCTTCAAGGATATGTGAAGGTTCTATTACTTATGAGGGAAGACATTTTTCCCTGGTTCCTCTAGTGCAGTGGTTCTCAACCTTCCTAATGCCTCGACCCTTTAATACAGTTCCTCATGTTGTGGTGACCCCCAACCATAAAATTATTTTCATTGATACATCACAACTGTAATTTTGCTACTGTTATGAATCATAGTGTAAATATCTGTGTTTTTCATGGTCTTAGGTGACTCTGCTAGTGATTCTCAACCTGTGAGTCGTGACCCACAGGTTGAGAACCACTGCTCTAGTGGGATTAAATAACCTTCCCAAAGGAAAGGAAAATGGCCAAGGAGGTAGTTGCAAGTACTTGAATGCTAATCATAGGTATACCATAGATTACTTAGGCTTTTTTTGACTGGAAATTAATAATCATTTAGAGCCCTTTATGTTAGAGAATGGCATTCAGTTTGGGAACAGGAAATAAGGTATCAAGGGCTACTGCTTGCTGCCACAAGCTACAAGAGTTGGGTAGGGAATTAAGGACCCAACTATTATAAGTGGTTACTGAATAAACTGATACCTAAAAGCCATTCATTAGGATGGACCAGCTACAGCTCAGTAGGCTTCAAAGAAATTTACATTTGGGGCTACAAGACAACTTTCAAGTTGAATCTATTAGTGAATCTAGGGCTTGTGATACATTGCTCAGCAGAATCACTTGCAATTGTAAGCCCTTAGAATTTGTTATCAGAGTAAGGCAGGCAAGGATAAGATCTGTATAGAGTCTGGCATTTGAGGGCAACTAATAAGCATTTTCCGAGCATACTATTGTTCACGCTCTTGACCGATTTATCTCCTCATAGAAATAACAGACTGAATAACATATAATTTATAGTTTATCCCCATTTTTCTTTGACTTTCCAGTCATTTTTAGAAAACATTTATGATGACAACCTCTCTTTTTTTTTGGTTGTTGCTGTTATCATAATGATTGACAGTGGAGCAGAATGAAGAAATATGAAGAAATAAAGTTAAGTGGAGAACTCAAACACACTGTCTACTTGTAATTTTCCACTACTTAAGAGAAAATGTCACTTTTCTCCCAAACAGCCTAATCTTACTCTTATCACCAATGTACATAACATGGTTGATATTGCATATCTGCTATGTAAACATTGCTTTAATATTTTTCATTACTTTTGCCCAAATGACCCCGAGTAAATGTAGTATCTGGCACAAGGTGCTAGAGTTGCGGCACTGTTTCAAAGCCGGTGGCTTTGTTGCACAACATGGAACTCTCAGAACTTTGGCAGAGCTGGAGGTTTGTTTTTTTTCTTAAAAATATTTTATTGGATATTTCACCTTTATTATCCATGAAGCTCTATTGCCTAGTAACTAGACACTAAAGGCTAAAGGGGACCAAACAAATGAGATTCTTTTAACTAATTGGGTAATGATAAATGGTTTACATATGAAGAGTGCCCAGTAGTTGGCAAACTATTTTCATACACACACACACACACACTCACTCACTCACTACATTTTAAGTAGAAATAAGAATTCATTTTAGTAGGAATGGAATCTTACCTTCTAAAAAAAAGAGGGGGATGTTATCCCATAATTCTTTTTCTATAAGTGTCCTCATATTCACTGATATTAATATTTGGAGAGAATTTTTAAATCCTATGAGTCACAGTTGTATTTTTATTCAGTGAAGGGATGCTATCTGCTCTCTCTCTACTAAGTCAAGAAAATTTTAAGGATGCTTAGATTACTATGTGATACCACATGGAGCCAAAGTACACAGTTTTTTGTTTGTTGTTTTAGTGGAAAATTAAATGGAGGAAAGTTTTGACAAATCTTTAACAGTTCTATTATAAAATGACTGTTATTTCACTTTCTCCATGTCAAAAAGAGGGAAGTGTAATCATTGGATGATCCTCTCTCACAAAAATCAGTTGATGGGGTTTTCCTATGCCTAAAAGTATTTTAAAAAAATATATTTTCAAATAATTAAAATTTAAAAATAAAAGATTAATGGATTATTCAAAGACATCTCTCAAATGTTGATCCATAATGCTCACAATGAAATCAGTTCTTGGGGAAAAACACACTAAGATTATTTTTAAAATATTGGGCACAAATACCAAATGGTTAGACAGCTAAATAGAATGCACAAATACATTGGAAATAATTGACAGTTATTTTTATCTCCATCAACATCATCATCTATCATTCTTGGACTTGTTGAGCAGGACTCTTCAACAGAAACTTTCTCCTTATGAAAATATCTTCAAAACCTCACAGTGTAGTTTTCTTCATTAATAGAGACAAAACTGTTTATTAGGTAAACTGAGAAAGAATTTGAATGAGAGGCAATATATTAACTGTTATGGTAGAGTTGAAATACAATTTGAATAAGGAATCCCCATGCCTGCTTTCTAGATTTGACTTTACCACTTGAAAGTTGTTTGATCTCTGGTAAATTATTTAAATCCTTCTCAACCTTACCCAGGGCCTTAGTTTTTATATCTGTAAAATGGAAGCTTGATACTTTGTTCTGGTTACTTCATAACATACTTCTAGCATCGATGAGATTATGCATGTGAAATGTTTTCAATATTTTCAAATGGTTGTTATTATGCTTTGAGTGGAGGTACAAAGCTTTGTGAACTTGCTTAGAAAATCAGAGTTTAACTTTTCATTCTTCCACTTACTAACTAGGAGGACTTGAGCATATTATTGGAACTTCTCCCCATACCTCTGAAAAAGGGGAAAAATACCTAATTCACATATACAATATATATAAAGTCTTTATAAAATCCAAGGTAGCTTAGTCTTTTTCCTGTATAGAGACAAAATTGTCACAAATACAATTAGATAAAGCAAGAAATAATTTGTGTAAGAGATAATATACAAACTGTTACAGTGTTTTTTAAACTGTAAAAAGAATGAAAAGAAAGTGTTTTTAAACTATGAAGTTCTTTGCACATGAACAGTCTACTTGCTGATAGCACTTGCATTTGTTTATAGAATAAATTAGTGGTGAGACTGGCCTAGAAAAAACATCTACAGAGGAATTGACCAGGAACTGAGCAAATACCCATAATCCTTATCCACGAGCAGGAAGAATGAGCCAGGGGATTAACTAGCCGGTCACCAGCTTCTTTTGGTTCTTCTGGGACCCTCTATTGAAACCCAGGCAGAAATATCTAGGAAATATATATATATATATATTGGTATGAAACTATCAAATCTAGGTCATTAAGAAATGATTTTAAAAACAATGAACATATAAGTAAAATCTTAACTTTTCATTTTTTCTTTTACTAAATCAGACTTTAAGAACACATGACATATGAAATAGAATATGTAGTTTTTGGTAAAAGTCAACATAGTTTTAAAATCTGATAATTAATATGTCATTACTAATATCTCACATTGGTTTTTGACATTAGTAAATCATTGCTAATATTGCTTTGGCATCATTGAATGGCATCATTCACCGGGAATGTGTGCCAGATATATTGGAGCAGCTCCCTACATTTGCACTGGTTTCAGAGTTACAAAAGCTCCAGTGCTTTCCTGGCTATTTGGTTTCCCACAGAAAGTAGATCTCATAAATCTCCAGTTCTGTATTCTTCCTACTTCAGCTCTTTAAATTAATTTTGCTGCCATCAATGATCCCATTTGACTTTTGGTATGTTTTAATAAACAAGGTTCTGTTTGGCAATAGACAGCAGGCAAAGAGTCAGAAGACCTTCCACTAGATAGCCTTTTATGGTTGTGAAAGTAGTACTGCTATTGCCCCTTTTCTGTTTTCTTTCTCTGTGCAGTTCTGATAAAAAGTTACTAAAGTGAGAGCAGAATTACCAAGAACCCAAGATGCAGAGGAGGTCCTATCTCTGAAACTCAGGGCAGAAAAGGATGAAAGATGTCAGGGATGCAAGTCATAGCAAATTATCCTACTTGCTGGCCATAATTTAGCCACTGCAGTGTGCCTAGTGTACCTGCGCATCGTCCAGCAGAGACGCACCTGATCTGAGGTTCTGTGTCACTCATCATGGTCACAGATTGACATTTGTAATGGCCAGAAAAGAACAAATACTTTGTTTTTGGTATGTTGAATAATGAATGAATGGATGGATGGATAGATAGGTGGATGGATAAACAAATAAATAAATAAATTCCAAACATTAATCCATTAATCCCATCATATTAATACTTCTGGCTGGGAAATATAATTCCATATCAGTCACTAGTTAAGGATATCTATATCTATATCTATATCTATATCTATATCTATATCTATATCTATATCTATATCTATATCTATATCTATCTATCTCTATCTCTATCTCTATCTATATCTCTATCTCTATATCTATATCTATATCTATATCTATATCTATATCTATATCTATATCTATATCTATATCTATCTATATTTTATCTGTTAAGAGTCCTCAACAACCATTTCCCATCATTTGGTAGTAGCACTTTAACTTTCATAATTTAAGTACATGATCCATTTTCGGTGAATTTTTGTATAAAGTGTGAAGTTTAGATCAAGTTTAATTTTTTTTACCTATCAATATTCAATTGTTCCAGGACCATTTCTTGAAAAGGCTATATATCATTCATTGAATTTCTTCATGGGTAGAAGTGAAATTCATAGTATTCCATTTTAATATGCATATTTTCCCATTCTTTCAATGCAGGTAATTTTTTCTCAATATGCCTTTGGATATTTTTATTGGAGAAATACATAATACCAATTTATGATATTTTCTTCAATGTACAGGTAGCTCAGTTAGTGTAATATCATTCCTTTACTCTATCTATCCCAGAGAGCAATCAATGATACACCTGAGCTCTATATTTTGGATAAGTAAATTACACTTGCTGGGCTTGGTTCCTACTCCTTTTCCTGTGGGTAATAAAAGCTTGAAGGAAGCAAGAACCAAGAAGCAGGATAGTTTCTGCTTTCTATGCAGGAATTCTTACTAGTTCAGGCCATTCACCTCCCAGCTGTCTTCAATACTGCCTATGTCTGAATAAAAAAGTCAGCCTAATTCTAGGGTACAGTTAGCAGGCACCTTCAACTGTTACACTAACTTGCATCCTTTAGTTTTGTCTTTATCAAACAGAAAGCTGATATTTGGGTTGCCCAGATGCCGCTATATCTTCTTTATCATTTTTTTGAATAATCTCAGCTAAAGAAATGGGTGCTATTTATTAAAGCCTTTTTAAAGTCCTAGCATTTGGTGTATAGGTCAGAAATATTGCCAGATATAATAGAGGATAAAATTTGCAGATAAAAATTACACACCAATAAGCTTTTGGCATGGCTTTGGACTTTCAATTCTCTCTCTCTCTCTCTCTCTCTCTCTCTCTCTCTCTCTCTCTCTCTCTCTCTCTGTGTGTGTGTGTGTGTATGTGTGTAGATTGTTTTGAGCTTGGTGCTTTGTAGAAATTTATATTGCATTAGCTTTCTATTGCTACTGTTTTTAGGCATGTGATATTTGACTTAATCTCAGGCTGCTATAACAAAATACTATAGTCTGGGGCTTAAATAATAAACACCTACATTTCATAGTTCTGGAGAATGGGAAATCCAAGATCAAGGTGCCATCAGATTCAATTCTTGGTGAGAACCCTTTTCCTGGCTCGCCTATCACTCTCCTATCACTGTATGCACACCTGGCAGAGAGCAGAAGCTCTGGTGTCCCTTTCTTATAAGGGCATTAATCTCATCACAAGCACTCCACTCTCATGATTTTACATTTAAATCTAATTACCTCCCAAAGACCCCACCTCCTACTACATCACATTGGGGATCAGGACTTCGACATCTGAATTTGGGGGGACACAAACATTTAGCCCACGAAAGCCTATAACCACAGTTTATGGGGGCTTGATGCACAGGTACATGATAGTTTCTATAGATTTGGGGAAAATTTTAGGATTTTAAAAAACCTACCCATAGGCTGCGAATGAACAGAGATATTTTAGGTTCCAACTGTGTACAAGGCTATGAGACCATTAAAGGAGCTTATGGGAGCCAGAGTTTCTTGACAAGAGCACACAGAGGCAAATGGTGCTCTAACAACAGTGCAGAGATCCTAGCAAGTAGGCTGTGAACTGTCATCTCAAATATTAACCACACAGGTGGCCAGAACCACACCTTTGATATGGGTTCAGGAAAGGTTTTAGCGTGCAGATTAATATAGCTTTTTATACAAACTTAGCTTTTCCTAAGCAAATTTTCTGATACATTAATTGTACTATTAAGGATGATTTTCCCAGTTAAATGTGGAAACAAATGAAACTTCTTTTTTTAATACCTAAAGTATTAACAATTCATTAATTAAACAGTTAATTAATGCATAAATTTGACTAATGACCCCTATTTTTCACACCATTTGTTTCCATGCCCTGTTATAACATTCTCCCATACTAATTCTGGGCTTGTTCACACGACTTTCTATGGCTAGTAGAACAGTAACAGGATACAAGCAGAAGTTTGAAAAAGTACTTGAGTGATTCTACTTCTTCTCTTGCAATCCATAAAGGCAATGGATTATAATAGAGGGAGTGTAAGTAGATATATCTTTGTAGTTTGTTGAATAATAAGATACCAGATGAAACAGAACTAAGCTCTCTCAATGATGCTAGCCTAGATCACCAGGCCCCTGACCTATTCTCTCCACTGACCACAAACATATGGAGGAACCAAAATGAGAGCAGCTAACCCTAGCCCAGGGCAACAGTCCAGCTGACATTTAGACATCTATAGAAATAATAAATAGTTGATGTTGGAAGTCTCAACATTTTAAGATGAATTGTAACACAGCAATAATGAATTAATAACAAGAATCGCATTTCCAAAAATAAATAGATTCTTTAGAGGCCTCTTAGGCATGTTTGATCACCCCTCTACTTACAAATTGCTGCACTTGAACTTCAAGGCAGCTGAGGTTTTCATTTTATATTCTTACTCTCAGGCTAAGTAGTTAGTGCCACACAGACAGACTCAAATTCAGCTGAATCTTCCTGATAAAAGTAAAGGTGGAAAAGCTTATTCGAGAAAAGACGTAAAGAAATGCTTCTCAGAGTCGGAGACATTGCATGGATATTGTTCTTTGTTAGGTCTCTGAGGGCTTAGTCTTAGAAAATAACAATAGCTACTTCAGATTAGGAATCTATTAAAGATGATTTTTTTCCAGTTAAAAGTGGAGACAAGATGAAACTTCTCTTTTTAATGCCCAAGTCACTTTAGAACAAAACCCATTTAAGTATGGGGATAAAAATGCTTTGTCATAAGAATTTGTTAATGTTATCTCACCAGATAGGATTAATTTCAACACAAGCATGAATAAAAAAAAAAAATCAAGAAATATATTTTCTTTTTTAAAAAAATTATCTTTATTGGTAAAAGTAATACAGATGGACTCTCCCCCCACCAGTTGACCCCTTCTAGCCTGCCCCTTCCCCCAACCCAGGCCTTCACCACACTATTGTCTGTATTCATAGGTATTCATATAAATTCTTTGGTTAATTTCCTCCCACTCACTCCCCAAGAAATTCTGAGTCTTCTTGAAGGGGGGAAAACACACTTTGAACAGACCAAGCTACTGCAAATTTCTAATCTTTGCATGAAAGCAGCATATTTGTCAGAATGGACCAGATTATGCTGCAGTAACAAAAAACCCAATCTCAGAGGCACTTAATAAAACAAAATAACACAACTATATCTTTCACTTGCCATGTATCCTACATGGGTTGGAGAGCTCTGCTCATTGCCGTCTTTCAGGGACATAGGCCAATAGTTGTGCCATCCCTACACATGCTTGCATAATCACCAAGGCAAAAAAGTAAAATGAGGAATGTGGTTAGTTGCATACTGGCTTTTAAAACTACCACATGGAAGAAACATATGGGATTTCTATTCACATTTTACTGGTCTAAGCAAGTCATATAGGAGAGGGAAATAGAATCCATCTGTTTGCCTGGAAGGAGAGGGGAGCAGAACATAACCTAATATCTTCTACAGTTGTTCTGTGCAACACAATATTTGGTTCAGTCTTCTTTTTATGTGCAAAATACATTTACTCCCACCCCAAGGAAAACAATAAAAAAGCTCAATGGAATAATGGCACCAAAATCAAAGTCTAGTACCATGGTCGGCAAACTGCAGCTCGTGAGCCACATGTGGCTTGTTGGCCCCTTGAGTGTGGCTCTTCCACAAAACACCATGGCCTGGGTGAGTCTATTTTGAAGAAGTGGCATTAGAAGAAGTTTAAGTTTAAAAAATTTGACTCTCAAAAGAAATTTCAATCATTGTACTGTTGATATTTGACTTTGTTGACTAATGAGTTTGCCGACCATTGGTCTAGTATATCTAGTGATGTGCTGTAGTCTCCACAGCAGGTTTAGAAAATTTAAAAAAAAAAAAAAAAATCTAGAGATTTTAGGGCTAATGTGGTAAGTTTTCTCCCCTTTACACATTCGATGATATTGGGAGAGGATAATGGGAATAAAGTCTTCTATTCAGAAAGGGCACAATTAGGAGACATACAGCAGAACAATTCTGAACATGTTGAGAGCCCTTTCACGGAGAGTGAGCACTGGTCCTCAAATAATGTATGACCAGTTAGTGACACAGCCTTTGTCCACCTCTTCATCACTATTCCAAGAAGTTAGAGTGACATATCATTGATAACTTTGGAGAAACCAATTGGCATTGGAGAATCTTTCCTCTGTGTGTTTGTGCTTATTTTAAAATTAACTTTATTGGGGTGACATTTGTTAGTAAGATCATATAGGTTTCAAGGGCACATTTCCATGATGCATGATCTGAGTATTGCATTATGTGCCCACCACTTAAAGTGAAATAATCAGTGTTTCCCAAAGTGTGGTACATGTACCCCCAGCGGTACGGGAAGAGTTTGGTGGGGGTACGCGTTGCACCGGAGTTTGGTGGGGATATGCACTGCACCGTGCTTAGCTGCGCCTAATTCTGCATTCTCATGAGTACAAGGGGTACTCAGCATTACAAAAATTATAGAAGGGGTACACATATGTCAAAAGTTTGGGAAACACTGATCTACACCATATATTTGATCCCCTTTACCATTTAATACCCACCACCCTTTTCCCTATAGTAACCTATACTGTTGTTTGTATCTATGAGTTTTTTTTTCTTTGTTGGTTTCAGTTTTATATTCCACATATAAGAGAAATCATATAGTTCTTAACTTTTTCTGACTTATTTCGCTTAGCATGATAGTCTCAAGGTCCATCTGTGTTGTTGCCATGTCAGTATTTAATCTTTTTTTATGGCTGACTAGTATTACACTGAATATATGTGTCATATCATCTTTTTTCAATCATCAATTAAAGGACACTTTGGGTGTGCTTGCGTCATGTCCATGAGTTGGAGGGCCATGAATAGTGTTGCTCAATTGGGGATTCTGATGTTTGCTGTGCCACTCTTTCTCATGGGAGTGAGCAGCCTTTAGGGAGCAGACATTCACTTCTACTCACAATTCTCCACCTGACTTGGTACCCTACCCTCCTATCTTTCAGGTGAAATGGTCAGCCCTGGTTCAGCATTGTCTAATGGATAAGGTATGCATGCCAACTTCTGGGATTCAAATAGCAGATCTGTTTATCTGCACAACCAGGTTATAGTCCTAGACTTTATCAACAATAATGAAAATATTTTGATCCTTTATCACTGATGTGCTTTATTTCTCAATATTTTTCAGATGGGAATGATTAAACAGGTTTTTCTCAGAATTCAACAGTTGGGTTTTCTATCTCAGAAATTCTAGCCAGCCTTATGTTGGGATGTCTTTATCATCAATATTTATGTTATTTTCTCTAATTGCTTTGATCTGTTTGTTTTATTGTATTCATTCATGATTATTTTTTTTTTCAGGAATTCTCTTAATGTTGGAAATTATATTTTCAGCATGCTTGTTTTATTTCTGTTTCTATTTTTAAGTTCTATGTTATAATAGTGTTATTTTTATTACTGAATTACTTTTACTTCAGACTCATCTTTTATGTAACTTTTCTGATATTTGAATATAGTTTAGATATAGGAGAGATTAGTTAATTTCTACAGATCTTGAATTAAATAAGGGAAATGAGGGAGACAGAAGAATAAAGATAATTCCTAGATATCTGGCTTGAATAAATGGGTGGTTCTATTCACTGGTATAGATATTTAAGCAGGAGAAAAGTATTTGATTCCAGAAATAAATTTCTTTTGCACATTGGACCTGATTGTTTTCCCAGTAACACTCAGACCTGAAGAATAATTCTAACAGTGCAGACCTGAGTGAGTTATTTCGGAGGAATGAGGGGAACTTAAGAGACATGTAAACACAGCTTCTCAAGAGAGGGTTTACAGAATGTTAGGAAGAAGTGCTTAAAACAGATTGGAAAAGTGACAAAGACTAACTTAATAAAATTTAAAAATTTACCTCATTTTTTAGAATCCTGAATTTTAATACAAAGAAAACTCTTTTCCTTCTTATAGTCTTTAATTTGTATAACTGTATAAGACTCCAAACTCCAATAATCTAGTACTTTGTTTAATGTTATAATTTATTTACCTGTTAGATTTGTGAACTAACATTAGATGGTAGGAACTATTTATAAAATAGGGAAAATGAATTTTAATTTCCAAGAAGAAGACAATGTATAAGAAAGTCCTGCCCAGTTGGCATGGCTCAGTGGTTGAACATTGACCTATGAACCAGCAGGTCACAGCTCTATTCCTGGTCAGGGCACATGCTATTCATCTTGCTGTTCATCATTTTGAATATTTCTTGCCAGGTTTTGGGCTCGATCCCCAGTAGGCGGTGTGCAGGAAGCAGCTGATTAATGATTCTCATCATTGATGTTTCTCTCAGATATACTATAAGGAAAGTGCTAATTAAATTGCATGGAAAGATGATATAAGAATTCAGAAAAGAATCAGAACCAGGCAAGGTAAGAAGGAAAAATAATATGAAGACAAATGGAGAAGAGAAAAGAGACTATTTCAGGCAGGAACAAGAGTAAGAAGGACAGAGTAAAAATTGAGTATGTTTGTGTGCATGTGTGAGTGGAGAGAGAGAGAGAGAGAGAGAGAGAGAGATAGAGAGAGAGAGAGAGAGAGAGAGAGAGAGAGAGAGAGAGAGAGAGAGAGAGATCACTAAGAACCGAAATAGAGTGCAATAGGAAGACAAGCCTAACTAGAGATAGGTTTCATGGGCAAAGTTGGAAAATGATGATAGGCATTATGGGATATTGATCTCCTGTGAAAAGATTTGGCAGAAGACTTCAGACCTACCTTTGTGGATAAATGGGAGACATTGTAGAGTGTTTTAACAGGAAGGTCATAATAAAGAATTGGTTTTGAACAGTAATCTGGTGGCAGAACAATGTGCAGAGCAGATTGAAGGTGGGGAATATTCACAGACATGAAGACAGGTATAAAGGCAACAATAGTAATTCGAAGGGAAGAAAAGAAGGACCTAGAAAAATGGTACCAAAGGGAGAAAGGATGAAGCCAAGAGACATTATAAATAGAGAATCATAAACCTGGCATTTATGGTGGTGGCATTTATGGAAATCAATTGCTTTAGGGGCAAGGCACAGAAAGTAGTTTAAGGAAAAATACTGACAATTTATTGGCATGCACATACAAACCATGGATTGAGTAGTATTGAGAGTGTCCTTGGGAATATTTGGAATAAGGGTCAAGTCTCTGTCTCTTACCTCCACATCTTCTCATATTGAGTCCAACTCCATGAGGTAGAGAGCCTGGTCCTGTTCAGCTGGGGGATGGTTTCTATTCAGTGTTATTTTAAAAAAAGTATAACAATATTAATGAAACTTTAAAGAGAAAACAATCACTAAATAGTCCTATTAACTTCTTTTTACTTTATTATTGTTTTTTTTTAAAATATATATTTTATTGATTTTGTACAGAGAGGAAGGGAGAGAGATAGAGAGTTAGAAACATGGATGAGAGAGAGTCATCGATCAGCTGCCTCTTGCACACCCCCTACTGGGGATCTGCCCGCAACCAAGGCACATGCCATTGACCGGAATCGAACCCGGGACCCTTCAGTCCCCAAGCCGACGCTCTATCCATTGAGCCAAACCAGTCCCGGCAACTTCTTTTTACTTTAATAAATCTTTATTGTTCAGATTATTACAGTTGTTCATTCACCCCACACCCCCTCATAGCTCCCCTCCACCCAGTTCCCACCCCACCCCATACCCTCACCCCTCCACTGTCCTCATCCATAGGTGTAATATTTTTGTCCAATCTCTTCCCACACCCCAACACTCCCTTCCCCCTGAGAGTTGTCAGTCCTCTCCCTTTCTATGCCCCTGATTATATTATATTCACCAGTTTATTCTGTTCATCAGATTTTTTTATTCACTTGATTTTTAGATTCACTTGTTGATAGATATATATTTGTTGTCACTTTATTGTTCATAATTTTTATCTTTACCTTATTCTTCTTCTCCCTCTTCTTAAAGAATACTCTTTAGCATTTCATATAATCCACCTTCATATAATAAAGGTGGTGATGAACTCCTTTATTTTTTCTTATCTGTGAGGCTCTTTATCTGATCTTCAATTCTAAATGATAGCTTTGCTGGGTAGAGTAATCTTGGTTGTAGGTTCTTGCTATTCATCACTTTGAATATGTCTTGCTATTAATCACTTTGAATATTACCTGTCTGGCCTGCATAATTTCTGTTGAGAAATCAGCTGATAGTCATATGGGTACTCCCTTGTAGGTAACTAACTGTTTTTCTCTTGCTGCTTTTAAGATTCTCTCTTTGTCTTGTGTCTTGGAATTTTAATTATGATGTGTCTTGGTGTGGTCATCTTTGGATTCCTCTTGTTTGGAGTTCTCTGCACTTCCTGGATTTGTAAGTCTATTTCTTTCACCAGGTAGGGGAAGTTTTCTGTTATTATTTCTTTAAATAGGTTTTCAATATCTTGCTCTCTCTCTTCTTCTGGAACCCCCATAATTCGGATGTTGGTATGCTTGAAGTTGTCCCAGAGGCTCCTTATACTATCCTAATATTTTTGGAGTCTTTTTTCTTTTTGCTTTTCCAGTTGTTTTTTTTTTGCTTTTTTTGTATTTTAAATATTTGATTTGATTTTTGGGATCCTCCAGTCTGCTGTTGAATCTCTGTATATTATTCTTTATTTCGTCAGTGTATGCTTAATTTCTGATTAGTACTCTTTCATATCCTTGAGGCTATCACTAAATTTCTCAGAGGTTTCTAGAAGATTCTTGAATAACCTTATAACTGTGGTTTTGAACTCTATATCCAGTATTTTGCTTTCTTCCATTTCTTTCATTTGTGACATGTTTCTTTGTCTCTGTATTTTGGCTGCTTCCCTGTGTTGGTAAAGTGGCCTTATGTGCTAGGTGTCCTATAGGGCCCAGTGACTCAGCCTTCCTAGTTACCTGAGGTGGGCACTCTTGGTGCACCCTTTTGTGGGCTGTGTGCACAGTCTTGTAGTTAAGCCTGCCAATTGGCTGTGAGGACCAGTTGTGTCTACAATGAAGGAACTGCTGTGAGGGAGACACCCTTATGGGGCAGGACTTGCTTCAGTGGGGCTTTGGTACTCACTGAGTCTGCCCCTTGAGTGTGTCACTTATGGATATGAGGAGTTGTAATCTGGTATGGTCTCACACTGACCACTGGGTACACTGGCTCTTGGATCTTCAAGGTGGTACAAAGTCCACCACTGCCTGAGGAAACCCAGCAGGAGCTACAGACAGATCTGAAGATTCCTCCTCTTGGTTTGGGGTTTGGAAGTGCCTAGATTAAGCCCAGTTGTGAAGCAATGCAGGTTGCTGCTGCTGGGCCTTGGGCCTTTCTTTAATAGCTTTGGCACTCTCTGACCCAGCTGCAATTTGTTAGGTTTTAGGCTGAAAAAGGACAGGCTATTCATATGCAAAAGCTGTTGCATACACCTTGGGTGGGGTTGTAAATTGGGTGGGGTGGGGGTCTCAGGGAATAACCAGAGCAGAGAAAACAGCAATGGCTGACAGTCAGCTCTTCACTGGTGAGGTCCCAGGGTCTTTGTGTTCTTCGGCTCTGTATAGGAACAATGATTGTTGTGAGCACCTCTGAAAGAAAGTGGCTCTTGAGTTCCGGCCCGACTAGACAGTCCATTTTCTCCTGTATGAGTCTGGGTCCCCAGAGTCTCACCTGGAACTGGAGTTCAGAGCAATCAGGAGCTGTATCTCCCACTCAATTGAAAAAAAAACCAACAGTGCACCTCCTGCACATTGGTTGCCATCCTGTTTCTTCCATGCCTCTGTACCTCTGCACCTCCTACCAGTCTCAATGCGATTTTTCCTTTCCTTCTAGTTGTAGAACTTCCACTCAGCCAGCTTTCCCATGGTTCTGGATATTTGTTTTGCCTTTTAGTTGTAGTTTTGAGGTGTTTACTTATGTTGACATCTTGGTTCCCAATCCTATCATCTTAAGGCAGTTATTAGAATTTTTTTACTCATGCTTACAATTTTTTGCAGATTTATAGTTTTTATGTGGCTGCAATTTTAATAGCTGTTTTTCCATTTTATAAGCAACACAAGCATAAAAAATAACCCATTGACACACAGTTTCCATTATTTTCTTTCTTTTTAAAAATATGTTTTTATTGACTTAAAAAAAATTCTCACCATAGGATATTTTTCCGTTGATTTTTAGAGAGTGGAAGAGAAAGGGAAAGACAGAGAGAAACACTGATGTGAGAGAAACACATTGATTGGTTGCCTTCTGCACATGCCCTGACCAGAGTCAGGGCAGGGGAGGAAGCTGCAACTGAGGTACACGCCTTTGCCCTGAATTGAACCCTTTGGTCTGCAGGCCAACACTCTATCCACTGATCCAAACTGCTAGGGGTCTTTTTATTGATTTTTAAAGATAGAGGAAGAAAGAGGGATAGAGATAAAAGCATCTATTGGCTGCCTCCTGCACACTCCCTACTGGGACATTTAGAGAGAAAGCTTCTTTGGTCTGCTAATGAATTCTTTCTCATAGTCAGGTACAGACCTCTCTTCAGTAAAAAATAGTACTCAATTGTCCACAGTCTGAAGCAGTTCCTGATATAATTTTGTTATAACCATTTTATATTTCACATTGAACATCATGGCTCCATGCCTGTATTTCCTGTGTCTGAATAAGGATGAGGCAAAAGATAAGACAATTCACTCATAGGAAACCTCTGTGATGGAAGAAACAGCAGTTATTTACAAAACAAAACACCGAGCCTTGAACTTCTAAGATATGATTTTTGTTGCCAATAACAGGATAATTTATTTTGTTAAACAAACATTCATATAGTGGTTATTGATATTACAACTCTAGGAGATGAGTATTATTTTTATCCTGATTTTAAGATGAGGAAGCTGAGACTCAGAGACATTAAGTAACTAGCCCAGTCACACAGCTGATAAGTGGCAGAACCAGGATTCAGAGCCAGGTAGTATGGCTCCAGAGACTGTGTTGTTCTCCACTGGGGAAGGCCAGAACTAGGAACTAACTAGCCTGACTTGGGATTCTGTCCTCTTTCCAGTAAATGAGTTAAGTGCACATTCAATTATCTGCCAAGTCAGCAAAGCCAGATCCACATTTCTGTCCAATGAACCTTGTCTATCAAGTTTTCATCAAGCATTCTTACCAATTATACCCCTTGCACTTGATCTGCTGCTGGTCTTTATAAGTGACTCCACTACAAAAGAAAACCAAAGACAATTCCCTGCTGGTAGGAGCTGAATCATTGGTACAGAAGTCACCAAATACTGAAAATTGATGCTGGAAGTCATATTCTTTAAAGGATCCTAGTGTTAACATAAGATGTCTTGCTTGGCTTCTGCAAAGAGATAAACAATAAAACCAAAGACAAGTGTGGTCAAGCTAAAATGGACAGGAAGATTCCCATCCTTTCTCTCCTGGCAGCTGAAAGACCACACCAACTATATTCTCATCAGTGTACTTGCTCACAAATGATGTGATTAACCCCTGGAGAAACAACAGAGATGAAGAAGAGTTCTTAATGTGACATTATCTAGTAAATTTTTTATTAGGGGTCAGATAATTCGTACAGTGATTTTCCCCACTTCTACTTTAATCTGGATCCGATTGCTGCAACTATAAAGTATCAACCAACTTCTTACTATTATACTATCTATCTGTAAGAGAGGGAGCAGTGAACTTATGAAAATTATCCTCCATTTCTAGTCCATTGGATTCCTCACTTCCTTCTTAAATAAAGTACAAATTTTAAAGCATTATGCTAAATTGTATTACATGTCCTGGTCCCTTTGAAATATCTAATTTTGTTGTTGTTATTATAAGAAATAAAAAAATGAGACACTGCTTAAAACGTCAATCTTTGTAGCAGAGGAATCAATATTGCTATTAACTATTAATAATAGTAGTAAAACATTTACTTTCTATATAATGAATTCAAGCATTTCTTTTTATTAGAACTTGGAGCTGTTTGCTCAGGAGAACTGCAACATATGGTTTTTCTCTTCCACGTTTTAATATTTTGGTCTCTGGTGAATCCGCATACAAAAGCTTCCTTCCTTTAGCCGGAGTCCACAAATGAAAGGCTTTTCTTTTTCTGATTGTAGATTAGCCTGCCAAGAAACAAACATGAGCTGGAGAACATCACTTTAATTTATTGATGGGATACAGATGACAAGGAAGTCTGTCCTCATCTAGGCTTTTGGGAACGCTTCAGGCTGACCCAGCACAGTTGAGTTCATACGGCAAAGACAGACGTTGCCAAAAACTGAAGCCAATAGTCATTGCAAACCTCTGAACCAAAACATTCCTTTAGTGCTTGAATTTCCCTATAATTTGTGTAGATTTCCCCCCCCCCTTTTTTTTTTGTCAATGAAGCTAGCAGTGGATAACTAGCTTAGTGCAATCAGACAAAACAACTGTGCCATTCATTCAGTAATTAGATGATAGCCGTACCATGCTTTATGGTTTCCGTTCTTCATTCTTTCCTTTCTTTTCAAGTCCTTGGAGACAAACTCTGGGATGTTTGGCAGAGTGGAGGCCCTTGTTAAAAAATATCCTGTCTTTTTTACTCTAGGGCTGCTAATAAGTTCTATTCTCAGAGGCAAAACGTTAGATGCACGCAGCAGGAGGATCAGCCACAATAGAAAAAAAAAAAAAAAAAAAGGTTTGGTTTTCTTTGTATATTACCTTTTGCCTCACTTTACAGTTTTGCCTTATTTATGGCTGAAGAAGGTTTTACTCATTGTTATATCCAACAGTACCCAAGTGAATTTGTTACTGAAGCTAAATGCATATAGTAGATCTTACATAAATCATTTTTTAAACCTTTAGACATAAAAAATTCACAAGAAGTAAAGCAGAGACAAAAAGGAAAAAAAAAAGAAATAAATGGAGAGGAGGATTATGTGATTCAAATTAATCTGCTTTGAAGAAGGCATCCCTGATTAAATTACTGCCTGGTAAACTATGCTAAGAATTATTGTGCTAATACTTTTCCTTCTTTTTTTCAAGCTTTTTTTGTTTGTGTGTTTGTTTAGCTCCAACCAATTAGCATGGCCATTTGTTTGTGTCCCAAATTTCTAGAAGGGTCAGGAGGGAAATCTTCTACAAGAAAACAGGAATACTAGTTCAAGTTTTGTTGCCATTGCTGCCTTTAGTATATAGTGATATCAATATCCAAAAAAATGGTGTTGGTTGCCTTCCCTGGAGAGTTCGGTTCTGTCAGTTAGGAGTCTAGGCTGCAGATGATCCAGCTTGAACTACGTGAAGGAAAAGAGGACCGTGTTTTGGTTGCTCTATCTAATCCATAGGAAAGTCAGAGGCTTTATGGGTGACTGAAATTTGGGATTCTCTTTCTCCATCTCCGCCTCATCTCTGATCTCTGCTTCTCTTTTGGCTTGGTCTTTCTTTCCCAGGGCCATCTAAAACTTCAGGTAGAAATATAGTGTCAAAAGATAGACTGAGGTGTATTACATCTTTTAGTTTATTTGAGCAAAGCCCCATGCTAATTGGTTGGTGCTAAACTGGAAGTGGTTAAGAGCACTCCTGTGAGAGGGCAGGAGCTTGGGAGAGACCTTTATAGAGAAAGGGCAGAAACAAAGTAAGAAAATTATTGATTGGCTGTAGCTTAAAGCCTGGTTGGCTGCTTGTGGTTGATTGCTCTTAGGTTTTAATTTCATAACCTTGAAGCATTTAATCTTAGGTTCTTTGTTTGCTTAGGTAGGCTACTACCATATTAAGTCTTCTTGGCCTAATGGCCTCCTTATTGATTAATTTAACAATAGCTAATGAACAGTTATAGTTCTGATATCAAACAGTTGAAATAAACAAAACAAAACTCTTCTCAAAATTCAGATACACAGGAGAGTACTGTAAGTTGCCTGATTCAGGGTATTTCCCTCCTTTAGACCAGTCACTTTGGACATTTGGATGAAGCATTATAGCAGGTCCAGCTTAGGTAAAAAAAAAAACAAAAACAAAAAAACAAAAACAAAAAAAACCCACCAAAAACATTCTTGACCCTGAGGCCATAGGCATGGGCCATGTATCCAGAAGAAGAGAAGAAGAGCTGGAGCAGCTAAAAATAAGAGTCACTAGAAATTGCAGTCTCTGATTCTTATTTTATCTATTTGAAAATAGAATTTGATATTTTGAAGGGTCATTGGTTGAAATTATTCACTGAAAATATAGTAGAAATGAATATACCACATAGATCTTAGTGGGAACATTGGCTGGGAGTGGGGAGGGCAGTGAAATGAATTGTAAGAGAAGTGGTGTTTATAGTCTTTGGTCTGACTTATGAGCACAAGGAAATTCTATAATTGCATTGAGGTTAAACTCCCTTTCTACTCCAAGGAACATTTGAGGGTTTTTCCTAAGTACTATGAAATAGTACATTACTATTAAAGAAAATTCCAATTTTTCTCATCATATCAGAGGAAAACAAGTTGGCCTGAGGAGGTGTAGTGTGTGAGTGGGAGCTTAAAACTGTCATCTGGCTTCATAGCAGAGATCAGCAAATGTTTTTTGTTAATGACTATATCTTAAGTATTTTTGGTTTTGCTGGGTATAAGTCTCTACTACAACTACACAACCTTGGTCTTTGTGGAAAAGCAACCATAGACAAATATGTAAATATGTAAATGAAAGGGCTTTTTTTTTTTTTTTTTTGGCATTTCAATACAACTTTACAAATACAGGGTGTGGGCAGCAGTAGTTTATTGACTCTGACATAAACATGCCTGAGAAATGTGTAAAGTGAAATATTAAATAAACCCTAAGTATTACTAGCATTTAGAAGTGTTCTTTAGTGACCAAAGAGTAGATTTATAGAAATTGCTTGATCAGATTGACTATTAAATATAATAAATATTTGTTTAAAATGCTATTTCTTGGGTAAAACCACAATTAAACTATTTCCATTAGTGAAAATTTCTTACAGATTCACTGTTTATTATATGACATTAAACATTTTTAAAGAATGAATATAGCATTGATTAAAATTCAAGTCTGATAGAAACCCTTGAAATCAAATGTGTTTTTCACAGGATGTGGGCATACCTGACATTTTATCTGTTTTACTTTTGGGACAAAATGGTTATTGGCAACATATGTTGTGAGCAAATGTGTTCTTTTACTTGTAATGCTCACAGTCATGTGAGTGTACCATTATTACTTGACATTTGAAATATATCTCAATTGAAACATGAAACTTTTTATGAACTGAAAAACTTGGAAATCCTTCAGGCAGAGGATTATATTTATGATATAACTTTCAATATTTCTATTATATCACTTTATTTTAAGCATTTATTAAGTAGCTATAAAAAATCACTTTGGGACTTATCTTGATGTGTTTCTTAAATGTGATGATTGTACCAAAAAAGAAAATGTATTTTCCATATTTCATCAATTCTAAGACACTCATATTTTTTGTACATTTCAACATCTCTGTAGTAAGGGTTCTAATGATGGAAGACATCTTACAAATTGTTATAGTATGAACAGTTGTAATTACCTGCCTGAAACTTTGTCTGAAACTCCTTTCTTGGAATTTTATGGTAAAACCAAAAAAGTCAGCATAAAGATTTACAGTATGAGGGTCAATGTCATGGAAGAAAATTCTTGAGGAATGTGCATGATATCACCCTTGATGTCACAAAGGAGTCTTGTGTGGAAAGTCATAGATATCAATGAGGCTCAGTCAAGATGTGATTTAGAAGAGCAGCCTCTGAATGCAAAGTAGTTTGGAATACCTTTACTGATTTATTTTGCTGACACATTATTTTTTTTATGTATGAACAAAAAAAAAAATAAAATAAAAGTCTACATCTAAACAAGTCTAAATGACTCTTCCAATAAGTATAACAAATTTGAAGGGGAAAAAGCATTGTGAGCAGGGAGAAGACTAACAGGGTAAAAAAAAATAAAATAAAAGTCTACATCTAAACAAGTCTAAATGACTCTTCCAATAAGTATAACAAATTTGAAGGGGAAAAAACATTGTGAGCAGGGAGAAGACTAACAGGGTAAATATGTATATATACAAATATATACATATTTGTATATAAAACTATATACAAATATGTATATAGTTTAGTGCAGGTAAGCACTATCTGTCACATGGCAATCTGGATCCTGAATATGACATAATTAGTGCCAAAGGGGTTTGATATTTCTGCCATGAAATGTCTAATAAATAATAATTTTAAACAGGAGGTAAAAATTTGATCAAAGTGACAATGGGTTGATTGCCAATTACATATGATGTTAACATGATAGCAAGTGATCATACTTCCTTCACGAAATCATCCATAGTAATGTATTTTTGTCACAATTTCAATGTGACTTTTCCTACTTCTAGTGTATTGATGAGCCAAAGATTGGCCTGCATAATAGTCCTTGCAGTGATAGTAATGTATTTTTATCTAAATTATGAACAATTATTTTTTTGTAATTTAATTATTATTTTAATTACTTTTAGGAGATAATATATGAACTCTATTAGAGTCACACAGCTTTAATAAATTGAGGAATTTGCTTTTGCTTTAGCAACTCAGAAATCTAGCTTTAATTTTATATGATGTAAATGGATTATACATTTTCAATTTTTGTATGTCGATCAATAGCTTTGATGTAATTGGTATCTGGAAATGGAGTTTTACCATACAAGAAACAGAAATGTACCAAAAAGTAGATGGAGGCTAGATCACTTTTGCGGAGCATGATAAAGTCTACAGTTCCTTGAACAGATAGTAAAAATCTGGATTTGATGATACTGATCAGTGAATGCTCCGAAGAAAATGAAGAACATGTTGGAAACTGGAGGACGGGTGATCCCTTACTAAGTAGTGCCAGAAAACTTATAGAAATTGTCTCTTGCAGTTATGTGCAAACCAGAACTTCTAAGTGATGAGCTTGGTGATAAGGACATTTTCAACCAAAGTGTTGAAGGAGCCACCTGGTTTCTTTCTCCTGTTTGTAGTAAGATGTGGGAGGAGAGAGATACATTGAGGGAAGAATTGTGAGACAAAGGAAATAGGACTTGATGAAAATCTAAGCCTCCCCCCTTGCAAATTACTAAATTATGACATGGCTTCCCAGCAGTATCAGGAAAGCCTACTCCAGTGCGGATGTGATGTTACAATCTTTGCTAAAACTCAAAAATATCAAAAGCACAGAGTAGTCAGTCACACAAAGGGTCCTTTCAAGAACTTAAGGTTCCCCCTGGCCAGGGTGTTCAGTGGTTAAGCATCGACCCATGTATCAGGAGGTTGTCTCTTGCAGGAGCTGGCTGATCAATGTTTCTATTTCTTTCTCCCTCTCTCTTCCTCTCTGAAATTAATAAAAACATTTTCTTAAAAAAGAGAGAGATTAAGGATGTACCTCACAGATTCTCTCATTCAAATCAGGGGTCTCTAGGAGGCTTAAAGGTGTTGTCTCCCAAGGATCTCAGTAGGAAGCTAAGGTGGAAAAGGATTTATCCCCAAGATCTGTGATTGCATTTTTTTCCCAATGGAGTGAACCCCCATCAAAATCTATAGGAGATCTACAAAGTTTTAAGAAAATTATTTCAGCAAAAACACTGCCAGGTTGGACGAAAATGGACAGAGAGTGCAAATGAAAACAGACAGATCCCCAAAATTCTACAGCAGGAATCAGGCCTATACAGCTACTCAACTGTACATACATTACTTTTCCTGAAAAGGAAGGAGAACCAAGATTCCAGAGAATGGAATCATAGTATGTTATACACGAAATATAAACCACGAGAAAGAGAGAGAATACTTCACATTAAAGTTATTTTTAGGCCTCAAAACAAAAATAAAGGAAATCCTGACATTTGTCTAGCTGACTTTAGAAGGCTTTGTATCAGTGACTCGTTTTCCTCTCCATTTCCCCCCTTTTTTGAATATGACCATGGAGAGCTGTTATTCAGTGCCTGTCACATTATTATATTTTAGACATGTTGGGGGCAGACATTTGTCTCTTCAGTGTCACAGATCTAAAAATAGAAATTGTACCCCAAAAGCTAATTTAAAAGGTTATATCCAGGAGCTTCATCTGTACCTTGACTTAATTTAGGTGATAAAAATTTGGACATTGAGCTCAATTCATAATGGGATGAGATTCTTATACACGTTGGAAGGGAGTGGATATATATTTTATGTGAGACAGATTTGAGCATTGGGGTCACAGGGTAGATTATGGTGACAAAATTTAAGGTACCCCTCTCTCACCCTATGATCTCCACCTTCTGGTGTTCGTTCATGTTTTGTTTAATGCCATCTGCTTGGGTGTAGACAAGACTTGAGACTTGTTTCTAATCAGTGGAAAGCAGCAAAGGTTGATGGGCTGTACAGGGATGCTTGAACATTAAGTGAATCACTTGTCTTACCAGTTTCTCTCTGTCTCAGTTACCAGCTTTAAAGAAGAAGCTTCCATGAGTTCTGAAGCCACAAACTGTCAATACCTTGAGAGAGTTTGGTACTGGATCCTTTCCTCAGTTGAGAGAACTTAGTCCTGGCTACAAAAGATTCAAGGTCACTAGTTTGCTACAACTGAAATGGTCCATCAGTTAATGTATGTATAAATATACATATTTACTAATGTATCCATCTATGAATCTGTCATCTTACTGGAAGAAACCTCTGTGTTTTATCTTTAATCTTGTGTTACAACTCAGTTTGTAATTGGGCATCATTTAATTTTCGTAGGTATTTTGGTTATGTTGATGGCTGAGAAAAGAGTGCATTTGTGCATGTGCTTGCATGTGTGTGTGATACTTTCAGCTGTTCAGTGCTAGTTCAGTCACTGTTGCACAAAGAGGAAGCGCTTCTCTTCTGTAGAGATGTTTGGAAGACTTTGCTTCTTTGGGTTGTGGAAGTCCCCTTATTACCTTGCATGCTGGATGATTTGACTTATTGATACCATGATAAGAACTCATTTATTTCTCCAGTTCTGCAAGTGGACACTAGTTTTGTCTATTATAGAAGAGGAATCCCCTCTGTCCAAATTCTGCATGTCCTGGAATCCTGTGTTTTCCACAGCTCTGATTTTCTGGCTGCAGGAAAATGGAAGGAGATCAAGAAACTTTAAAATTACTTTGATCATATGAGGTGAAGTAGAGAATTAAAATTGGTTGTAATTTTTGTGTGTTTGTATGTTTCCCTGGAAAGACACTAAAAATTGGAAAATTAACACCATGCTGGGTCCTTCACCTTGTTTTTGCTCTTCCTTGGTCCAAGTCCTCCTTGAATCCCTAACTTAATTCTAATGTACACATGCTGATGTGATATAATGTGAATCTCTTTCTATATGCTAGATCTATTATTATTTTTTCTTATTAGCCTTTGTCATTTTTTTAAATGATGCTACACTTTCCATCAACCCCACTCCTTCCAACCCTTTAAGAAGGGGTTACTGACAAGCTCTATTACCAAACAGAATTTGAGTTGATGTGAATATAATCTGGATTTGAACAATGACTGCATGTGGATTGTCCAATGCTTTGCCTTTCCTTACTATCCTTCTTTCTTACCATTCTCATGTTAGAGATCAGAAACACTGAAGCAGGAATAAATTAGATATATTATACAAGTGCTTTCAGCAAATCAATAGGTAAAGACCTCACTTGAAGCCTCCTCTTTGGGTCAGTGACAGAATCTTTGCTGTCTCTCATAACAAATTTATTCAATTTAGAAAAATAAGCAGCTCTGTGACAGGAGTCTTGCATTGTCCAAAACTGTGAAGAAAGTTACCTCAGATCCAGTCTCAGAATTAAGCATGTGCGTGCCTCTAACACTACATAAATAGTCTTTGCCAGAAACCTGGTTCCAAATTTTCTCTCAGCTATTTCTCCACATATCCAGAACAGTAGCATAGACAATGAATAGGAAAAGTGTGACAACTCATGTTATAGAAGGGGAGTGAAACCAGAGCTTCTAAATCCTAGACCACACAGCTATAACTTTCCTTGAGATATAGTTTTGTAGAGATGGTTACCTTAGGATCTCAACCATTTTTATATTCATCTGATCTTCTAAAAATATTTTTATTGATTTTTAGATAGAGAAAGGGAGAGGGAGAGAGAGAAACATTGATGTGAGCAAAACATCGATCCTCTGCCTCCTGCATACCTCTTTCTGGGGGATGGAGCCTACAACCTGGGCATGTGCCCTAACCCGAATTGAACTGGCAACCTTTTGGTGCACTGGGAAAAGTCTAACCAAGTGAGCCACACCAGTCAGGGCTATATTCATTTAATTTTTAAAAGTAAACTGTAGCCTAGCCAGCATGGCTCAATGGTTGAGCATTGACCTATGAACCAGCAGGTCACGGTTTGATTCCCAGTTAGGGCACATGCTGAGGTTTACAAGCTCAATCCCCAGTAGGGGACATGCAGGAGGCAGCTGATCCTTGATTTTCTCTCTCATCATTGATGTTTCTCTCTCTCTCTCTCTCTCTCTCTCTCTCTCTCTCTCTCTCTCTCTCTCTCATTTTTCCTTTCTGAAATAAATTAAAAATATATTTTAAAAAAGTTAACTGTAACTATTTTCTGGTGATGACAGTTTTATGTGCCCATTGATGTAAATTTTGGGGGGAAAAACTAGCAGAAAAAAACCTATCACCTTAATAACTTGCAATTTACACTTAAACATTGAAAGGAAATTAATTAGAAGAAATATTTTAATATCGCTATTCACCCTTTATAATAGAAGTGTCAATCAAATTCATGAATGACAATGACAGATCTAATGGCATTACTAATGACAGGGAGATATTTAGCACCATATTAAGAATAAAGTTATATAATTTATGGCAAATTATCTACTTCTTCTACAAAGAGCATAATTTGATTTAAATGTTTAATACAGATGTTAGGCCCACAGACCAAATCCAGCCTGCCTCCTGTTAAATTGAAACACAGCCACGTACATTCACTTAGGTATTGTCTATGGTGGCTTTCTCACACAGCTGCAAAGTTAAGTAGTTGTGATGAAGAGGGTATAATCCACAAAGCCAAACATAGTTACTCTTTGGCCCTTTACAAAATAGGTTCTCTGACCCCTAAATTAATAAGTTAGAAAACTTAATAATGCCTATAAATTTAATTTGCCTATGTAGTGATTTGTCAAACATGTTATTTATGATTTCTCAGTGCCTCCCCATCTATAATCTTTCAGTTTCAAAGACTCTTCACACATTTTGGATTTCTCTGCCATTGGAAATAGCAAAACACTAGTTTTTGGCTTAGTTAAATAGGAAAATACCAAAGTCTGTGCTTAGGAATAAAGAATAAAACATCATCTTTGCATGTAGAGCTAGAATTCCAGAATCCCTATTCTAGAGCTGATCATTTGGTTTTCAAAAAGTCTAAGGACAATGGCTTTTAAAATTTATTCTAAAGCTATCTACTTTCATGCATTAGACCCTCATCTAATCATATATATATATCAAGTACTTCCGAAGAGACAAATGTAGGGAAAATAAATCTTTACACATTTATTAGAGGCTTGATTTTATTATTATATTTGTAATATCTTGGTATTATTGTATTTATATAGTTGGGTCTTTAACACAGAAATAGTTTCCACAAATTCTCTCTCTCTCTCTCTCTCTCTCTCTCTCTCTCTCTCTCTCTCTCTCTCTCTCTCTCTCTTTGAAATTTCAAGCTATGAAAACAGAGACTTGTTAAACTTGTTATGGAGCACACAAGACTTGGTTGGAAAGTTGTAAGGAGGATATTCTGAGTAAAGGCAAGTGTGTAGAAGGCCGCCTGCCTTGTTTATTGGAATTCAGACTTAGGGGAGTGTCGAAGGTGGCACCCCTAATTATTCCTTTACTTTTCCAAATGGGTCTGTGCCTGTGCAGACTCCTGGGAGCTTACTGGAATACTTATGCTTAACCCCTGGATGCCCTTGCCTAGAGGTCAATGTAAACACAAGTGTCCTCCCAAGATTACTCACCCTACTGAGTGTATCTAAAGATAAAAATTCCAATAATAGCCTAACAAGGTGTGCCTGCCTGGTCACTTCAGCCAGGTTGTCCCTTAGCCCTCTCCTTCACAGTGAAACTGTGTCGGAGTAATCCATTCATCTATTCTTCAGGGGCTGCTGGTCAGCCCTGGCAACTTGTGTGTATATTAAAATGTATGTATGTTTATGTATACATATGCAATGCATAAGCATATAATGGGGAAATATAGTTTTTCCAACTTTATTAATATGTAAAAGATAATGTAAGCCATTAAGATTCAGGTAAAATTATCTTTACAGATAAGATTTATATTTAATAAATTATATTAATGAAATAATTATATCTGAAGCCACATTTAGTCTGGCTGGTGTGGCTCAGTAGTTGAACATTGACCCATGAACCAGGAGATCAAGGTTTGATTCCTGCTCAGGGTACATGCCAGGTTGCAGCTCAATCCCCAGTAGGAGGCATGTAGGAGGTAGCCAATTGATGTTTCTCTCTCTCTCCCCTGCCAGAAACCGAACATTGCCACTAGTAGTTAGATGTGAAAAGGGAATCCGGAAGGCTGGTCAACCTTAATGGCTCTGAATGGTTGGAGCTATTAACTCATTGTTTAGTTGAGACTTTGGTTAGTTAAAGCAACCTCCACCTGTTAATCATATGTAAATTCTTGCTGATTTTCTATTGTTGGAATTTCCTGCCTAAAGGATGTGGGTGTATCTCAGAACCTCAATAAAAGGGATGGCAAAGGCCAGAGCAGTGGGCAGTCCTCCCCCTAGAGGTGGACTCCTGCCTGCCCCCCCATTTTCCCAAATTAACTCTTTTCCAGTCTCTTTTCATTTGAGTGCGGCCTTCTCCAAAACACGGAACCTTGAAGAGGAACCCTGAACCACGCGGGACGTGATGAGGGATCCCACACTCCCCCTTCTTGTTAGTTGAGAGACATTCACTCCATCCTTTAGTCATGGTTTGTTGGGTTTTCTGTTATTTGCAACCACGCCTAACTTAACCATGAGTCTTCTTATCATCTTTCTTCTGCACTGTTAGTCCTCTTCTGAAGTGGTCTTGGGCAGTTATATGTTCACCTCCTACACTGTGAGTGGCTGCCAGCCAGAAAAACCAAGCTTTTCTATTTCCACTTTCCCCTTGGGACATGCAGGTTCAAAAAATAGTGGAGTAGCCAAAACCAGTTTGGCTCAGTGGATAGAGCGTGGCCTGCAGACTGGGGTCCCGGGTTTGATTCCAGTCAAGGGCACGTACCTTGGTTGCGGGCACATCCCCAGTGGGGGGTATGCAAGAGGCAGCTGGTCAATGTTTGTCTCTCATCGACGTTTCTAACTCTCTATCCCTCTCAATTCCTCTCTGTGTAAAATCAATAAAATATATTTTAAAAAAACAGTGGAGTAGTAGGGATCATGGTGAAGGAAAATACAACCCATTCTGCTTTCCTCTGATGTCTTTCATTTATTTATTTTGAATATTCAGCCAGAGAGTAGTTTCTGCTCTTCATTGCCCCTATTCTTAGTCACCTAAAGTAGTCTTATAGTAATATGACATCTATTTTTCACTTGTTTCTAAAAGTATCTTAAAACAACTATTTTTATATTAACTACTGTAATGAAAATATCTTTAATAATGGGGGGTGGGGCAAGTTTGCTATTTAGAGCCATAATCACATTTCAGAGTAGCAAGATGATATAGGATTTGATGAATTATGTTTATTCAAAGGTAGACTTAAAACTATATTAGAGCAAAGAGGCTAACAAAGTGAAAAACATCAGGGGTTACACAAGAGGGTTGGATAGAGAAGAGAAAGGGCCAGGTGAGGAAGGAAAGAACAGAGACAGGTGGAGTTCTAAATTATATAAAATAGTCTATGGGGGGAAATCACAGCTATTAGGTAGCCAAAGAACTATTTATTTATTTATTTATTTGTTTGTTTAATACTATAGGCCCAGTGCATGAAATTCGTGCACAGGTTGGGGTTTCCCTCAGCTGGACCTGCACCGTCTTCAAATTGGTTTCAAAATCTAGGAGAGGTAGAGGATTGTGTCAATGTCAATGTCAATATTATGGCTACTTTATTCCACTATTTTTTTTTTTTAATGTTACTGCTGGGGAAACTGGGTAGTGTACCCTGAATCTCCTTATTCTTTAAAAATATATATATATTTTTATTGATTTCAGAGAGGAAGGAAGAAGGAGAGATAATAATATCAATGATGAAAGAGAATCATTGATCAGCTGCTTCCTGCATGTCCCACATAGGGATTGAGCCCTTAATCTAGGCATGTGCCCTGACTGGGAATCAAATTGTGACCTCCTGGTTCATAGGTCCGATGCTCAAGCACTGAGCCACACTAGTTGGGCTTTATTTATTTTTTGTTATAAGTTTATGTGGATCTACAATCACCTCGATAAAATTTCAATTAAAATTAAATCCAAGAGAAGTGTGCTCGCAGGCAGGGCAAGTTGACTTTGGAAATGCAGGCAGTAGTAATGGCTAATGTAAAATACTATCTGGATTATTAATTAATTAATATGTTGAACTATTAGGTATCTTTCTCCTACCTGAAGGTAGTGCCTCCCACTCTATTTTTGATTTATCTCTTCTTTCTTGTTTTATTTCTTCTTTCTCATTTCTCCTTTGAGTAATTTTTCTTTTATTATATCTTCAATGTTCTCCTGTTTGAGTTTTATAGTGACATTACTTGTTTCCCAAATTTGTCGTTTTATTGCAATTTCTGCTATTTGCTGAGTTCTGATTTTGAGAACCATGTGGCTCTCATGTGGATGAATTCAGCTCTGAAAAAATGTTGCTGAGTCTTGGTTATGGTATCTGCCCAGACCTAGGGATTGGTTCAGTAGTAGATAGGTGACAATCACAATTGAACTTCACAAAATATTGTGGGAATTCAAGGTCTCTGAGGTGTGCACACAGATGGGAACTTGCATATCTTTTGTTACATAAAGGGAGCCAGCCAAGGGATAAAGGTCATGCAAAAACATAAGCAGACTTGAGAGAGAAACTCAGAGAAATAGGGCCCTGATAAAAAATTAACTGAAGGAAAGAAAAGAAAAGAAGAAAAAAAGAAAAGGAAGAACGAAGAAAGAAAGGAAGGAAGGAAGGAAGGAAGGAAGGAAGGAAGGAAGGAAGGAAGGAAGGAAGGAAGGAAGAAAGGAAGGAAGGAAGAAAGGAAGAAAGGAAGGAAGAAAGGAAGGAAGAAAGGAAGGAAGAAAGGAAGGAAGAAAGGAAGGAAGAAAGAAAGAATTAACCGAAGACTTTACTATTTCTGGAATTTTTCAATGCATGAGATTAAGAAACAACTTCCCTCACCTCACCATTACTGTTGCAACATAATGAGTCTTACTGAAATTGAATGATATTGAATTTATCAATAGTAAATAGGATGTTGTGGGTAAAACTGTGGAACTGGTTGGACCAAGGAAGGAGGAGGTAGAGAATTGCTGTCTTGTATTGAAAAGTTAGCTTTTTTATTTGTAGTTACAAAAAGTGTTTTTTAAACTATGGCCTGTTGAATTTAAGATAAGGATCATGTAAGAAAGATCAGAATGCTAATGTGTTGAAGCTTTCTTTGAATGTTCAGTAGTGTTCTATGGTGAAGAGATATACTTCATTTGAAAATTGGCCTCCTAAAAGTTGAGAGGAGATAAAATATGTTAAGGATTGTCTTTTGTCTGCAGACTGCTACCAAAAGGGGGGAAAAAAAGGCTTGAAATCTGGTTTATAACATGTTTCCCCGAAAATAAGACATCCTCCGAAAATAAGACCTAGCGCATGGAAAGATATGACATCCCCTGAAAATAAGACCTAGTGCAACTTTGGGAGAAAAAAATTAATAAAAGACACTGTCTTATTTTCGGGGAAACAGGGTAGTAAGGTTTGAAAATACCAGATTCCTGGCACCATTCCTGTTAATATAAGCAAAAGCTGGGAGAGAGAGGATTTAGCAAGGAGAAATTTAAGGTATAGGAAGGGCCTGATTTCCTAGTCTTTTTCCCAGGTCCTCTGTTGAGCCTTCTCTACTCACCAAAAGTTAAAAAAATCACTCTTATTTTGGTGAAACATCCAGCATACAGTCAAGGGGCAAGGAACATATTATATTTGCCTTATCAGTCATATGATTTTGGTTGGTAACTATTATAATGAGGGCTTGGAGTAGCAGAGAAATAAAGCTGGGCTACTAGGAAACAGAAATCTCTAGACCAGATCTGGGTTTAACAAGTCTTACCAGATAATATCTATGGCTTTAACTACTACAATAGCTCTTGATATGGGCTGGAAACAAATAGATAAGTATCTAAATTTCCTAAGATACCAGTATTATCAATAAAAGTCAACCAAGCCTGGCTAAAAATAGCCTATATATTTCCAACCTTTAGATCTATTTCTAGACCTCAAATTCACACTATAAAAAGTTGGCTGCTGAAGTAGTCAGCTCAGAAAAAGTCATACCATTGTCCATCTCTAACGTCGCAATGAGGGAAAATGTACAATGAAATTCACTCCCGAAAGCTGTCCTAGAAACTGTTTTATTGAGGAACTAGAGGCCTGGTGCATGAAATTTATGCACTTGTGTGTGGGGAGGTCCCTCAGCTCGGCCTGTTCCCTCTCGCATTCCAAGAGCCCTCAGGGGATGTCTGACTGATAGCTTAGGCCTGCACCTCATGAGACATTTGGACATCCTTAGTGCTGTATCTGCTGCTGTGCTCGCCAGCCAGCTGTGAGCCCAGCTTCTGGCTAACCAGTGTTCCCACTGTGAAGTGCACTGACCACTAGGGGGAAGCTCCTGTACTGAGCATATCTGCACATCTGCATCCTGGTGGTCAGTGCATGTAATAGCAACCAGTCCTTCATCTGTTGGTCAATTTGCATATTAGCCTTTTATTATATAGGATGAATGAGAAGAGAGCTTTAATTGACAAATTACTGTTGACTTCAATTTTCCTTTTTTCAAGACAGAGGTTTTATTGCAATGATCCTGTTCTCCCTCCAATAGTAATGTTGAATGTGTGTGTCATGGACAAGTTCTCAATTACACTAGGTAGTTGAATCAGTCTTCTTGGAAAAACTGCACCTGATACAAAAACCCGGGGTTGCTCCTACATATAGTAACTAAAAATGATTTTGAGTTTACAGCATCTGGGGAGAGAGGAAGTATATTTCACAAAGTCACAGACTTTTTAAAAGTATGTTTCTGGGATAAAAGGTATATTTGGATGTTAGATTTTATATCCAAAGGAGTAGACGGTAATGGAATTACCTTTTGATTTTCTCCCAGTATCTATCATCAATTCCCCCTTTTCTCACCAACAATATCTAATTGGGAAAGTCACAAAGTCCCTAGGAAGCCTATCCCACTGCTGTCTTTAGTGACTAGTCTTCTAGAGAAGCAACACTCTTATTAAACTACTAGAGGCCCAGTGCATGAAAACTCATGCACTAGAGGGGGGGGGGGTTGTGTCCCTCAGCCCAGCCTGTCCCCTCACACATCCTGGAAGCCCTCAAGGGCGGGAGACAACCCAATGATCAGGGGAAGGTGACACCTCCATCTTCAGGGAAAGGTGACACCGGCAGTGCAAGCCTTGGCTGGCCCTGGTTACCTGAGCCTAGAGTAGCCTTAGGCTTGCCTGTGTCTTGGGCTGGCCCTGGGCAGGTGGACTGAAGGGACTGGGGGACTCCAGAGGCAGGAGCACAAAGTGGCCAGACCTGCCTGGGGGTGGGCCTGGCTGTGCTGCACACCTGCTGCCCCAATGGGGCTGAGTGGACTGGGCATTGCCATCTTGTGGCTATGGGTGTCATCATATTTGAGGGTGAGATGGTCAATTAGCATATCCCCTCTTTATTAGATAGGATTTCTAAAGCTAGCTCTACTTCTGGATCATTTTACTTTCAAGTGTTAATAAATTCCCTTTGTTGTTTAAGCAATTCAGGTTGGATTTTATATTCATTACATAATGAAAAACATATTCAATATTCAAATCTCTTTCTAAAAGAATAGAACCTCCCTTATCTTATATCTCCTTCTAGCTCTCATTTTATTAGTTTTCTCTTTATAACTAGTTGAAAATGTAGTTTGCTTGATCTCTATAATTCCTCTTCTCTAAATTACTTGACAACCCACTGCTTTCTGCTTTCCATTCTCATCACTAACAGAAATGGCTATTGACAAGGACACAGGTGGCTTAATCAAATCAGGCAACCTATTTCAGTTCTTGACTTATTCAGTCTCTTTCCATTGGTGTCAATTGATACAAACTTTTTCTTTTTACTTCCTTTGTTTTTTGTCCTTCTTTAAGTCCCTCTCTCAAGAATCTTTAAAATACCTCTCAAACAGTTTCTGCTCAATATTTTTTTTCTTCTGCTTATATTTCCCAGAGTTTCACTGTTGCTCTTTCTCATTCCTTTCACTTTTAAGCCAGTCAAACTGTACTATACATACTATCTAATAAAAGGGTAATATGCAAGTTGACCATTATTCCAACACACAAGATGGCCACCACAAGATGGCCAGCAGGGGTGGGCAGTTGTGGGCAATCAGGCCAGCAGGGGAAGGAACTTGTGGGGGACCAGACCTATAGGGGAGGGCAGGTTGGGGTACCAGACCTGCAGGGGAGGGTAGTTAGGGGTGACTGGGCTGATGGGGAGAGTAGTTAGGAGTGATCAGACTGGCAGGGAAGGGCAGACTTAGGGGTGACAGGGCTGGCAGGGGAAGGCAGTTGGGGCAACTAGGCCTGCAGGGGAGGGCAGTTAAGGGTGAGTGGGCCAACAGGGGTGGGCAGTTGGGGTCAATCGAGCTGGCAGGGGAGCAGTTAGGCATAAATCACACTTGCAGGAGAGTGGTTAGGAGGTGATCAGGCTAGCAGGCAGAAGCAGTTAAGGGTAATCAGGCAGGCAGGCAGGTGAGCAATTGGGAGCAAGCAATCCTGGATTGTGAGAGGGATGTCTTACTGCCTGTTTAGGCCCAATCCCTCGAGGGGTCCCAGATTGGAGAGGGAGCAAGCTGTACTGAGGAACACATCCCCCTGTGCATGAATTTCGTGCCCTGGACCTCCAGTCCTTCTATAAATGATAAACATTATATGGGGCAATCCCAGGACTACTTTCTCTTCCATTCTTCTTTTTTAAATACACTCTTGTTTTGTCACTTGAACTTTTACTTTAATCTATGGATACTGTGAACTTGATATTCTTACATTGTTTGGTTTATTTGAATATCAGCTAGCACTGTAAATTTAAGGTTGTTTTATTCTTCCATTTCTCAGTTTCCCCCACTACATTGTTTAGGAATTCCTCTCCTATCCTGGACCTTGTTTTAGTCAGGGTTCTTCAGAAAAACAGAATAGGATATATGTCTACACGTAGATCTACAGAAAGAAACTTATTGTAAGAATTGAGTTGCATGATTATAGAGGCTGAGAAGTCCCACAATTTGCCATCTGCAAGCTGGAGGCCGAGGAGAGCCAGTGGTGTAGTTCCAGCCCAAACTGAAAGGCCAGAGAACCAAGAGTGCTGATGTCCCACGGTAAGGAAAAAGGGAGCAAATGCGCCCTTCCTCTGCATTTTTGTCCTATTGAGTTAGATTATTCCCACTCACTTTGGTGATAGTGATATTCTTTACTCACTCTACTGATTCAAATGTTAATCTCTTCTGGAAATACCCTCACAGATACAATGGTTTTTCAGCAATCTGGGTAGTACCTAGCTAAGTTGGCACATAAAATTAATGTTCACAGGTCTATAGAACATAATCCCTTCTACACCTTGCCCCTACTCCAAAACAATATAAAGAGGGAAGAATTGAATGTATATTCATTTTCTTTCTTACCACCACTTGTACATCAATTAAGACTGACTGTGTTGCAGCAACAGTTAAATGTTACGAAGCCACTGAAAACCAAGAGAAAGATAGAAAGATTGCTTGACAACTGTAGGCAATTTCTTAATTTTTATTTTGGCGCAGTTCACATATTTAACCAGTGATATTGGTTTTGTATACTAGTAAGGTGACAGAGATAAAAAATAATGTTAAAAGCCTAGGAAGGAGCTGGTACAGTTTCTTGTTTGTCAAGAATATCCTAATTAGATGGCTGGGGTAGGGCTCTGCTTTATTTTAGAACTCTTACACTTAACATCCTGGGAAAATGGAGATCTATGTCAGGTACTATAGCTAGCCCCTTTATTATGCTACTTTTAGAGATTTGTGGTCTGAGAGAATTGTCTAAAATGTAGAAGGGTTTGTTATTTTCCAAACCTTGCAGGTAGAGGCCTGGATATTGGGTTAGAAATCGGAGGCAGGTAATAATTATTGCTCATTGAGAAGGAGCTGCCAAAGACAAGAAAATGATTTTCAAGTGTCTCTACATGCCCAAGGAAACTAGAAAGAGTAATTCAAGTCATACCATCTCATCAAGATCTGCGGTCCAGTATGATGTGATTTATTTCCTAGGCTTCTTTTCCTGAGCTCATCTCTTAAATTATGGTATTCTCCAGATGTCCATCTTCGACCCACTGTTCTCATGCTGTGAACTTTTCCAGCGTGATCTCATTTCCTCTCATGATTTCAGTTCCTGATGACTTCAATTCTCTATCTTTATCCTTGACATTTTCTCACAGATTCATACTTCTCTCCATCTGTCTACTCTATGTCTCCCATAATATTGTCTTAACGTCTCAAACTCAACTTTTATAAAAATAGTAATTATTCCCACCACCACAAATCTGCCCCTTTCCTCGTATTCAGAACTCCATTATTTTTTTTTTTGTTCTTTGTTGTGTTTGGAAGTACTGACAGTCATCTTATTCACCCAGCCTAAAAACCATCTTCTGTGACTTTTCTTTATCTCAATATTTAACAAATTCATATGCATTTTAACTCGACTATTTTTTATACCCTCCCCCCTCCTTTCCATCATGATACCCTTGTTTCAATGTAGATTATTATCTTCTTTCATCCTAAGTTATTGAAACAACCTAAGTGGGCTATCAGTCAGAATTTGCACTGAAAAGATGGTCAGCTTTACTAGCTGTTAGGGAAACGTAAATCAAAACTATGAGATGCCATCTCATACCTGTTAGAATGGCTGTAATAAACAAGACAGGAAGTAACACATGTTGGAAAAGTTGTGGAGAAAAAAGAACCCCCATTCACTGCTGGTGGGAATATAAGTTGTACCACCGTTATGGAAAACAGTAAGGCGATTTACTTAATATAAAACTTAATAATAGTTACCATATGACCCAACAACCCCTCTTCTGGTACCTGCCCCAAAAACTTGAAAACATTTATTTGCAAAGATATATGCACCCCTATGTTCATTGCAGCATTATTCACAGTGGCCAAAACGTGGAGAAAACCAAAGTGAACTTTGATAGAGGACTGAATAAAAAATGTGGTGTTTGTATACTATGGAATACTATGTAGCCATAAGAGAAGATGAAAATACTGCCATCTATGATAATCTGGACGGACCGTGAGTATATTACGCTAACTGAAATGTCGGAAAAAGCTAAGAACCATATGATTTCACTCATATGTGGGGTATAAAACTGAAACTCATGGATACAGAAAGCAGTATGGTGGTTACTGGAGGGAAGGAGTGGGTGGGTAGCAAAGGATAAAAGGGCCAAATATATGGGACGGAAATGGACTTGACTTTGGGTGATGGGCACACAGTGCAACACACAGATCATGTATCATAAAAATGTACACTTGAAGCCTATATGATCTTATTAAGTCATGTCACCCCAATACATTTATTTAAAAAGAAAGGATGCATTTTAAAATAACAATTACTTGATGTGCCAAAATATGGCCTGGTTGTCATAGGGTGTTGTTGTTCTCCTTGATGGACAGATGTCAACAGACAAGGATAAAAGCTACAGATACCTTTAATCTTAGGACAAAAATAGCTCTATACAGCACAGGTGCAGCCCCATTCAACTTAGAGGAGCTTGTTTCTCTGGCCTTTCCAAAGCCCCACAAATAGTGAATGAGAACACCTTGAAACAATGCCTTGTTATTCTTCCAAGGCCTGGACAGTATGTTACTGAATCCTACCAGCCACCCTGCAGCCCCTGGCTACAAGGCGTGGCTCCTCCAAAGAAAGTGGTTGGTGACACTCTAGCACGTTGGAGATGTAAAAGTGAGTAAATCAAATGTAAATTTCTGTCAAAATAGCCTTTGGAGCTAATTTATAAACCCAAGCAGAACCTATGACATGGAATGAATAGTTATGGATTGAAAGATAAGAAATTGCTAATGGTCATATTTGAGTTACCAGCATGGCCATGCTATATGGCTCAATCTAGTAAATAATGGCACCTGTGCTCAACCAAATGGTATATAACCACTAAAAATGACATATCTAAAGATTTTATGAGCAGCATAAAAAAGTGTTTTTACTACCATATTAAATTAAAAAGTTGCTGAGATATGTGAAATAAGGAAGAAAGCAAAGGAATAACCCTGAAAAGAAATACAATTTTTTCAGCCTTCTTTCTCACCCCCCCTCCTCTCTACACATCCTCAAAAACAACAAAGATAAGCCAATAAACAACGGAAAAATATTGAAGTGGAAAAAATAAAAGTGTGGTAACCAATGGCGTCAGCTGTGGCCATAGTCAAAGAGGTGTTAGAACAACCTATTTAGAGCGCCACTGCGAACACTGGCTCTGCTGAGAAAGCACCATTCTCACCTCTGGCCCTGCCGACACTTCCACCTTTGGACAGTGCTGTTGTTGAGTGCCGCAGCCAAATGTTCCTTTATGGCAGTGGTCAGCAAACGCATTAGTCAACAGAGCCAAATATCAACAATACAAGGATTGAAATTTCTTTTGAGAGCCCAATTTATGGCATTTGTTTCAGATTCAAAGTCCTGAGTGTGAGAATCAAACTGTATGCCCAAGTCTTAGGTACTGGAAAATGGGGAGAAAAAGAAAATCTATCCTCCTTCAGTGGCTGTGGTGGGAAGTGAGTCCTAAAATCTCTGAGGTTTGAGCTTTGAACATTCTCTTAAATTAGAAATACTGAAAAAACTGAGAATAACAATAAAAAGTTGTGTCCAGTAAGTTGCCTCTCCTTCCAGTCATTCCCCCCTCTAACCGGTCTTTCTCCTGAAAACAGTTCTTATGAGGAAGTTGCCACAAACACTCAAACAAGCAATTATGGCCTTTTGAAGTAAAGTTGTGACCGATGAGTGTAGAGAAATGGGCAGATTGGAGAGATATATAGGGCCTAGAATTGATAGGGGTTTATGATTTACAGATGTGTGGGATGAAAGTGATAGAGAAATTAAGGTTGGTGTTGGTATTTCTTTCTCAAATAATTAGGAAGAAATAAGAGATTCTTTTAATTTTGGAGCTATTTAATATCTGGGTTTGTGGGAGAGCCAAAGCAGATGTAGTCTAAGTAGATGGCTGTGTAATCTGGGGTTCAGAAAACAGCAAACATTTTATGATTTCATTAATTAAATATTTCTTCAATTTGTTGAGCACCTAGTGTACGCCCGGTTCAGAGAGATAAGATAAATCACCAAATCCTCATGTTCATAGTCAAGTGTTTTTTGATGAATCCACAGCAAGAGCTGACATTTCTTGGGCATTTGCTATGGGATAGGTACTGTTATAAACATGTCCTAGAAGAGCATAGCTTCTCAACCTGGGCACTGTTGTCATTTTAGAGATATATTTTTGTGAGCCGTTAACATAAAATCGAAGATTAGAGTGGTAGGAGCTGTGCTCACCTAGGGATGACATATGAAGCTCAAATAGGGTCGGCTCCCCAGCATGCCTCTTTATGGAAACCATCCAGAGACATTTGGATCACATCACCTCAATTGTTTAAAATTTAGCATTTGGCTCATTGCTTCTCTTGTGTTAACATTAATCCTGCCAAACTCTTGGTGACTTCAATATGCTTCTACTGAATGTATTCTATCATCCTGGTGTCTCACATCCTTAATTTACTTAGTTCCAAAGATTTTGTCCTTCACCCCACATCAGCCACTCACTTTCTATTGTCAGACCCTGGTTTGGTGTTTTTCAATCATGACCTTTTAGCAGATTATGAAGTCAGTGAAGTTGTCATAAGAATAATTTCTTTTAAATGAAATGTAATAGGTCATAAAGTCATTCTTAGTGCATAAACTGGCTTATATATCTATCCCATCTAATTGTATACAGGATTTATAGTTGCTCAGATCAGGAAAGATGACTCTGAGTAGACCAGGGGAAATGGAACCCAATACTCAAGTTATTTATACTATTCTGTCTTTTTATAGCACTATTAATTTTCCTTGTCCACAACCTTATTCTCATCTGCATACAAGAAGGTATAAAATCTGCTGCCTGAAAAGAATGCCTCAACTGACTATCCTATCCCAACTGCTTCATTTCTGTTTATAGAAAATTCCCTCCTACAATTTTATGTACTCACTATTTCCTTTTCCTCTTTCCTAGTAGCTAATTGTGCTCATTTTAGTGAGCTGTTATTAAAAATTCTTTTATTAAAGTTACAGAGATCTCTGCTTTACAAACTCAATGACCATTTGATCTCATTTAATTCATAAACACTGTTTGACATTGTATATAGCCACTTCTTTTAAAACCCTTTTCTTGGTTAATCCTGATTATTTTCTATTCTATTTTTCATTGTATTGAAAAATAATTGACATACATCACTGTATAAATTTAAGGCATACAATATGGTGATTATATATATGTATATATATAAATTATTTTCATAATAGGTTCAACTAACATTTATCTCAAATAGATACAACAGGAAGGCAAAAAAAATTATCCTTGTGATAAGAACTCAGGATTTACTTTCACAACTTTCCTATATATTGTGTAGTGGTATTAGCTATGCTCATCATGCTGTACATTACATCCCTAGTATTGATTTGTCTTATAACTGGAAGTTTGTATGTTTTGACCACTTTTCTCCACTTTTCCCTCTTCCTACTCTCTGCCTCTAATAACCACAGGTTGATCCTTTTTCCTGTGGGTTTGTTTTTATATTATTATATCCTACATATAAGTGAAGTCATACAGCATTTGTCTTTCTCTGACTGACTTATTTCTTTTTATAGTGTTTTATTTTTTACAGAGAGGAAGAGAGAGGGACAGAGAGTAAGAAACATCGATGAGAGAGAATCATCGATCAGCTGCCTCTTGCACACTCCCTACTGGGGATGTGCCCGCAACCAAGGTACATGCCCTTGACCGGAATTGAACCTGGGACCTTTCAGTCCACAGGTTGATGCTTTATTCACTGAGCCAAACCAGTTAGGGCCTATCTAACTTATTTCACTTAATATAATGCCTTCAAGTTCCAGCCATGTTGTCACTTTTTTTTATGGCTGAATAATATATTATTTTGAACATGGGAGTGCAGACATCTTTAAAAAAAATATTTTTATTGATTTCAAAGAGGAAGGGAGAAGGAGAGAGGGATATAGAAACATCAGTGATAAGAGAGAATCACTGATTGGCTACCTCCTGCACACCCCACACTGGAGATAGAGCCTACAACCCAGGCAAGTGACCTGAGTAGGAAAGGAATTGAACCGTAACCTCCTGGGTCATAGGTAGATGCTCAATCACTGAGCCACACCAGCTGGGTGTGCAGATATCTTGTTGAGTTAGTGTTTTCATTTCCTTTGGATATATTCCCAGAAGTAGGATTGCTGCATCATATAGTAGTTCTATTTTGCATTTATTGAGAAACCTTCATAATGTTTTTCATGGTGGTTGCACCAATTTACATTCCCACCAACAAGGGTTCTCTTTTTTCCATATCCACACTAGCATTTGTCCTTTTTATGATGTCCATTCTAATAGGTGGGAGGTAATATCGTGGTTTTAATTTGCATTTCTATAACTAGTGATTCGAGCATCTTTTCAAGTACTTGTTGGCCTTTCACATATCTTTCTTGTAGAAATGTCTATTTAGTTGACCACTCTTTCACTGTTTTCTTTACACTTCAGTGATCACTCATCTGTAGCATGTTACAATGTAAACCACTTCCTTCAGCTTGAAATAGCTGCTTCCTGTGGCTTCAGCGATACTAGCAAGGAGGTTTATTTGCCTCCTTGTTGGAAACTAATCAGTTTTCTTTATAAGCTTTTCTTATAAAAGCTTATATTGTTACCTAAATCCTCAAACATCATGATCTCTTTAGAGACCTCTTCTTAGTATATCCTTCATTTATTTATGTATTTATTTATTTATTTATTTCATAAATATAAAGTAAGGGTTTATTATAGATGAATATTATGAATATCGGGATGTAGCAGTGAAAAAATAGCAGAGTTTGTTTATATTAAGTACAATTCAATGGAAGTAGAATTCATACATAAGAAAAAAATATGGAAGTAAGTGGGATGAAGGAAAATGAGTCATACTGTGAGTGTACATAGTAATTTGATGGGGAGGCAATTTTATGTAGGAGTTAAGGAAGGTTTTGAAAGAAGTAAGGGAAGTTACAGGTTATAATTTAGAGATTGACATTTTGGGAAGATGAAATAGCAATATACACAGAACCTCAAGCAGGAGGATGCCTGGTATGTACAAGAAAAAACAAGGAGGCCAGTGTATTTGGAGTGGAAAGATGAAGGGTTGAATGGTAGAGTAGAGAGTGAGTGAGGAAATAAAAGCCTATATCAAGGAAAGCCTTGTGAACCATGATAACAACTTCAGATTTTACTCTGAGTGAGACACAAATCCAAGAATCTATACATCTCAGGTTTAGCTTTGCTAAGTGAAAACTGAATGGCTTTAGTGAAAGTTTGGGGGGGGAGGTAGGAAAAGTTGAATCAGAGAGACGAATTAAGAGGTTACTGAAATTGGTCCTGTGAGAAGTGAGGACATTTTGCACAAGGATGGCGGTGGGAGAGATGAACAACACTGGCCACATTTCAGTGATAGAGCAGACAGGATTTCTCGAGGAAGCTTGGATATGAAGTTTGAGACTGAGAGAGAAGTCTACATTTTTTAACTGAGCAACTGTCAGAACAGCAATGCCATTAACTGAGATGGAGATGCCTAGGAGATAAGCCGGTTAAGGTAATCAAGAATTTGGTTTTGCTCATTTTACGTTTGATGTACCTGTTAGATATCCAAGTGTTTATATCAAAGAAGCAGGTGGGTAATAGGATTCTGGAGTTTAAGTGAGAAGTCCATGCTAGAAATATTAACATTTGGCTGTTGTCAGATGATAGTTGAAGCCATGGAACTAGAGAGGAATCAGAAATTAGCTGAGATGACAGTGTTAGATATAGAATTAAAAAGGCAGTGCCCGCAGCCCTACACATGTTTCTTCAAGCAGGGGTGGCTCTTAGTTTGCAGTCTTTGCTTTTGATTCACTCCTGTTGCTTTTGTGAGCCCCAGCAACGTTAGTGTCCTTAATTCTGACATCAGTGTGGAAACTTCAATTGCTTCTAACACTGAGTAGGCATTGAAGCTAAAACTAATGGGATATGAGGAGCTTTCTAGAGCAGGAAAAAATGAAACAGATTCAGTTGCAATGAATAAAGACTGCATTTTAAAAAGAGAGCCAGAACTTTGTCAACAAGGCATTTCTAAATCCTTTCAGAAGCTGCCTTGCAGAGAAGGGAGTGGGTGAACTATCAACAGTGTAAGGTCATGTTGGAGGGTCCCTGGCACCTTTGTGATACTGCTTCCAGGATCATCAGGCTAGGATAGATTCACTGTGGAGGACCATGTTCAGCTCCTGGCAAATCTCTTTTACTATACCAGTAGACAATTATTTGAGGATGTGTGGCAATTGAAGCCTGGAATTATGTACTTTTGGTCTCCATTTTGGCTTGTGGTGACACTAAACCTTCTCTCTTCATTGCTGCTCCTGTGTTGCCCTTGGCTAACATCCCTTCTGAGGTCATGCGCCTTCTGAGTTCTGGCAGGTGGCACCAGGGGCCAGTTTCTAGGTCAGCAGTGTCAGTGAGAGCGTGCCAATTGGCACGGACATGAAGGAGATGCCAGCAGAAGAGTCACCCCTATAGCCTTGGAGTCTGAAGTCTAATTTCTACTCAGCAGGTTTCCAAAGGTCTGCATGTGTATATATTTAGAGGAAAAGGATAGGTTGCTTTTAAAATGTAAGCAAATGATAAACCACAACAAATAATAAAAACCAAAACTTCTGAATGTAGATCCGGGTCCCATAAAGAAACCAGTCATCTGAAATTGATGATAACAGGCTGCCAAATTAACCATCTACAGCTTGTTCAACTGTCTAACGAGTGTGATGCTAAATATTATTGTATTACTCAGAGGTTTTAGTTAAAAGGTCAGATAGAAATGGAGAAAAGGAACTAATTGAAAGTATACTGAGCCTCTCATAGAAACACTGGGAAAGCAGAGCAAAGAGGCTGAGATTTGATGCGGTAAGAACCACAACCTAAAACACATCTATAACTGGTCTGGAGAACATGCAATTGCTACTACTGGTGAGACCTGTTCCTTGATGTGTGCCACATCTACACTCGTGCTAGTGATGCCTCAGTTCTGTCTTTTCTGAAAAGCAGGTACTGATGTCTCACTGCCAGCATCAGAGCACATTTTCATCTGTCCTTCTTCTCATCATTAATTTCTGATGTGTAACAGAGGGTGAGTACCTCTGATTGGCTCAGCCTAGGAAGAGTGTCCATGCCCTAGCTACCAGAAAGTCTGGTTTAGTGAGTATCTGGCATCTTTTGCTTCTAGAGTCGGATTTGACTCCCTCTAAGATTTGTAAAATGTGAGATTCCCTAAGTATATGTATGGAAGAAGGTCAGATGCTGGGCAGCCAAAAAAGTGACAAATATCTATAATGGTATATATCATTTGGCTGCTTAAAATCAACACATACTTCCTTCTACACTTAAACATCTAAAAGAGAAATTGCTTCCATGTAATGTAATAAAATCATCCCATAAAACCTGAGGTTGTACCCACTGACTTTTACAAGGGAAACAATCTGATATATAAAGAAATTCAACTCAGTTCCAGGAAGACAAACAATCCAATTGAAAATGGGTAAAAAACCTGAATTGACACTTCTCCAAAGAGGTGGACAATAGACAAATGAAAAAATGCTCACCGTCACTAATCATAAGAGAAATGCAAATTAAAACCATAAAGAGATTTCACCTCATGCCTGACAGAATGCTCTCCATCAATAAATCAACAAAAAGGTGCTAGCGAGGGTGTGGAGAATAGGGAACACTGTGTGCTGTTGGTGGGAATGCAGACTGATGCAGCAACTGTGGGATAACAGTTATGAAGTTACCTCAAACACTTAAAAATGGGACTGCCTTTTGACCCAGTGATATATCCCAATTCTGAGAATATATTGTAAGAATCCCAAAACACCAATCAGAAAGAATGTATGCACTCCTATGTTCATAGCAGCATTATTTACAACGAGAGGCCTGATGCATGAAAATTCATGCAAGAGTAGGCCTTCCTTCCATCGGCTGCTGGCACTGGCTTCCCTCCGGCACCTGGGACCCAAGTTTCCCTCCTCTGGCCATCTGCAGGAACCCAGGACCCAGGCTGCTTCCCTCTGGCCCTGGCTTGGTCTGGAAGATGTCTGGTCTAATTAGCATATTACCTTTTTATTATTATATAATAGATAGCTAAGATTTGGAAACAGTCAAAGTGCCCATCAGTAGATGAGTGGATAAAAAAGCCACGGTACATTTACACATTGGAATACTATACCGTCCCATAAAAAAGAAGGAACCCTTATCCTTTTTGACAACGTCGTTGGACCTGGAGAGTACTATGCTAAGCAAAATAAGCCAGAGAAAGATGAGTATCATATGATCTCACTCATACATGGAACCTAATGAACAAAATAAACTGATGAACAAAATAGAACCAGAGGCATGGATACATGGAACAGACTGATGGCTGTCAGAGGAAAGAGGGTATGGGGGACTGGATGAAAGAAGCTGAAGGGATTATTAGCCAAAGAACGTATATGCATAACCCATAGACACAGACAACAGTGTTGTGTTGGCCAGAGGGAAGGGGTTGGGAGTTGGGTGGAGGTGGGAAAAGCAGGAAAATAGAGATATTTGTAATAGTGTAAACAATAAAAATAAAAGGAAAAAAAAATAAAGGGAAACATCCCAAATCTTTTTGTTGTTGTTATTGTTAATTTTCACCTGAGGATATTTTTCCATTGATTTTTAGAGAGTGTGGAAGGGAGGGAGGGAGACAGAGAGAGAAACATTGATGTGAGAGAGGCCTATGGATTGGTTGCCTCCCACATGTGCCCAGACTGGTGCCTGGGGATCCAGCCTGCAACCATGGTACATGCGCTTGACCGGGGTTGAGATTGCAACCCTTCAGTCCACAGGCCAAAGCTCTAACCACTGAGAAACCAGCTAGGGTCCAAATCTTGTCAGTTATTGCATCTAGCTTAGATCACACTGTCTGTGTAATATCCATTCCTCCCTTTGTTCTGCCATGACTCCAACAAGAGATTCTTTCAACTATGGATCACACTGTAACATTTACCACTTTATACACAATGGTAGGGGAAGGGGAACAACAAGAATAGGAACACTGTTGAAGTGTGTAAGTTGTAAGTATACATGTGACATGGAGAGGAAGTCTTTTTATAATTCACAGAGACCATCTTTCACTCCATTCTTTTTTCCATCCCTGTCTTATTCATGTATGAAAACAATCACTGTTTTCTTGATAAGACTTTATTTATCATAACCTTTTCTACATTTCCTTTCTCCTCAGTTATCATCTTGGATCAAGATGTTGGAGTGCTTCAATAGTTCCTGATCATTTTCTCTTTTCCCTCCCTTTCTCCCCACTAAATTCTTTCCATAAAAGATAGTTATCTTTAAGAAATGCACATCTGATCACGTCTCTCCCCTGCTTCCAGTGACTTGTAATTCTTCTTCAGAGAAGGTCTGCAGTTCTCAGCATGGCCTAGCAGGCTTTCTCCATATGACCTCTGGCCTTCCTCAGTTTCTCTCTCTCTCTCTCTCTCTCTCTCTCTCTCTCTCTCTCTCTCTCTCTCTCTCTTCCTCGTCTCTTCTCTCAGTTTCTAAGAAACCCCACTCTCTTTCCAGCCTCAGGGCTTTGCAGTGATATTCCCTTTGCTTGGAATGTTCTTTCCATCTTCTTCTCATCTTGCATTTCCTTATGTCTTCACATCTTCATGTCTCCATCCCACCCTTGCCCTGACACCCAGACAAACAAGACACCCACCTCTACTACTCTTCAGGCCCCTGATTGTCACTATATTATTTCTATTATTATTTTCTAATATCTGTCTTGACTAGAAAAACCTAAGGTCTGTGAACCTGTGCACTACTGTGTCCTCGGTGCCTAAGCTACTTACAACCTGGCACATGGCAGGTGCTCAATGGGTCACTGCTCAGCAAACAGATAAGTGAAACGGTCCTACATCGGTAATTATAACACCGGGCATTATATGTGGCTGTGTTCAGATTTCTGATTTCTCATGATGAAACTCCTCAATTATTTAATCCTCAATTACTTAATTTTGGCCAGGAAGGTATTGATAGAAAAACTGTATTTGCATTAAGGTCATTAAGGTCTGAATTCATATTTGCCATGGAGCAGTGGGACAAATTTTCAGCCGGCCAAATGTCATTTGTTTTCCAGCACTAAATTTTTGGCAAGAATAGTTCTCTGCTAATTTGAGTGACCAAGAATTTATGCAATTTCCTCTGAAGAGAATTATCCTTTAGAGAGCATGAAGAAATATTATTCTCTTCACCTAAATCTAATCTTTTTACCAGGCTCCATTTCTTCTTGCACCTGACTTCCTTTTCTTTCTTTTTTTTTTTCTTACAAAACCAATTCCATCTGCTTTGTAGAAACCTCTCCTATTTAAAAATTTGCCTTTCAAACCCACCATGTCCTAGGATGTGTATATTGAACGACCAGAAATAACTCAGTGACATATTCTTCTTGCTTATTTCATACATATTTCCAACTTATGACTCATTGGTTTAAAGAGGACAAATGTGAACTAAGAGCAAAACAGAGGACTTGATGTGCTTGTGCCTGGGAGGAAGATGAATCACCGAGCTGCTGGCAAAGCTTCGCAGTCAGGGTGCCTGTCTCATGGGCTTGAATGACCCCCACTGTTCCCTCTCCTGGCCTTGCTCACCAATTCACATGCAACCTCACACAAACACACATCCAAAACACCACTCGCTTCTCACTTTAGAAGCCCTATGGAACTATTTCAGTCTGGAAGGCATGCATATAATAAAGAGAGTGACTGTCTTGGAGGCTATAACTTGATATATGAACACGTCAATGGGACCTAAAATGTTAGCAGTGGCATTTTCATTCTCCATTTTCAAAGAATTTTATTTTCCTCTCTCCTTCCACCATCTGTTTTTCTTACTGTAGCAAATGTCATTTCCTATGGAGTTGAATAGGATATGAAGTAGAATTGTTTTACAGTGAATTTTGATGTCATTTCATAATTTTTCTGAGTGTAATCGTCCTCTTTTCTTCCCTCCCTCCCTTTTATTTCTCTTCTTTATTTCTTTCTCTCTCTTTCTTTGTAACTCTCCTTCTCTTTTCATTTTTTCCTTCTTTCCATTTTACTCAGAAAAATTGAGCTAGCTTTGTCTTTAAATTAATATACCAACTTAAAAAAATGACTCCTACAGGTTTGCTTCTAAATTCTGAAATCCATGGAAAGACAAAGTTCTTAAATATATGAGTTTTTATTAATTTTTATAACAACTGTAAATTAAACTCTTAAGCAGCAAATCCCCATTGAATGGATGAGCTAAGGATTTTAACTTCTGACGGTGTTGGTGCGTGGAAAGGAGTAAATGGAGAATGCAAAGTAGAGGAAGCGATGAAAGGAGAAGGTGCGGGAAGTGATAATGTGTCGCTTTCTATGTGACAGGCAGCCTTTAAATACTACATACCGTATGTGTATTCATTTATCACCTTAACTACACAAGACATATTACTGTTTTCTCCATTTGACATAAAACAATGGAGGCATAGTGAGAGTCAGCCCACACTACTCAGAGGTGGAGGTACAGGGTTCTCTGCCACTAAAGGATTACCCACCCTGTTTCTCACACATAGACTCGAGTATAAATCTGTAGCCTGATGGAGGAGAGAGTCTATTGAGACATATTAGAGCAGTCTTTTACTGTCTTCCTTTGAGGCAAACAAAGCGAAAGCATTTTTAGAAAGCTCCTCTCACCATAGTAGATGGAAACTTCAGAAGTCAGGAGTATGATCCATTTGAGAAGCAGGCTGTGCAGTATCCTGGAGAATGGTAGAGAGAAGCAAGGAGAGATCTTGGCATGATAGCAATGCAATCACCAGCAATTTCCTAGATAATCTTCAGGATAAACTTCTTGGGTTGTGTGTAACTTTGAGTTGGACTTTACTCTTGCATGTTTTTGGCACAAAGTGTACTGAGTTGCCAAATGTTTTGAGTCCCATTTAGGTATTGACTTGCCAACTGTTGTGAGTCCCATTTAGGTAAAACCTTGTTGGCACTTGGCATATTTGGAATAGGAAAAGGAAGATATCTTATGTTCCCTTGACTTTAGGATCCAATATGAAAGAAAGACTCAGGAAAAAATTATTTTTTTGAAAAAATCTTTATTATTAAAAATATTACATAGGTCCTCCTTTCCCCCCCATTAACCTCTTCCTGAATAATCTCATCCTTCCCCTTGCCCCCAACCAGGCCCTCACCACCCCATTGTCTGCATATGGGATATGCATATACTACTATGCATACAAGTTCATTGGTTTATCGCTTTTCATCTACCTTCCCCGGCCTTCCCTCTGAGGTTCAACAATCCGTTCATGTTTCTGTAATTCTAGGTCTAGGTTTATTTGATCCATTAGATTTCACATATGAGTGAGATCATGTGATACTTATCTTTCTCTGACTGGCTTATTTTGCTCAACATAAAGCTCTCCAGGTCCATCCATATTGTCACAAATGTAAGAGTTCTTTTTTTAATTTTTATTGCCATGTATAATTCCATTGTTTAAAGATACCATAGATTTTTTTTTTTTTTATCCACTCATCTGCTGATGGGCACCTAGGCTGTTTCCAAGTCTTAGCTATTGTAAATTGTGCTGCTATGAACATAGGGGTGCATATATTCTTTCTGATGAGTGTTTTAGGTTTTTTACGATATAGTCCTAGAAGTGGGATGATGAATCAAATGGGGGTTCCATTTTTAATTTTTTGAGGAAACACCATATTGTTTTCCACAGTGGCTGTACCAGTTTGCATTCTCACCAGCAGTGTAGTAGGGTTTCCTCTTCTCCATAACCCCGCCAACACTTATTGTTGGTTGATTTGTTGATGATAGCCATTCTGACAGGTGTGAGGTGACAGAAAAAAACTTTCATTGTATGTTTTGCTGAACTGGAAGATAATGTACCATAAAATTGAATATTTGTGACCCTATAAGGAAAGAATGGCTGCACAAACATACAAGAGCTGCACTCCCAAACAAAATGGCACAGGTGAAAAAAATAACAGTTCAGTAAACAAACTAAAAACTAAAAAAAACCCCCAAAATAACCTACCCAATTTATTGAACATGTCTGATATGGATGTGTTGTATTAATTTGTATTTCTTTGATGCAAACCAGATTAGTCAAAAGAAGGGAATTCATTGTCTTTTTAGTTTGGAAAGGATAGTTCACATGATCAAAAGAAAAGTTTCAGGGATTAGGACTTTACTGGTGGGACTAAAGGTTAGAACTGACAAGTTTCTCCTCTCTTCTCCTTGTCTCTCTCCACCTCTTCTGTTCTCTTACTTTCTCCTTCTCCCCTTCTAATCTGCTTCACACACACACACACACACACACACACACACACACACACACTTGTTTGAGTTCTAATGTTCTTCCCAAGTGGCAGGAACTATTGAGCTACTGTAAAGCCCAGATTCATATTCTCCACGGTTAGCAAATCTGGTAGGAAGGGCACCTCTCCACCCAAGTTCATATATCAATTTCAGGTAAGGTCTTTGATTAGCCTGTTGGCTTGAGTGGCATGTCCATTTTTGGTCTAAGCAAAATGGAATTCAAATTAGGTTGAAGACTTATTACAAAGGGTAATGCAGTGGAAACTAGTATCTCCCTGACAGAGTGCTCTAAGAGTCATAAACTGGTGGTGTTTTACTTAGAATGATGTTTCTAACATTTGCTGTTAAATTGTGTTGCTGCCCTCTGTGAGGGACATGGCAAACTCAATTACAAGAGCAGAATCCAAACCAAGTAACTCCCTTTTGCAGCCTCTCTCCCCTAATTGCTCTCTCTCCAGACTTTTCCCATTCACTCAAAACAAGCTTGAGTTCCTGCCTCGCAGGGATAACTGCAAACTGTAGGCAGATGCAGGCGCTGCTTAATCAGGTCTGGGGGCTAGGCCTTAATTAGAATGCTTGGAAAAGAAGAGCAAATTATTAAACTACATTCTCGATTCCTGTTTCTAATTTTAAAGAGGAAATTATGCATTAATCAAGCCCTGTGCTAGAGCTCCAAGGCACGTTTTTGAAATATCCCAAAATAACAAGAGGAAAATTTTTGCTCTGTTTTGATAAAACCACCCTTGACTACTTGCTATGTATAGCATGATATATTCCAACATGCAGTGCGCTAGGTTACAATACACCAAGTTTTAGTTACATGAAAAATTTCTTCCTGAAACATATTATTTTAAATGTCAATTGTAATTGAAAAAAATAATATAAAAGTTGAAACTTAAAAAAAGTTTTTTCTGGCCGAAACCGGTTTGGCTCAGAGGTAGAGCGTCGGCCTGTGGACTGAAAGGTCCCAGGTTCGATTCCGGTCAAGGGCATGTACATTGGTTGCGGGCACATCCCCGGTAGGGGGTGTGCAAGAGGCAGCTGGTCAATGTTTCTCTCTCATCGACGTTTCTAACTCTCTCTCCCTCTCCCTTCCTCTCTGTAAAAAATCAATAAAATAAAAATTAAAAAAAAAGTTTTTTCTGGACTCAAGATACACCACAATAATTAACATTAGACACATATTCCCAGAAAATAAAACAGAATGGTGCAGAGCCCATTTCAGAGGTAAATAGAAGGTGAATTACTAAACAGTTTAAGAGAATACAACTCTACTAAAAACTACAGGGGCAGATAACTTCTGAAGAGCAGATAATTACTTCCATAGCATTGCTTTATTGGTGATGACAATTTTGAATCAATGATGATACTGTAATTTGTGATGCTCAAACTTATACTTAAGGGAGGAAAAGTGATTATTTTATGTGAGAATGGAAAATTATTTTTGCTTTCCACTAAGCCATTGAATACAAGTACAACATTCTTAAAAAATGCTTACTAATTAACTTCCCAATTTTTTTTTAATAGGGTGTCCATTTAAAAAATATAGTTTTATTGATTTCAATGAGGAAGGGAGAGGGAGAGAGAGATAGAAACATCAGTGATGAGAAAGAATCATTGATTGGCTGCCTTCTGCCTGCCCCCCCATTTGGGGATCAAGCCTGTACTTGGGACCCTTCAGTCCACAGGCTGACACTCTATCCACTAAGCCAAACCCACTAGGGCAGTTCCCCAGTTCTTACCCTAAACCACATTATAAAAACAAAGACTCATGGTGCTAATGTCCCTGTCCTTGGGTAATATTCACACTACTATATAAATATAATCACTGCTTCAAATAGTGGGGAAATGACAGCAGAGAAGTCTCCATCTGTATTGGAATAGTTAGATAGACCACAGTTATGCAGAAATTCAAGGCAGCACCTATAACAAATGAAGTAGGACTCTGTGAGCCATGATGGAAAGATAGCTAAGGCATTTTTAGGAGAAAAAAAGTAAGTCACAGGAAAATACGTTTAATATCATAGGTAAATGGAAAAACACAATATATTTATAATTTATAGATGTACGTCCTATATAATAAAGAGCTAATATGCTAATTAGACCGGATGGTGAAATGACCTTCAAGAACGACCAGTGGGCAGGGTTGGGGGCTGCAAGGGCTGTGCTTCTTGCATGAATTTTGTGCATTGGGCCTTTGGTATGTTTATAAAAACTTTAAAGGGCTAAGTGGTACACTGCTAACAGCAGTTACTTTTGGGGATGAGAGACTTTCACTTTCTCATTACATTTATATATCATTCAAGCCTCTGTTTTCTATGTTTACAATAAAGTCTTTGTATATTAAAAAAGAAAATAAAGAAATATACATGGATATACTCTCTATAAATATTTCTTTACCAACCTAAAGTAATAATTTATATTTTTGTTCTACTGGCTACACTGATGTTTGTAAGTTCCTTTGGAAGGAGACTGTGGTGGTGAGGATGCGGAATCCTTTGTGAAGCACTCACTCTTCCTATACTCCACTGTTTTCTCAGTATGCAGAGGCCACTATTTGAAGACTTGCTCAACCCATGTTGTCTAATTTTAACTTAATTCTGTATGTTTTCATGATGAAGATAGTCTAATATTTTTAAAAATAAAAATCAGGCCTTCTGAAGGCTAAAATCTATATGAGAGCCTTAGCTAGTTTTGCTCAGTGGTTAGAGCACCAGCCCGCGGACTGAAAGGTCCCAGGTTTGATTCCGGTCAAGGGCACATTCCTAGTTGTGGGGCTCGATCCCCAGTGCAGGGTATGCAGGAGGCAACTGATAAATGATTCTCATCATCGATGTTTCTATCTCTCTTCTTCTCCTTTCCTCTCTGAAATCAATAAAAATCTATTTAAAAAAATCTTTATGAGAACAAATACTGACTCTAGTGTGTGTGTATGTGTGTGTGTGTGTTTCTTTAATCTTACAGAATTTTAAATATATTATTACTTGACAGAGACCTGTCCCTGAGTGGGTCTGCCTAGGGCAAGCTGGTAGTGTTTGGGTTCTTGGCTTCATGCAGGAAAGGTTTTACAACTTGAGTTCAGGTGATTATAAGGATATGTTTGTTAAAGCTAGGGACAGGGAAACAAAGAAGGGCTTAGCATGGAAGAAGCAACTGGAGAGCCAAGGCTGGGCTGCTTTGGTTCTGTAAAAATGGTATAGGTGGGAAATGAGCTGAGGAGGAATTGCTTTAGCTCAGTGGGAAGTCAGAGAAAAGGGAGCCTTGGAGATAGGATCAGGGGTTAGCCTGGGATGAGCTGCCACTGCCTGCTGCCAGTGCCCACTGGTCCTCTGGTTGTGAGTCTCATGGAGTCCTTTAGAGTTTAGGAGACACACCCCTGTGGGGAAGAGAAGGAAGGGAAAGCTTGTGATGAATCCTTTGTCTTGAGGGCTCTTTTGCAGGTAGGAATCTTAGGGAGAACTCGGGGAAGGGTTTCAGCAGAATATTCATCAGTTTTCCAGGTGTGCTCTTTCAGGTTTGTCGCCTCTCCTGATTGGTCAGCACCAGGGCAGGGTCATTGGTTATTGCAGCTGGTCCTGGCAACAACCACCTGGTTTTGCTGCTTTTCTGAGCCTGGAGCTGAAATACAATGGAGGCCTGAATGTTATCTCTAGGGAGTGCCCTTCTGTACTTGGCTGTAAATTGCTTGGCTAGTTTGTTCAGCTATCTGTCTCAGTTTCCCCATTACTTGCCAAGGAATTTCCTAGGTTCTTACTATCCTGCCTCAAAACTAGGCATGTAGAAAAATATTTGCCAACTGCTTGAAGCTGCAGATGGAGGAATATTTAGGACTAGGGGAACATGCCTGGGGATTCAGAGATATGATTTGTTAAGAAAACAGTAAAATAGTAAGGAAATTATGAATGTACTAGAGGCCTTGTGCACAAAATTTGTGCATGGGGGTGTGTGTCCCTCAGCCCAGCCCGCACCCTCTCCAATTTGGGACCCCTCAAGGGAGGTCTGACTGCCCGTTTAGGCCCTAGAGCAGTTGAACAACCCTCTCACAATCCAGGACTGCTGGCTCCCAACTGCTTGCCTGCCTGCCTGCATGAATGCTCCTAACTGCTTCTTTCTGCCAACCTGATCACTCCCTAACCATTCCCCTGCCAGCCCAATCGATGCCTAACTGCTCCTCTCCAGTCTGTTTGCCCCTAACTGCCCTCACCTGCTGACCTGGTCAAGCTTAACTGCCCTCCCCTGCTGGCCTGATTGCCTACAACTTCCCTCCACAGCAGGTTTGATTGCCCCTAACTGCCTCCTCTGCAGGCATAGTCACCACAACTGCTCTTCCCTGCAGGCCTGGATTCCCCCCAACTGCTCTTCCCTACAGGCCCTGTTGCCCCCAACTTCCTTCCTCTGCCGGCCTAATCACCATTAATTGCCCACCTCTGCAGGCTAGATTGCCCCCAACTGCCTTCCCTGTAGACCTTGTTACTCCCGACTGCCCTCCCCTGCTGGCCATCTTGTGGTGGCCATATTGTGTCCACATGGGGGAAGCCATCTTGTGTATTGGAGTGACAGTCAATTTGCATATTACTCTTTTATTAGATAGGATAGAGGCCTGGTGCACAGGTGGGGGCTGGCTGGTTTGCCCTGAAGGGTGTCCTGGATCAGGGTGTGGGTTCCCTTGGGGTGTGGGGTGCCTGGGCTAGGGGCCTGTGGTGGTTTGCAGGCTGGCCATGCCTCCCAGCGACCCAAGACCCAAGCAAAGGCCCTGGTATCTGGGATTTATTTATCTTATATAATTGAAACTTTGTAGCTTTGAGCAGAGGCCAGGGCTGGCCAGGAAGCTTGGCTTCCTCCATTGCTGGGGAAAACCCAAGCCTCCTGCTTGTTTCAGCTCTGTGGCTGCAGCCATTTTTGTTGAGTTTTATTTATCTTCTAAAATTGAAACTTTGTAGCCTTGAGTAGAGGCTAGGGCCAGCCAGGAAGCTTGGCTTCCTTCATTGCCAGGGAAACCCAAGCTCCTGCTTGCTCCATGTCCACAGTCATCTTGGTTGGGTTAATTTTCATACTTGCTCCTGATTGGCTTGTGGGTGTGGCTTGTGGGCTTAGGGGAGGTATGCTCAATTTGCATGTTTTTCTTATACTAGGGTAGATAACTCTTCTGAGAAACTTTTAAAGGCAGGATTTCAAACAATTTTATGAAGTAGGCAAACTCATATCCTCTCCTTAAATTTAAAAGGAAGTGGTAGTCTAATTTAATTCTCTTTCTTAAGACTAGGCTATTCTGCAAACATATTAGTTTTGGTTTGTTTTCCTAGCATTTTATTTCAGGCACTTTCTCCATTTGACAATTTTCTGAGTTTCTTTCACTCTTGAGTAAATGATTTCAGGATTATCTACCTGCCAGGTCTGGTCTTTCATACTCCTTAACCACCACCATTGTAAAGAGAGAGAGAGTGGGAAAAGAGAAAGAGAGAGAGAGAGAGAGAGAGAGAGAGAGAGAGAGAGAGAGAGAGAGAGAGAGAGAAACACAACCACATTAAACCAAACCAAACCAAACCAAACCAAACCAAACCAAACCAAACCAAACCAAAAAAGTCTTTGGGACTCAATTACCCATATCCTGTTTCAGCAAAGACTTTTTCAGAGCTTCTACTAGGTTTGGCACATTTAATGTCACAATTTTCTTCTTCTTTTGAGTACTTTTGTTTCTTGAGTTTACTTATAATAATGTCTGTTAAAGGAAGAGCAGGACAAGCAGCAACAGGACTTAGGACACCATGTCACGGCAAAGACAGCCAGCTTTTGGCCTCCTGGTAAAGAGTTAGCTGCTTAATGAATAACAAATTATAAACAGACCCTGAGGTTAAAGGATAATAGGCGCAGTCTTGGCCTCCACCTTATTAAGTTGACACACTTCCACGGACATTGGCCAATTACATCAGTGGGACCCACTGGGGCTAATTCAAAAGTTCCTGTTGTGTTTTCCAGCCTGTTTACTTATTTGGACTGCAAGGCTAAACAGGACCAATATTCACCTTGATGTGTTCTATTTTAGTATTGTTTAAAAAGTAAGAAACCCCCATCTGGAAAAATTAGGTCTATTTTTGTCACAGTTCTATGGGTTGTGTGGTTATCAAGTTTAGCATGTGTAGCTGACAGAGAGGAACATGGTCAGTCTGAAGAACAGAGGTGTGAAAAGATGTTAACAACAATTAGGCTATAAAAACACTTGCCTCTTTTTAACCAAGCAAAACATTTCTTATGTTCTTTAAAAGAACTGAAAGGACCTGATATGTGATGGTGAGGTTCACATCATCATTGATTCAAGTTGATCTATTCTGAGAAACAGGTCTGATGTTAGGTGAGTATTTTTGGCTTATGGGCTATTTAATTCAACAAAGCATTTATTATACTCCCATTATGTGCCAGGTATTTTGGTTAAAGTCAGGACTACAAACATGAATATGTATTTTCTCACTCCCTCTCACTCTCTCTACTCTCACTCCCTCTTCCTTCCTCCCTAAAATCAATAAAAATATATTAAAAAATAATAATAAAGTAAAAAAATACTAAAAGTCTCACAATGAATAGCAATCATCAGTCCCACATAGACCTTCTGACCACTCAGTTCTGATCTTTAGACGCAACAACTTTTAATGCTTAATCTATTATCTTTTTTCCCCTGAGATTTATTTTCACTTATCTAGATCAGTGTTTTTCAACCTTTTTTGGGCAAAGGCACACTTGTTTCATGAAAAAAATCACGAGGCACACCACCATTAGAAAATGTTAAAAAATTTAACTCTGTGCCTATATTGACTATATATAAAGTAATTCTCTTGAATAGGAATCAAATAAACACAAAGAAAGTATTTTATAATTACTTTATTATGAAATATTAAGTAAACAAAATAGTGAAAAATTATAAAATTCTTGTCTTGTCTGCACCTACGGCACACCAGGCAACATGTGCCGCGGAACAGCGGTTAAAAAACGCTGATCTAGATGATAAGGTTCATGGCATTTGTTGATTTATCAGTATATTATATATAAATTTCATTTTTTATACCAGGACATATGTCTTTTATTTTTACCTTACCCTACCCCTTCTCATTGGGTAGATGGGGTTTTGAATGAAAGTGAAAGATTAAGAAAGGAGGGGTTTATTTTGAGTGATGTGAAGCAAGATATTACTGGGCATTTCTGGTTATGATTCATAGATACCATGCAAGGGGAACAAGAAGTAATCTGATGAGTTCATTAGAGTGTTTTTCAAAGTGTGGTCCCTGAACAGGCAGTGTCAGTATCACTGGGAACTTACTAGAAATGCAAACCCTATGTCCCACCCAGACCTACAGAACCAGAATGAGATTCTTGCTACAATTGTAGAAACTCTAGCTTTAGAGTATTAAATTTTAAACTTGACTCAGAATCATCTGGGAGTTAAACACATGATGCCTGTGCCCATCCCAGGGAATATGCTTTAATTGGTCTGAGGAAATTGAAGTTCTGAAAGATTGAGTAGTTTTCCTACGGTGACAGAGCTAGTAGGAATTAATGCCTAGTCCAGTCTGATATCCCCAAGTTTATCCATGTGTTGCATAGACCTGCCTAACTGAGTGAAAGTGGAGGCTAATCAGCCTTTCTCCGGGGCACCTGGACTCACTGTAAATGACTTCTCACTGTTTAGTTCTGTTCTCACAAAGGAAAGAGTCCTTGAACAATACAACGCTTGTAAATGTGACTTTGTATGTCAAGGATAAGAATATATCATAGCTAATGTTTGTTTTAGTTACTTTTACAAAATACATTTTTTATAAACTCATGAACTGCCTAGACTTACAACAACCTACCCCTACTTTGAGCAAAGCCAATATATAGAAATTTTATATAAAGCAGAAAAATAGAATCACTCTGAAACAGGGCAACATTTTCACTTTAAGGAAAGGTTCATGGCAAGGTTTCAAAGTTTTCAAATGCAGTGCTCACCCAAATGTTGTGTCTACTACTTGTGACCCTTGAGATTTTTAGAGATATGCAAATTTGAAGAATTAATAATTATGCATGGCTTAAAGGCTTTTTATAAGTAATTATACTATCTGTTCTCCATGCTAGGACCTTTATATGGATTATCTCATTAACCCATATAACCTGCTATGAGATATCTAAATAATTCTACTTCTTTTACAGATCAGCAAATGGAGGCTTAGAAAGATCAAATAATTTCCATTAGCTGTATGGACTTGGATGTATGTAGTTAATTCAGGATTTAATTCTGACAGTCTGAAGACAGAATCTGGCTGTATAGTGCTTTGGATTTCATGTCACTTTGAGTGCGAGTATCCAATGACCCTTTTTAGTAAGGAGCTATAAGATTCTTCCTTTCTTATTGATTGCCAATGGCAGCTAGCTAGAGGCTGGGTGCCTGAGAAGTTGGTGATTTAGGAGTAGCCTGGATCAAGAATTTTGTCTTTTAGGGGTGTCTTCACTGAGTTCTGCCCAACTGGCCAAATGGGATATGTATTCTCTTTCAAAGAACTTGGAAGTCTTTTAATCAGACAGTAGGTTGGCTAGAAGCTTGAAGAAATCCAGAGCAACAGAAATCCTTCTGGGTGCTGCCGAGATGATTTCCCTTGTTTACTGACTTCTGGGTGTTTTCTCATAGGAACTCCCATTATTCAGAGTAAACTTTGCCATATCTCTGTTTCCTGTCATCTCCAAGAGCCTGACGAATAACTTCGGGAGAATCCAATGAGAGTTCTGTATGTATGGGTGTGGAAAGTGAGATGTTTAGTTCTGAACCTTTCTATGAGTCAGAATTGATTTTTATCAGCCTGGAGACCTGAAATAAGACGCCGCCCTCCATCTTCCAGTTATTTGTATTGATACCTAAAAACCTAAAATAGTGAAAGAGAGGGTGTGATTTCTTGACCCAGTTCTATTTCAGGGCCTGCAAAAGGTCTCCTAGGGCACATTTATTTTTCGCCTCTGCTGAAGCTTTGAGTGACCCTTGGCATTCAGCCTCTAGTTCTCCACAGCTCATATGAGAAGTTATGTAATCAACAAGATTGCCGAAGAGCAAAAATCTTAGGTCCACACCTAAGAAATCTTTATTAGAACAATGATTTATTTAATAATCATTGGCAGGTAGATTATAATTCTTCATATACCCTGATGAAGACAAAATTATGATAATTTTGCTAGCGTGTATCATTTTCTTTCTTTTTTAAAAAAATATTTTTTTATTGATTTTACACAGAGAGGAATTGAGAGGGATAAAGAGCTAGACACGTCAATGAGAGAGAAACATCGACCAGCTGCCTCTTGCACACACACCCCCCCCCCCCACTGGGGATGTGCCCACAACCAAGGTACATGCCCTTGACCGGAATCGAACCAGAGACCTTTCAGTTCGCAGCCTAACGCTCTATCCACTGAGCCAAATCTGTTTCGGCTCATTTTCTTTTCTATTTGATATTTCTATTTCAAACCTAGGTAACAGCTCACCCATTGGGCCTATTGTGTAAATAGCTGAACTTCTCCTCTGCTCAAATACCTGGAATCATAACTGCCTTCTTTAAAACTTGGCCATAGGCAAAAACTTTGAATAATATATTCCCTTTTAGCATGCCAAGTCAGGATTTCAGAATATAAGACAGAGTCTTTGTTAGATTATCCCCCAGTATAGCACGATAATGTAATCTAACTTCAAATTAATTCCTTTAAAAGTCAAAACTATTTTTTTTTTAGTATGTTATTAACCTAACTACCCAAGAAATTAGGTTTTTATTGTAATAGTACTTAGAATCATTGACGGGACATCTGCCACTCGGAAACATCCATACAATTTGCTTTGACATGATGATGTTAACAGCTGAATGCTTTATGTGATAATTATACGATCAAATGTAAGTACTGTTTATACAGTGTATGTCCATAGAGGATATTATCCAAAAAACCAAACAAACATAGCCTAAGCCCACAATTATATATAACATTCTTCTTGAAATGATGTCACAGAGTCCAAAGAAGGTCAAAGAGACTTGAGAAATAGCCTTTTATAGAGTTCTTAGACTATAAGCCTTTATTGGAAAGAACTCAAATAGTTGTATTATTCTATAAACCTCAAGATAAATCTGACAGGAATGTTTTGATCAAATTTAAATAAATTGTTTTTCTGAACAGTTTTAGATTACTGTTAGATGAGGACTTCCATGGAAGAAGATAGAAGTGTTTGCTAATTTTTATTTGTGGCCTTGTTTTTAAAGATGGATCTATTGCATGGAAATGTGCTCACTTTGGCACAAGAGGCCTCTGTCCATGTGTATCCTAGTTAAGCAGACAGTCTCCTGGCTCTGCAAGCTGAGATTGCTGCTCGCATTATAATAATTTGCTTTGGCAAGGAGTCTTATTCTGTATTTATTTTTTCCTTGTTGTGGGTCATTTTAACATCTGTTCTTATGACAAGGGAGTTTTTCAGATGGATATGTATTTGTTGCTGTGTTAGTAAAGTCTAACTTTGTAAATTAAAGGAAGTAGCAAAATGGCCAAAGTGTTTTTTATTCATTTCTACACCCTGATATCAAATGAGAAAAAACTTTTGGAATGAATACCATCTCTACACTAACCAACATCACTTCCCCTTATTTATAACATGAATTTATTACTATCAGGACTATTATTTCAGCCTTTCTCAAACCACATCTCATTGTTCCTCTAGCTAGAGACACACTTCTTTTCCTTGTAATAAATTGGAGATCCTCTCATTAGCTAAGACTTCTTTTTAAAAATATATATATATTATTGATTTTTTACAGAGAGGAAGGGAGAGAGATAGAGAGCTAGAAACGTCTATGAGAGAGAAACATTGACCAGCTGCCTCTTGCACACCCCCTACCGGGGATGTGCCCGCAACCAAGGTACATGCCCTTGACTGGAATCAAACCTGGGACCTTTCAGTCCGCAGACCGATGCTGTATCACTGAGCCAAACCTGTTTTGGCTATTTTATTGATTTTTTTACAGAGAGGAAGGAAGAGGGATAGAGAGAAACATCTATGAGAGAGAAATATCGATCAGCTGCCTCCTGCACACTCCCTATTGGGTAAATGCCCACAATCAAGGTATATGCCCTTGACTAGAATTGAACCTGGGGCCCTTGAGTCTGTAGGCTGATGCTCTATCCACTGAGCTAAGCTAAAACTTGTTTAGTTATTTTACAAAGCTATTTTGCTGAGGCCAATGAATTTATAATAGAAATAACAGGATTTTGGTGGCAGATGTTTCCGTGTTGATTCCCAAATCCATTACTGATTAAATGAGAGACATTGGGTGAGTTACTAAACCTTTCTGAATCAAATTTTCTCATCTTTATCAGAAGTAATGTTTATTTCTGATTTTTTGTAAAGATTAGGTGAGATGAAATTTGCTTGGCACTCAATAAATTTTAGATACTTATACCCATTTATGATCATTTTTTCCCTAAGCAAAGGGGAATTTATTTGTATCAATTTTGTCCAAGCCCATGATTGAAATATCCAAATTAGTATACAGGGTTTGCTTGTGCCGTACACTGGCCCTTACAACTCTTGCCTATACTCCTGCTGCAGATAACCATTTTCAACTCTTTAACTTTCTGATCCCTCAAAAATTTATTCATCTTGAGATTTTAGGTATTAACTATTGATATTAAAGATGATGATGCTCATATATATTTTTTTAAATAAAATCTCTGTTGGAGCTTTCTAACCTGTTTAAATTTGAGAAACATGGTCTTTTTGTACAACTATTCTCCTCTGGTCTCTACCTCTACCATCATTCTAAATATTTTCACTCTTTCTTTCCTATGCTGGTTTTCTGTTTTAAGTCTCCTCCCTCCCTCCCTCCCTCCCTCCCTCCCTCCCTCCCTCCCTCCCTCCCTCCCTCCCTTCCTCTCTCTTTCTTCCTTTCTGTAGGTAACTTTGTTAATACTTAAAGGTCTGCTAAATTTTGTATTCCACACTCATAATAGTTGATAGTTTTGGAGGATAAAGAATTTTGCATTGGAAAAATTTTCTCTTTGAGAAATAGACTTTGTGATAGTCTATTCTAAGTAAAGTTGAAATGAAAGAAATTATTGTGTGTAACATAGGAGAAGGAATCCAAAATCATAGAGAGATAAGAATGTTAGAATAATTTATGTTCATTTATTCCATGAAGGCCAAAAGTCATTTCCTTCACTCAGCTATTCAGTAAAAATTAATGAGACGACCAGAAGAATCCCTGAAAAGTGCTGTGGATCATATTCTGGTAGACTGTGCATTTTATTTTTTAATATACTTTTTACTAGAGGCCAGGTGCACGAAATTTGTGAACTTGGGGGCAGGGTGGGTCCCCTCAGCCTGACCTGAGCCCTCTCACAGTCCGGGAGCCCTGGGGGGATGTCTGACTGACGGCTTGGTGGGCTTAAGCTGTCAGTTGGACATCGTTAGTATTGCCATGGAGGCCAGAGAGGCTCCTACTACTGCTCGCTGAGCCTGGCTTCTGGCTGAGCAGCGCTCTCCCTGTGGGAGCACACTGACCACCAGGAGGCAGCTCCTGAGTTAAGTGTCTGCCCCCTAGTGGTCAGCACGCATCATAGTGACGAGTCATTCCACCATTCAGTCATTTGCATGTTAGCTTTTTATTATATAGGATACACTATAGATGAGGCCCCTAGAACCATAAGAATTGCAAAAAATTCACTGTTAACTCATTCTCGAATTGCTCCTACTTAAAATCAAATTGCACGCCCCTTGGGAACCATGTGCTGCACCTTGGGAACCACTGGGCACGACACTCTTCCTCTCTGAGCTTCATTTCTGAATGCATACGCATATACCATGGGAACTGTAATCTCTTCTCCACCTACCTCATTGGGTTGTCATGAGGAGGTTCTGAGCTAATAAACCTAGAAATGTTTTATCCAGTAAGTGATGTCTAAACGGGAAGGGATTGTTATTTTTAAGCCCACGGGTACCCTCGCAAGTAGCAGGTGCTGATTAGGGGAGGAGAGCATGATTGTTTCCTGAGACTGTAGCTATGGAGTTTTGCAGAGGGTTCTGCAGGCCTCAAGGGGTGGGCTCTGGCCAGCAGCCCCGGAGCTGTGGTCACTATGGGGACACTAGGGGGGCGGTAAGCTGAATGGGGAGTAACTGTCAAACCTTCCTGCTTGGCGCCATTCTTTAAATTGTACCTGGCTGTTTTGCAGCTGTACCTGCTCAGGGCGGAGTTCCAATCTCCTGGAGTAGAGTGGAGGTCAGGCCAGGGCAGAGCCATTCTCCCTTAGCTGCGCCCCCAGCGAGGTACAGTGCGCTCCCGCTGGCTGTGAGACAGCGCTGTTGCTGTCAGGGGAAGGGTCTGATCCTGGGGGGCCGCTCAGGCCTGCCTCCACCTGGTCTGGAGTTATAGGGAGGAGAGCATTCCCGGTCCCAGTGGGGGGGACCCTGGGCCGCAGGCCCTGGGTGCCTCAGGGGTGCTGATGGGTGGTCCACGGCCTGCTATTGCTGTGGGCGTCCCTGGAGGGGGTGGTGGGGGAAGAGATGGGGAGTCGGAGGTGCGGGCTGCAGCTATCCCTGAGGCTGGGTCTTATCCCCGTCGGGTCAGCCTCCCAGTCCCCCTGTGGGTGCGGGGCCTGGGGTAGGGTGTCTGTGCAGGGGGATTGGAAGAGCTGCCCATGGCCGCTTCCTTTTCCTTCTTTGCATTCTGGGCTCCTGTCAGGCACTCTCCTCAGGCCCTCAAAAACTTGGCTCCGGCTGCCCGCCCTCAGCTGTGCGTGCAGCCTCCTGCTGGTTTGTCAATATGCAAATTGGTCGTTACTGGGACACCATAATGGACAGTTAGCATATTACCTCTTTATATGTAAAGATTATTGATCATATTACAGACATCCCCCATTCTCCCCTTCACCCCTCTCCTTCCAGCCCTTACCTATCCTCCCATGCCTTCATTACCCTATTGCCCAAGTCCATGGGCTATGCATATAAGTACATAAGTTTTTTAGTTTATCTGTTCTCATCTGCCATTCACATTTTTGACATTATCATTGGAATGGGCTCCCTGCTTTTACTGCAGATGCTGAGATTCCATGGGTTCGAGGTCAAGCAGTCTCGCCTAAATGCCAGAGGCAAGGTGGACACAGTTAGTCTATTAGCTTCCCAGGTCTACCGTGATCTTTGACGTTATCTAAATTATCATGAAGTGCTGAGATCAAAATAGATGGTCAAGGCACTGACATCCTACTTAATCTCTATTAAAACAATAGGAAACTCTGTGTTTGCTGAAAATGACTTTCAGCCTTGAGTCATGTCCTAGAGCCCTGAATAAAGGAGATGGGAACCTTTGAAAAAATAGCTGGTATCAATATCACACATACTTATTTAGACCTTTTCGCTAACCTTTCGCAAAAAAGCTTTTTGTGCACTGAGAAAAGTGAAATATCCAGGTCTTTGGAAGGTTATTGGATGTAGATTAAGTCCAAGACCAATTCCTGGAAGCCAAAATGTCACTATGATTCACTGGTTAGGTGGATGTCAGATGATAAATGAAGTTTTATCGGAAGATTATTTCATATTGGGTCCAATGAGTTTCCAAGCCTACACTATGACTACTTCCTTAGTTCCTATGTGGATAATTTAGTGAGAGGCATTCAGAAAACAACAGATTCCCCAATTTTAACCTGACACATACTATTGAGACTGCTATAATGGGAATGGCAAAGAAGAACCTATGGAACATGACCCACCTCCCTCCACCCCCACCCCTCCCGCCCAATGAAATGATGAGTCAAAAGCAATGCCACATCACTGGGGGACTTTAAGAAATAAGAGCCACCATCAAAACTTAACTATAACAGTGATAATTTCTAACATTTCTCCATTAAGCTTACCTGTTTGATTTGTGCAGAAGACAGATGGGCAGATCTTAAACAATGATAACAAATTATCCTATCTAATAAAGAGGGAATATGCTAATTGACCCTCACACTGTCACAAAGATGGCAGCATCTACAGCCAATAAGAAGGAAATATGCTAATTGACTGCCACACCCTCAAAGATGCCAGCACCCACAGCCACAAGATGGAGATGCCCAGTCTCTTCAGTCCGACGAGGTAGACAGGCATGTGGAAAGTCTGCTTCATGCCTGCCTCTGGAGTCCCCCAGTCCCCTCAGCCCCCTAGCTGCCTAGGGCCGGCCCAAAGTGCAAGCAAGGCTCAGATGGCAGCTGCCCAATTGCTGAGGGCCAGCTTAAGGAGTAGGCAAGCCTTTAATGGGGGCTTCCCAGTTGACACCGGAGACCTAGGCAAGCCTTGGATGGTGGCTGTCTAGCCACTCAAGGCCTCCTGAGACTCAGGTAACCAGGGCTGGCCGAGGGAGGCTTGTGCTGCCAGCAGTGGCAGCAGCAGAGGTGTGATGGGGTTGTTGCCTTCCCCTGATCACCAGGTTGCCTCCTGCCCCTGAGGGCTCCTGGATTGTGAGAGGGGGCAAGCTGGGCTGAGGGAGCCCCCCCTTCCAGTGCATGAATTTTCATGCAACAGGCCTCTAGTAATAATTATAAGCATCTAGTGACTTCATTTAGCTGCTATTTCACTTGGTTCTTTTTGGTGAGACAAATCAACACATACTGGAAGTTGGTTTTCTCTGTAGCTATTAACATCACCAGAAGTTGTTTGCTTTTATTTAATAGAGAGAAATGTAATCTATCACCTTATATTTGTCAATCCTCTAACGTTATGCCATAATTTAGTCCTGGGATTTTTATCATCACAACATCCCTTGGGACATTGAGCACACTGGTTTACTTTTATCATCTTATCTTTTAGGATATAATGCTTGAATATTACATCAGTCATGCAGCTAGGACTGTGTAGTAGTAGCAAAATAAATGTTTAGGTAAGACCTACGTTTGAAACATGATGGAAGATATATCACATAAAACTTAGGGATCTGCTACTTAAAACTTTCGGGGATCTGGAGCTTGTTGAGATATCTCCCCCTAAGTGAAATATCTACCAAGAGTCCCCTTTTTCCTACACTAATAAGGAAGAGATGCAATAGTTTGTGGGCTTACTTGGATTTTGGATTAATATATAACACATGTGGATATGCAGCTCTTACATATTTATCAAATGAACCACTTACAAAACTGTTTACAAATAGTGGGGCCAGACCCAAAAAAGGAATTTCAGCAGATCCAGGCTGTGGTACAAACAGTTCTTTCCTTTGGCTCTCATAAGAGCTTGATATCACATACAAGCACAAATTAGAACTACAATAGAGGATACTAAGGCTTTATTGAAAAGCCATATCTTTTTTAGCTAACTGTTCTTAGCTTCTTACTAGTCTAAAGCAGAGACTGTAAGCAGGTGACTGCAACTTGAGCACCTAAAACGAACTCTTTCTATCTTGTTTTCAAGCATAAAGTCAAGTAGGCCAAAGAATTTTCCATCAACAAATCGAAGTGGTAAATAAGAAATACAGATTTCTTAGATTCTGAAAGCACAATAAAGTTGCATGCATTAAGTGACTGATCCCCAATGCACTTACTCCTATGGCTCTGCTTCTGAGCCTCCAAGAATGGATTTAAGGTAGTGTTCCTATGAACACTGGACTTAATGGAGGGGGATTTGAGTCTGCTCTAATGGTGATAAATAAATTGCTGGCACCAGATGGCAGAGGACTAGCTTACTGTATAACCCACCTGAGGGATAGCATTGAAGGAAAAATCTCTTGGTGAGAAATACCAGTCTTCATCAATGCATGCATAGTGACTAATGAGGTTGGCCATTCAGGGATTTAAAATAGTAAGACAGAAGGACTAGTGACAAATCGGTTTGAAGACGAGAAGTGTGGATAGATCCTCTTGGAATAGGTCCAAAGTATGAGAACATTTATGCCCTGGATGAAAACTCACCAGAAGGACCTTTCAATATCAGTTAGATAAGATTACTCTGTGGATGTCAATCACAGCTTTCCTCACCCAATCCAGTGCTTGTTTAATGGGTTCATGAATGAAGTGACCATAATAACAGATACTGAGGTCATGCGTGGACTCAACAACATGGGATTCTCCTAACTGCAGCTAAGTGACTTCTACTGTAACCAGGAGCCCAGCCTGTCAAAAACATCAACAAAACTTGAGACTTTGATATGTTATCATATCCTAGAGGGACTAACCTATCTTTGGTAAATAAATGAATTGTCTTAAGAAGTATCCTAAAATATATTCCTAGTAAAAGGATTTTGGAAAATATTAAACTAAGCCAGAATTCAAACCTTAGTTTTTTGTTTTGTTTTGAAGCTTAGTTTTGATTTAACAGTGATTCAAGAATTACATTAATATTTCCCCTATTATGTACAATTTTTATTTTATGTGAGTAAAAAAAAAATCAAGGTTTAAAAAGTACTGTTAACAGTGGTATGAGAAGAAAAGATGATTTAAGTTTAGATATAATGCATTATAACTTGTATTTGTAATTACATAAATATAATTTCATATTTACTTGAAATCACTTGGTTATTTTTTATTATGCCAAATTGCTTTTAAATAATTTGATATTATCACTGAACACCAAGTCTATTTATTAATGCTATTCTTTTTTTAACTTTCTCAAACAATAATAATTATTTTTAAAAAGAAAAACACAACTTTAAAGTGAATGTCTTTTACTACAATGAGATTTGGGGTAGCAGATTACCTTGCAAAAACAATCTTTTCTTACTTTAAGTTGGTGAAAACTGCTAGCTTCTTGGGTGTTGGAAACACATGTTGAATCATTTTACTAAAGTTGCATTTCTAAATTTCAGAAATAATTATTGCATAGTAGTTTAAAAATTACTTCTTATTAATATTTGTAAGCACCGTTGAAATAAAATTTATTTAAGTAGAAGAATATTTACACTATGAACTTATAAAAACACTTAATGAGAAAATCATGATAAGTAAATTCAAGAAAAATTTTAATTTTAATCTGAATATAATTAAATCTGATGATTTATACTTCTTATATTCCTGAACAGTTTTCCTACTGTCCTTTTTCTTGTACTGCTTCCATAGATGAAAAGGGAGAATTAAGTTTCTTCTTAATGATACAATACATAAGGACTACTTTGGTTACATATAGAAAAATTCTTGGGCTTCCTTTTAAAAACAATGAAACTAGCCACTATTTATAATTTACCTACATGTTGAATGTCTCCATACATCAAAATCATAATTGTATTTGTTGTCAAAATTTCTTGAGGTAATTGAATAAGTGAGATTTAAATACATGTAGCTAAATAATATTTAAATAGTTGTTTAAGAGAGTGTAGAGATGATACCAAAGACAGTCCATATGTAAGTAAAATTAATTTTTATACAATAATTGCTATAGGAATTCAGAGAAGCGGTAGATCACTTCAGACAGGCTTGGTTTGTAAGGGTTCTACATTTCAATGGGAAATCTAATTATCTTTGGTTCTGAAGGTAATTTCCTGGGCTAGAATGTATAAACAGTTATATAGTTATGGGTTAACTTTTAAAAAACTTCTTTGTTAAAAATATGTATAACTTGGAATTTCATTTTTTAAATATAACTTAGCTAGAAATAGAAAATGGGAAGTTAGACACTAAAAGTACTAGGGTTTCCATTGCCATTAATTCAGAGAAAGAGATGAGAATGGAGCTGTTCAGGAGGGGAGAGAAGATTTGGACCTTAGCAAGAAAGAACTCTGTAGAACATTTTTTGGCATGTCTAATAAAAACTGTTCTGGGGATGTTTATGGTCAAGGGAATCAATTATGTTGGTTGAAGCAGAGGCATCATATAAGGAAGTAGTTGGCAATCAGGCCAGGAACTTAGGATGCGTGGTGAGATCAAAGATGAAAGACCTGAATACCCAGATTTATTTAAGCTATGGGAATGAAGGATTGGAGCCAGATTCAGAAGAGCTCAATGACATGGAAGAAAAATAACAAGACAAGATAATAAAGAATGGCAATTTCTCACAGCTGCCAGACAGATGTGCATCACTCTTCATGATATATCATTCTGTGGATTCTCCATTCCAAATAAACCTACAGGGCCTGCCACTGTACTATAACCATCCAAAGCTAGTTCTTTTTAGTAAAGTTAAACATAATGTATAAATTAGTTAATTAAGTTTTGTCTACTATAATGATTCATGGCTGCTTGAAATGCCAATATCAGATGTTTTTTTTTAGTTTAAATTAAAAATACAAAGGCATTCAAGAAGGGTAATCAATTCAGGCACATCTATCATTTATACCTTAGTGTTAACGCTTTTTTAAAAAAATTAATTGATTAATTTAATTAAATTAATTAAATTATTATAAGAACTTCCCCCCCCCAAAGAGTAAGATTAGATGGTATAAAAGAGAAAGTATGGGGCAAAGAATGATAGTTATATTTCATTAGTGTCAGCTTAATTTTCTACTCCTATAAATGGGTAAGACATGAGAAGGGGATACTGATGTGGAGGAATGAAATATAAAAGACTTGTTTCTCTGGTCCAAACCATACTACTTAAATTTTATCCATAGCTAGCCAATTATCACTCTTCTTTCCCCAAAGTGCCTTGTTGGACAGCTCTATTTATTTTAGAAAATATATAACAAAATAATCAGTTGAGTGACTTCAACATTAAATCAATCAGATATCTGCTTCCCAAAATGAAAGTCTTGAAGAATTTTTTTCCAGAAAGATAAAGAAAAGAAGTTTTCATGTTATTGCTACATTTTCTCTTTCATATTTAGCCATCTTTATATGGTATAAAAGTCACTTTCAGAGTGTAGTCTCTTGAGGGCTCTATTACACATTCTGAATATAGTCTTAGATTATATTTAAAGATTTACCTTGTTTTTCATTAGGAATGCTAGGCATCTTGTTTCAAATGTGCTTTTCTTGGATAGAAGAGATAAGCAGGCAGGGAATTATGTGTGAGTTCTGAAACATTTTGATTAAGGTATTTGTAACATTCATTTTTGAAGTATCAGTGTTATCTGGAAACATAAATTAGGTACTAAGATGTTAAAATACAAGGATTTCAATTATTATCAATTAAAAAATATAGCGCCTGGTCAAGGTCTGCAATGATTTATTTAACTATTTTTAAAAATTACACATGGTCTTATTTTGTTACTTCCTGGTTGCTGTGAATTTGATTTTGCCCATGTTTGGTCAAGTTGATAAGTTTCTAAGAATTCTTCGACATTCCAGGCTGATTGTTTGTTAGGGGCTTGCCAAGTCACTGAGCACATAAGGCTGCTCATGGCAAAGTGCTTCAATATTTAGCATCATATTCTCAAATGGACCAGAAGGACCAGCTGGAGAATACAAGATACTTGGCAGATAGTTCAACCAGATTTTTAAGTTATATGTGAAAAACAAGGATAAATGCATGACCATGTATGAGATAATCAGCAATGAGGTTGTTAAACTGATACAGATATGATTTAAGTAGGTCCTGAATGAAACTCTTTATCAAATTCCCACAGCTATAATCATATAGCATAAAACTAAGAAGAAGTATTTATTTAGCTAATAAGTCTGCAGGTCAGTGACTTAGTCTTGGCTCAGCTAGGCTCCTTCATATGTCTGGCTATCTATCAGCTGAAGTGATGGAGCCACTGGGTACCATATGTGTGCTATACTCCAGCAGGCTAGCCTTGGTAGGTTCTCATGGCAAAAGCAGAAGAGTGAGTCAAAAAAACATGAATGCATGTCTAGCCAGTGAGCTTAGTGGTTGAGTGTTGACCTATGAATCAGGAGGTCACAGTTCGATTTTGGATTAGGGCACATGCCCGAATTGTGGGCTTGATTCCCATGAGAGATGTGCAGGCGGTAGTCAATCAATGATTCTCTCTCATCATTGATGTTCCTATCTTTCTCTCCTTTTCTGAAATAAATAAAAATACATTAAAACAGCCCAAACCGGTTTGGCTCCGTGGATAGAGCGTTGGTCTGCGGACTGAAGGGTCCCGGGTTCGATTTTGGTCAGGGGCATGTACCTTGGTTGAGGGCACATACCCAGTAAGGGGTGTACAGGAGGCAGCTGATCGATGATTCTCTCTCATTGATGTTTCTAACTCTCTATCCCTCTCTCTTCCTCTCTGAAAAAATCAATAAAATATATTAAAAAAATACATTAAAACATTTAACCAAAAACTCCCCCACAAATAAACAAATGTACATGACATGCTATTTACTTCTATTACATTTTATTGGCCAGAATAACTCACAAAGATAGACCAGATTCAAGGAATATGAATATAGACTTCTCCCCATGACTGGAGAGATTGTGAAGAGGTGATGAATTGGACCATTAATGCAGTAAATCTACCACCAGGTCCTGAACTCCAAGGACTGAATACTCCATCCCTAAATCTCCATGTGGTTACAGGTCAGGATAGGCGATGCTGAACTGGGATAATTGAGGTCCAACTGGTTAAAGGACACATGGTATGATTGCAGGTTATTTTCAATAGAGAGCAGATAAGCAGGATTCTTTTTCAGATTTACCTGGGTAACAGATAACAAATACAGATTTATGAATATGAGTATGCTGTAGATGGGATGTTTGTGTGCTCTCCAAAGTCTAAGAGAAATTCACACAGAGAAAGAAGAGTGCTGTTCTAACAAATACCTAAAAATATGAAAGAAGCCTTAGAAACGAGTAATAGAGGCAGGAAGAATTTTGAGGTGTATACTAGAAAACCCCTTCCATTGTCTTAGACAGTTAAGGGTGATTCTGGTGAGAGCTCACAAAAAAAGAGGACAGCTATAGAGAAAACCTCACTCTTTTTTTTTTTTTAATATATATTTTATTGATTTTTAACCCAGAAGAAGGGAGGGGGATAGAGAGCTAGAAACATCGATGTGAGAGAAACATCGATCAGCTGCCTCTTGCACACCCTCTACTGGGGATGTGCCCACAACCAACATGCCCTTGACTGGAATCAAACCTGGGACCTTTCAGTCCGCAGGCTGATGCTCCATTCACTGAGCCAAACCAATTTCGGCAAAAACCTCACTCTTCTTCAAGAATACCTAAGTAACCCTGAACAGAAGGTTGGCAGAAATATGGAGGGTCAAGGCCATTTTAACACATCTCAGAAGTGAGGACCACATTATGGGAATCTAGAAGAAAGGCCATCCTTGTTATAAAGTGGCAAAGAACTTGGTTGAATTTTGTTCACGTCCTCGTGTTTTGTGAAAAGGTAGATCTTATGACTGATAAAATTGGAAATTAAGCTGAAGCTATTTCTAGGCAAAATGTTAAATCAGGCATAAATCCTCTAGGCTCCTTATAGAAGAATTTGAGAAGAGGGAAATAATGTAAAGATGGAATTTTTTACCAAAAGGAAAGCAGAATTTAAAGATTCAAAGATTCTTGGCTGGTCCATATTGTAGAGTGAGTAATCCTGTTACACCAAAGAATGTGGCTAAACAACTGTTTGTTAAAGAGATTAGTTAGCCACCTACTGTGTTTCCTCGAAAATAAGACATCCTCCAAAAATAAGACCTATTTACAGGTTTCCTTCTGAGTGAAATATAAGGCATCCCCTGAAAATAAGGCCTCCCCCAGGCTCTGTCTTAGAATGCTATTGCTAAACATGAGAGATTTGGTCCACTGATTCTGAAAGAAATGGAGTCACAAGAAATTCACCAGGAAATTCAGGAATTGGATTGTTATGATGATGTTCCAGAAGATAATGACATGATTGTTATTGAATAAATGAGTAAATTCTTGATACTGTAGGATTCACAGTTTGTCTGGTTTGTGTTGACAACTACAGTACTGTCGTACTGTATACAGGTAATAAATTTCCTTTATTTTAATTTAACAATAAATGTGTACCGTATTCTTCTTCATGGAAAAATAAGACATCCTCTGAAAATAAGACATAGTGCATCTTGGGAGGAAAAATTAATATAAGACACTGTCTTATTTTCGGGGAAACAGGGTAGATAGAAGCAGGGAGTTATTGTTCAAGACAATGGAGGATGGTAAAGAAGAGTCTCCTGGTGAATATGGGACCTCAGTATATGCTGTTCACCTCTCAGTGCTGCCTCTACTTCAGCACTCCAGTGATATATCCCTCAGTTACTCCACCATGACTATGGAAGGCCAGGCAGCTTCTCCAAGACAGTGCAGGCAGCAAACTTTGGGGGTGTCCACACTGCTGGTTCCTCAAGCATCTCAGAGTTTACAAGATGTGGGGACCTGGCTACCTTCACCTAGATTTCAAAGGATGCAAGTCAGAGTCACTAGGCATAGGACTCAACTCCAGGGAAATTCTGGTCTCAGGGCCCCAGCGTTGGAGAAGGGTCTAAACAGAGAACTGAGGGTGACTGCAGTCAAGCTGTGGGGACAGGACCACCCAGATCCTGGGGGCGGGGGGTGTCAACCCCTGATCTGCCAAATTGCAGGGACAGAACCTTTGCCCCGGTGTGCCTGAAGGGCAGAACACTGAGCCAAAGAGGATGTTATTGAGCTTTAAGTTGTAATAGAACTTTTCTATTTGGATTTTGGACTTGTTTAGCACCATCACGTCTTTCTCATTTTCTGATTATCCCTTTTAGAATGTCTGTCCTATGCTTGTTCTACCACTATGTTTTGGAAACATATAACTTGTTTGATCTCACAGGTTTGCTGTGGGAGAAGAGTTTGCCTCAGGATGAATCATACCTTGAGTCTTACTCATATCTGATTCAGATGGTTTAGATGAGACTTTGAACTTAGACTTTAAAGTTGATACTGGAATGAGTTAATACTTTTGGGGCTCGTCAGATGGAATGAATGTGTTATGCATACAAGAGGGATATGATTTTGGAGGAGCCAGGGGCAGAATGCTATGGGTTGAATGTTTGTTTCCTTCCTAGATTTATATGTTGAAACCTAATCCCCAATGTGATGGTGTTTGAAGGAGTGGCCTCTGGGAATGATTAGGTCATGGGGTGAAGCCCTCATGAATCAGATTAGTGGCCTTATAAAAGAAGCCTCAGAGAGATCCCCACCCTTTCTGCCATATGAGGACACAGCAAAAAGATGGCCATCTATGAACCAAGAAGCTGGTTCTCACTAGACACTGAACCTGCTGGCGTGTTGACCTTGAACTTGCCAGCCTCCAGAACCATGAAAAATAAATGTTTGTTGTACCAGCCTGAACTAAGAAAGAGTAATGAGATATTTATTTAAAATGTTAACAATTAAGCATAATGAAAATATGTTGATCTTCTTGAATGGTCTTGTTAAAATGGAAAATGAATGAAAAATAAAAAAAACTAAACGTTCAGAGAAGTGGATCTTCTAGAATGTGTAATTATATTAGTTTTAAGTAATTTTATAATTACCACATTGGTCAGAAATGCCTTAGGTTCTCCATTGTATTAGTAGAGATGACCAATAACAATAATTGACAAAAAATTTTATTGAGCTTGTAGTATCAATATACTTGAGTCATTTTAAAAAAAAATGTTCAATGGGTACCTTTTATGTACTAAAAAGTGCTAAGCATTGAGTATTTAAAGTCAAATGAAAGGATTGGGAAGGGATCTGACAGTGCCATGAATTAACAAAGTGCTGGATATTTCCAGGGAATATGCTGTTTTCCACTCCTCTTCACTTCTCACATAAGCACACTCCCTGTAAGTGTATACTCTCACTTGGCTATAGTGATTTGGAGAGCATAAGGCATTTTTGAGAAGTGTGGTGATTATGAAGACCTACTTGAAACAAATATAATTATGCATTCCAGAAGATTCTCTTCCTTGAGAATTGAAAGTGCATGTATATTTCTTTCAATTTTAAGTAAATAAATTTATATAGCAAAGAAAACAATCTTGTAATAGGCCCAATCAACCAGCTGTTTATTCATCTGATCTTGCTAGCTGCTATTTATATGGTTAAAGGATCAAGAACATAGTTGTGTGGATGATTTATGTTAGCCATCCATTTTTTTTTTTAGATCTTTCCTTAGTTTAGATATTGCTTTATGCTGACTTCATATTGGTTCATTTTTAAAAAAAATGAATTCTAACACTGCAGTACTCTTTGAACACAAAAATCTGTTGTCTCTAGCAGATATTTCATTTCAAATAAAGCATGTAAACAATCTTTGTTTTTGACTTAAAAAAAGTAATATTACAAATTGCAGCTTGTATTTCTGATTATTTTCCCAAAATAAATCTTTGAGAGTAAAACAGTATACTTCCCCCCCCCCCCTCCCCGCAACTTACACCATACAACACTGACATCTGAAGCATTGAAAAATATGTCTTGGAAATATTTCCAGTGTCTTTTTAGTCAAAATTTTATAACTTAATTCCTCCGTGGGCAATTGCTGACTTTGCTGCATTTTTCCCTATTTATAACTTTACAAAATATATTTTAAGAGTCTCTGGTCTATTATTTGATATCAAATGAGAGAAGAAAGTAAATACACTCTAAATGTAAAGATAGAAAAGGAATAATCTCCTACCATTTGCAACAGCATAGATAGAACTGGAAAGCATTATGCTAATCGAAATAAATCAGTCATATGATCTCATTCATTTGTGGACTATAATGAACAGCATAAACTGATGAACAAAAAGAGATCCAGAGAGAGAGAAGCATTTATCAGACTGTCAAACCTTAGAGGGAAAGTAGAGTAAGGTGAGGGTAAGAAGGAGAGATCAACTAAAGGACTTGTATGCATGCATATAAGCCTAACCAGTGGACACAGATACCAGGAGGATGAGGGCATGAGCAGAGGGGGGTCACTGGGACGGGTAAAGACACATATGTAATACCTTAATCAATAAAAAATTAAAAAAAGGAAAAAAAAAGACGCACAGACATTATACAATGCTTTGATTGTCTGACGGAGGATCTTTATTTTCCTCTTCAGGGTCTTTTGAGAAAACTAGATACCAGATAGCACCAAATAGAGCTTTTTCTTCCCATTTTTTATTACCACATTGCCCCCTTTCCCCCTTGAAACATTAAATTCTCAACTCTCAGGAGTTCTAATTCTCCCTTTTCATACATCTATAATTAGCATAATTTGTGAATCCTGGTTTGTGCTCTCTTTTAACTCCATTCCATATTTTTCTCCTCTTATCTTTTCTCATCCAGACCTTTAGTGCCAACATTTTATTGCGTGCTCATGTCCAGTCTTTTTCTATCATTACTGCAGGGTATTTTCTTTCTCCTCCTTGTTATTTTTCTGTGGAGTCATCATAGCATGCATTTGAAATAGAAAGTAATTATTTATCCTCATGTTAGGCATTTTATATGTAAAGAAACTGAAGGACAATGACCTGAATAGTGTCACAGATTATAACAGATTCAGGTTAGAGGTTTGAGTCCAGGTCCAACTTCTAGTCCAAAGCTGTCCTGCCTGCTGGATTGCAGTTTCATATTCTATGAAATCATGAGTCATGACATTTATAAATTCATAACAGTAACCTCCAACCTCATATTTTGCAAGTTGTTAATTTTTTTCAGGGCTTCCCACTTAGGTCGTATTTTTCACAGAATACTAATCTGAAGAACGAAAAAGAAAGTACTGGATACTGGGTCAGACATGCTTGAGTCAGCACATTTTTGTTAATTAGGCAGATGATGTATATAATCTCAAAATACGTTTTTTAGGAAGTAGCACACCACAACTAATTCTCAATCCTCATACATACAATCATCCTAGGAATAAAATTGTTCCCAATTTGATGGATTTTATCCTTTCACTGATAAGAATGGTCTTTCCCCCCCAGTATTATGTGATAGTAAAGAAGTCTTAAAGAGTTATTATCAGACATTGATGAAATTAGAAGTCTGCTAATTTGTTCATAAAGCCTCTGACAAGTTTAAAAATCATCCATTTGTGGTTAATAAAACTGCACTGAGAAGACAGCATATGGTTATATTTGTGGGTTTTAGGAATAGCACTCATGCGTAACTATTTTTTATTTAACAAGGAGTTGTAATTTCTATACATGCAGATTCATCCTTAACGGGCTTATTTTGAAAAGTATGTTTCCCGTTTTGTATAACATAATGTCACATGAAACCATGGGAAAATACAGAATTGACTAATAATAATTTTAGGCAGCTAACTCTTTAATATATTCCTGATGTTTGATTTCCAGAATCCCATTAAGCTGTCAGGACATGATGCAATTGCTGATCACTTGGATTGTGCAGGCTCTTGTTCTGTTTTAACCACCCTCAAATGTGACTCACCCTTTTCTCTTGAGCCATTGCAAGAAAGATACCATTTAAAGTATAAAGGAAGACCCTTTTCACACTAGCATTTGTTCTTTCTTTGGATATAATCAAACTGACACGTGATTAATTTGAGGTTCCAAATTTGTGGTCATTGAAAAAAACTTTCCTGCATTAATGAAAGAAATCCAGTTGGCTAGTTTCTCCCTAACCCTCAGCATCTTCAGGACACTGCCCCTTTCTCTTTTTCCTGAGGTATTCCAGCTCCAGCACACTTAATTTGGTTCAAGTACAAAAATAAATGAATTACCCAATCTAGCTAATGTTCTGAAATTGTGTGCATGTGCATTGTGACATATGTGTTATACATATATGTATTCATCAACTAATATTTCTGTTATCTTGATGTAAGTTTCAAGTAACAAAATTAGGTAATTCTTGTGGACCTGTGGTCATGAAATAGAGGAATAACTGAAGGCTTTTGAAAAGGACACACTCTGGGTGTAAATCTCATCTCTTTCAGAATTCAGATGGCTTTTGGCAGATGGAATGGCTAATTTTATGTGTAGTAAAGCAGATTGCCCTCTCTAGTATGGGTGGGCCTCATTCAATAAGTTGAAGGCCTGAGTAGGACAGAAACACGGACCTTCTCTTGAGGAAGAGGGAATTCCTCATGCCTGACTGCCTTCGAGCTGGGACATTGTTTTTCATCTGCCTTCAGACTGGAATTGAAACCTCAGCTCTTCCAGAATTTTGGGCTTGTTGGCCTTTGTATTAGAACTATCCCATCTACGTTCTTGGGGTTCTAGCTAGCCGACTATTGATCTTGGAACTTGTCGGCTTTCACAGCTATGTGAGCCAACTCTTTATAATGAATGTCTTTTTCTCTATGTTTTTAATATAGGATACCTATACTCTCTTGGTTCTGTTTCTCTGGAGAACTCTCACTGGTGTAACAGGTTACTCATTCAGTCTTTTGCAACAACGATTTCATTACATGTAAAATAAGGATAATATTACCCATTTTACAAGGTTGTTGTCAGGTTTATGAGATCAGGAGGGGGCAAAACATCTTGCACAAAATAGGTGTTTATTACATGGTAATTGTTATAATGATTATTTTTCAGAGCAGAAAACCTTCCATAAGGCTGTAATTTTGAAGAAGGCAGTTCTAGTTAGCGCTCTCTCTCTCTCTCTCTCTCTCTCTCTCTCTCTCTCTCTCTCTCTCTCTCTCTCTCTCTCTCTCTCTCTCTCTCTCTCTCTCTCTCTCTCTCTCTCTCTCTCTCTCTCTCTCTCTCTTTTTTTTTTTTCTTCCCAACCTTTCCTCCCAACTGCTGGAAGGTAGTACTTTTGATTACTGGTCAACTACTGTTTATATTCTGAAGTCACTTCCTTCAAAATTCCTGGTTCGAATTGTTTCTCACAAAATTCTCTAAACAACAAAACAGCTACTTACCCATTGGCAATAATTTTGCTCCCCCTTTTCTATCTACCGAGGCTTCAGTTTCTTTTGACCCTATCATTTAGGATTGAGACACCTGGCCTTCTACATGACACACAATCCTTAGGTCTGGGCAACAGAAGAAGTTGTCGTGGGAATGTGGGCTTTTAGGCTTGAGGTCAAATCTAGGAATATGGTTGGAAGATGTAGGTTGTTGGGGGATTTGGGGTCAGATGGGTCACATCAAATGCTCAATGCAAATGCTCTATAAATCCCTCTGAATGTGCTCTATTCTCCCTAGTTTTTTCTCCTTTACACCTCCAGACACACATGTACTATTTTCTATTCTCATACATTTTATTGACTTGCCTTGCTCTATGTGTATGTGCACCAATATTGCACTTGTGAGCCACGATTGAGCAAGTACTCAACCTTTCTGCATTCATTTTCTCAACTTTAAAGTGGTGTTAGTAATACCTCTTTCTGGGATTGTGGGGAAAATCACATGATGCATGCAAAGTCTCATATCTTAGTACACAGTAGGTATAACATAAATGGTAATTATTATTATTGTTATGTGACTCAGATGGAATATACTATGAATTACAGGGTGATGATTCAGAGAGGCGATTAGACCAGAAAGGTGTAGGGCAATACCCTGTCAAATTAATTTGGGCAAAAAACTAGAGTTGAAGTAAAAGGTACTTTTGTATATAAAAATGTGTATTAGAAGTATTTATGTACTAGTGGTATATAAGTGGTATATATATAAGAGAGAATTCAACCAACCTTAGATGAAAACAGTATTTTCAATCTGCTGTTGGGAATCCAAATTTGGGAATGTGAAAAATACTGTTTTTTATCTATGATTGTTGAATTTGCAGATGCTAAATGTGCAGATATGAAGGATGGATTGTGTTTACTGAAAAAATAAATCCATGTATAAGTGGACCCATATAATTTGAACTTGTGTTGTTCAAGGGTCAACTGGATATATGTATATGTATATATGCTTAAAGGCCAGACCAGTTCAGAGATTGGATCACCTACCCAAATAGAAACAGCAGGAAGTAAGTGCTGAAGGTAGTTTGTAGGGATCCAAAATTACTAGGAGGGAGTAGAGAAAAATCATAGTATGATTTTTTAGTCCAGACGTATGACTGGACTGTATGTTATAGGCAGAGATCTGAAAGATGACAGGCCTATAAGCTTCCATATTGTCACAGCAAGATATGAGGTGATATCTCCTTGTAGTTTTGATTGGCACTTCTCTGATAATTAGTCATGTTGAGAATCTTTCATATATCTATTGGACATCTATTTGTGTATTCGATTCACAGAACTGTCTATTCAATTTCTCTGTCCATTCATTTTTAATATTGGATTGCTCATTTTTTGTTATTGAGTTTTATGAGTTCTGTAAATATATTAGATTTTCACTCCTTTTCAAATATATGCTTTGAAAATATATATGTTTTTCATTATATAGGTTACCTATTCATTTTGTTGATTGTTTCTTTTATTGTGAAGTTATTTAGTTTAATGTAATCTTGTTTATTTTTGCTTTCGTTGTTTATGCTTATATTTGAAAAATAATTGCCAAGGTCAATGTCAAGTATATATGCTTTATATTTTATTCTAGGGGTTTTATGCAAGTCCGTGTGTGTGTGTGTGTGTGTGTGTGTGTGTGTGTGTGAGTGTGTGTGTGCGTGTGTATGTGAGTTGTGTGAGGTAGAGATCCAATCAATTTAAATTTTCTACATGTGCTTATATAATTTTCCCAACACCATTTATTAAAGAGGCTATCGTTTTCTTATTGGCCATTCTTGGCTTCTTGTAAAACATTAATTACATATTAGTCCACAAGTACAAACATAGATTCTAAAAATCTAAGACACAGCATTGTGATTTTAATACAATACTATATTATATACTTCACAGTTGCTAAGAGACTAGATTGTAAATGTTCTCAACACAAAATTAAAAAAAATAAATGTGAAATAACAGAGGTGTCAGCTAACACTATATTGCAATATATAAATATATCAAATCAACATTTTGTATGCCTTAAACTTACACAATGTTATCCATCAAACATCTCTCAAAATGTTATAGCCAGAGTATGAAGGGCCACAGGTGCTCAGGCACCAACTACTTGTCTTATTCCCTGGTGGCAGCATCCACTTAATGAGGATGAATATGTTTGACTATTATTTTGGGGGAGCAACTCTTTTTTTTTCTAGACCACACAGCTAGACAGAGAATTAGAACTTGATCCCAGCACTTCCAAACACCAGCTGCTCTTCAGAGCAAGCTTTTGCACCACATCCCACATTACTGAAGTGCATGCTTCCTGAGAAATCTTTAGCAAAGAGAAAACACTTGAGTTAACTTTTGAATGACATTCTCAGCAAAGGGCCCTGAATGGGAGAGCAGAGACTATTTAGAGAGGTCAAAACAGAGTGTATCTGAGTGTATATACGAAGTGGACATGATAATGGAAAATGAGCTTTGAAAAAAGTGCAGGTTAGAAGTCCTTAAACTAATAAATAGAAACATTACCCTGAAATCCTGGAGTTATTGAGATTATTAGAATACTAGAGGACTGGTGCATAAAATTTGTGCACGTGTCCCTCAACCCAGCCTTCACCCTATCAATCTGGGACATCCCTCTCACAATCCAGGATTGCTGGCTCCCAATTGCTTGCCTGCCTGCCTGCCTGATTTCCTCAACCGCTTCTGCCTGCCAGCCTAATCACCTCTAACAACTCCCCTGCAACCTGACCAATGCCTAACTGCTACCCTAGTGGCCTGGTTGCCCCTAACTTCCCTCCACTGCTGGCCTGATCACCCCTAACTGCCCTCCCCTGCCAGTCTCATCACCCCTAACTGCCCTCCCCTTCCAGCCTGGTCACCCCCAACTGCCCTCCCCTGCAGGCTTGGTCTCCCCCTTCCCCCAACTGCCCTCCTCTGCAAGCTTGATCATCCCTAACTGCCCTCCCTTTCAGGCCTAGTCCCTCACAACTGCCCTCCCCTGATGGCTTGATTGCCCACAACTGCCCTCCCCTGCTGGCCATCTTGTGGTGGCCATCTTGTGTCTGCATGGGGGTGGCCATCTTGTGTGTTGGAGTGATGGTCAATTTGCATATTACTTCTTTATTAGATAGGATGTTAAGCAAGAATGGCATAATGAGAGATGTGTATTTGAATGTGCAGACAATGAATGGAAAGGGGATTAAGCTGTAAAGTAGATTAATTAAAAGATATTTCAACAAATGATAGGAAATTCCAAGAAACCCAATGTAGAAAACATTGGTGAGGTTGGAGAACAGGGAATAGCTTTAACAGGTATGAAAGACAATCAATGTAGGGCAAGTGAGTGAGAGGGAGGCGTCATTAAATGAGATAATTAACACTGGAAGAGGAGTGACTTCTGTTACCAAAAGATTCTCCAGCTGGCTTGAGACCCTCCTTTATTAGGAGAGTTTTTAGCAGATAATGTGCTTCTTGCCCAAACGTAGCCTAGTACTAACATTTCTAGGAGAAATCCATTCATTATCTTCCTAATATGTGAAGCAGAAGGATATCCTCAGATCTTGTTGAATAGGGGAGCACTTACTTATTTGCCGTTGTTATCCTCTTGCAATTAAATTTCACCTTCTCTGAATCACTAATAGATACAGAGAATGCTGATGAACTCTAAAGCATTTTTGGTTCAAATTCATAGTTATACAGCAGGTAAACTTTTTCTGATACTGAAGATGTGGACTTCACTTAAAATATTAGGTTAATTGAATAAGCAGACAGTTCATTATATTGTGGCATGCTTATAGGTACCTGTTCAGATTACATGTTCTTTTCTGTAATATTCTTTTAAAAATGCCATTATCTGCCACACTACACTGAGGAAAACTAATTATTTTTATAGGTGTTAAAAGGTATATATATGTATATACATAGGTATATATACAGCTTTGTCTTTGTCTTTGTATGTGTTTATGATTATGTTATTGAGCATTAAGGAATAAAACTCTTTATGACTTTTTTTCTAAAATCTAATACAGCATATTATCAAAGCTAATACCCTAATTGGAAACTAACAAGAGATGCTTTTATAATTACTTCAGTGCTTGTAAGGTTATGACTCATGGACAAATTACTTTCATGGTTGGGTTGCATTTATACAAGACAGGGTGTGAATTTTAAAAGCGAGTCAACAAGATAGGACAGATTTAGGTGTGGACACATTTATGTAACATGTTTAAATATGGGCATAGAAAAGTAGAAAAACAAATACCCCTTTTGGCATGTTTGGTACTTAAAAATCTGTGCACAATTGTATTAATGAACATTTATGGATATTGAATGAAAATTGGCATCAGGTAAGTTCCTGGCAAAGGTCCCTTTAGTAGTCAGTTGAAAGCTAGTGACAAATCCTTAAGAAAATTTGGAATAATGCCACCTTCACATCCTTCATTTAGACCAGAACTAGCTCATTCCAAATCGCAGGCTACTCAACAGTGGCAAATGAAATTAAACCAATAATGGCAATGTGAATCTGTGGAACAAAGGAAATAGACACACAACCCAAGAAACTAAAATGGAATATTAATATTGTGTTTTACATCTACTAATGCATGTCACTCATAGGTGATGTTCAAAATCACTGTGGTGATGGTCAGTCATACCTATTGTCCTGTTAAATGCTGATTTGCCCTATTGCAAATACAGTCCATTTTTTTTTAATGCTTTTTACCCACAACTGAGTCCTCAGTCCCTCAGGTAGATTTAAGAGTAGTCACTGTGTCTAGTGTAGTTCTTTTATACTGCAGGCCCTCTTAAGGGCTGACAAATCTTAACTCTCTTCTCAGATTATTTAGCAAAGGTCAAATGAGTCTTCTCTATCGTTCTGGAACCATACAAAGTATCTCCTAAACAATTCTGCCCACGGGTAAAGCCAGCCTGCTCATAGGCAATCTCTGAGCAAGTTCAGAATTGTGCGCAAATAGAATGCTAGGCATTACCATTTATAGTACACCTAAATTGGTCTTATTAAAAGATTAACTGTTGGACAAAAGATAACTCCTACAGGCTTAAGAATTCTCTTTACAAGTATCTCTAAGGAGGAGCCTACAAAAAAATGAGTTATCATCCAACTAACAAGACATTTGGTGGTGGTGGTGGTGAAGGGAGATTATGTAATAAAGAAGCACAGACATACTACATAGACATGTAAGCATTTTTAACTCTCTCTTTCTGCACAAATATACAATTATGCATTTATTATGCAATATATTACTATTCAATATGTATTTACATACATATATAAATGCACATGCTTAATTGTAATTCTATATACACATGCGCTAAATCAGATGCCTGAATCATATCCCCCTTTTACTAACTCTTGAAATTTTCTGTTACTAATCATTAGGAGAGTAGATCAAATTATTTGTCACAGGTTGATTCAGAATTTCTGAAATTCTAAATCTACAGGTAGATAGTGGGCATAGTCTGTTGGGCACTTTTAGAGAGAATATCCTCTTCTTCCCCAGGAACAATAAAGGATTGGGATAAAACACTCTTGCCCTAAGCTTACCAGTATTTTTTGAGCTCCCGGTCACTTTGTGCAGTTTCCAGAAATAATGGTGCTCCCTTCCTCCTTGGCTTATAGCTACTCCACTCAGCATTCCTAGAGGGCATCTACCAGCAATGCTCTCAAGTGCAGAATTATAAGCTTCTTTTGAAGACTAATTCTCAGTAAAGTTTCTCAGAATCCTTGGAGATTGTCTAATGGGCATAAACTTTCCTGATGACCATGGAGTGTTGCCCAAATGATCCTTTTAAAAAAATCTTTATGGTTGAGAGTATTAGAGATGTCCCTCTTTTTACCCCCCCCCCCCGCATTACCTCCCTCCACCATTTCATGCTCCTCCCCTATTGTCTGTGTCCATATGTAATGCATATATATACATGTAAGTTCTTTGGTAAATCTCTTCCCGCCCCCCCTCTACCCCCTCAAATTTCTCTGAGATTTGCCAGTCTTTTCCATGTTTCCATGCTTCTGGTTCTATTTTATTCATCAGTTTATTTTGTTTATTAGATTCCTTGTTAGTTTATTTTGATTTTTAGATTCAATTGTTGATAGATACATATTCATTGTAATTTTATTGTTCATATTTTTTTCCTTCTCCTCCTCTTCTTTTTCAATAATACCCTTAAACATTTCATGTAATACTAGTTTGGTGGTAATGAACCATTTTAGGTTTTGCTGGGTAGAGTAATCTTGGTTGTAGGCCCTTGCTATTCATCACTTTGAATAATTATTGTCACTCTCTTCTGGTTTGCAAGGTTTCTGTTGAGAAATCAGCTGACATTTACCTTATAGGCAACTAAGTGCTTTTCTCTTGCTGCTTTTAAGATTTCCTCCTTATTTTTAACCTTAGGCATTTTATTTATTTATTAAAAATATATATTTTATTGATTTTTTACAGAGAGTAAGAGAGAGGGATAGAGAGTTAGAAACATCAATGAAAGAGAATCATCAATCAGCTGCCTCTTGCACACTCCACACTGGGGATATGCCCGCAACCAAGGCACATGCCCTTGACCGGAATCGAACCCGGGACCTTTCAGTCTTCAGGCCGACACTCTATCCATTGAGCCAAATGTTTCAGCAACCTTAGACATTTTAATTATGATGTGCTTTGGTGTGGGCCTCTTGCTTCTCACAGGAGGTCTCCTCAACCAAGATATCCCTCCTACTTAAAAATATGCCACACATGGGTGTTGGACCAGCCCGTTGTGCACCTCTGACCCTCCTACGAGTCTTGATGTACTTTCTTTTTTACTTCTCTAGGTGTAGGACTTCCATTCAGCCAGATTTCAGGCAGTTCTAAATAATGGTTGTTCTGTATTTTAGTTGTAACTTTGATGTGGCTGTGAGAGGCGGCGAAAACTGGCATTTACCTAAACCACCATCTTGGTTCTCCACATAAATTATCTTTTAAAGTACCTTCACAGATACTGCATTGCAAATCTATGCAAACAGGAGGTGTCCTACATCTGGTACCCACACTTAGTAAGAATCCTGAGAGATGCTTCATATGTCTTTGCCATAAATCTGTGAGATATTATGGACACCCCCTTCTTTCTTATAGCCACACGCCCATTACTGTTCATTCCACCTACTTAGCAATCTCTTGAATCTTCTCTTTATCCGGGCATCTTCACCATAGCTAAACCATCTTTTCTCTCATGGATGTTGTAAAAACCTCCTCTTTGATTTTCACAATACCACTGATCCCCTCCAATCATTCATACAATTATCAAGGTAACTTTGTAATAGTACACACTATATTATATTCTGTTTTTTCTAGTTAAAATCTTTCAAGTGACTCTTGACTGTTCTTTTATAAAATTGTATTGAATTTTAGAGGGGAGGAGAAAGAGAGAAACAGCGATGTGGGAGAAAACTATCTATTGATCACCTTCTGCAGGTCCCTTGACCAGGGATCAAACCTAGATATATGCCTTTGACCCACAATGTAACCTGCCACCTTAAAGTGCACAGGATAATGCTCCAACTAACTGAATTATACCGGCCAGGGAGACTCCTGACTATTCTTAAGATAAATCTAAAAACTTTATGTGTTCTATAAGGCCCTATCTAGTCTGATACCTACCAGCTCAGTAGCCACAACTTTTGTAATGCTCTTGAGATGTGGTCTCTGTCTGTTTTCCAATATTTCCCTTCTGTCTGCCTCGTAACTTTCACACATAATCTTCCCTCTTTGGAAAATACCTTTCTATCCCTCCATCCATTTCTTTATCCATCTGGGTTCTAGTAATCCTTAACATTTTAACTTAAATAGCCCCTGTTCAGGAAATCTTTTACTGATATCATCTGAATAAATAAGGTGACCAATTATGTACACATTCCAATGTACTTCATTACAAATAACCATCGACATGAATTGTTTTATACTTATCTTCTTCTTTAGACTTTAAGGTTTAAATAAGCATGGACTGTATCTTATTCTAGTTCTACAGTACTTACATCATTGTTTTCCCCATACCTAGGTTGAAGCATTGTATCTAGTAGGTGCTTAATAAATACTATTTATCTATCACTTTTTAAGTGCAAGCATAGCCTTTAGTTCATTTAAGTAAAAATGAGCAATAACTAACAAATTTTTTTATTACACTATTAAAACTTTGGAGCACAGAAAATATTAAATTTTTCTCTTCTGTTTTGGTATAAACAAAACTGTTTATGTGAATCATTTGTCCTTGTAAAATGTCTATTTCTTATAATCTCATATGATGCCTGCACAATACATAAGTGAACAGTTGTAGAATTCTCAATAGTCTTAAGAGGGCTTTCCACTGTCCTAATTTTTTGACTTAGCTATTTCATTTGAGTGTTCTTTTGGTTTAATATTAACCTATTAATTCTAGAAACCCAGTACAAATTTCCCAGGGAACTCACTGGAAGATACATTAAATGAAATATATTTACTACTAAAAGTATCCCTCTTTGGCCGAAACCTGTTTGGCTCAGTGGTAGAGCATCGGTCTGCGGAATGAAAGGTCCCAGGTTCGATTCCGGTCAAGGGTATGTACATTGGTTGCGGGCACATCCCTGATAGGGGGTGTGCAGGAGGCAGCTGGTCGATGTTTCTCTCTCATTGATGTTTCTAGCTCTCTATCTCTCTCCCTTCCTCTCTGTAAAAACTCAATAAAATGTATTTTAAAAAAATAAATAAAAATATCCCTCTTTGCCCATGGACCATATTTAAGAATTTTACCTTCTTCCATTGGGTGAGTTCTTTTTCAAGCTGGTATGTTGTCTAAAAAAGTATTAGTGACTATTCATTTCAATTTAAAACTATTTTTTAGCTCCCAAATACCTAATCAGTCTCTCTGCAATGGGGACCACTAGGTCCCATGCAATTAAAATTCAGTCCAGTATTGTCTTATTACAATAGCATAATATCGATGCTATCCAAGTTAAATACAAAACCATGTTTACAGCTCTTTCTTATCTAGGGCTAAAGTTTTACCTATGTACTAAATGGTGATGTTTTCATAACATCTTTTTGGGTTTGAAATATATATTCTATGCAAATATAATAGAATGGCGGATCTGGTAGCTATGACATGCATTGACCATCAGGGGGCAGACTCTCGATGCAGGAGCTGCCCCCTGGTGGTCAATAGTGCTGCTCAGACAGAAGCCAGAAGCTGGGTGAGCACAGTAGCAGGAGCCTCTCCTGCCTCTAAGGCAGCACTAAAGAGCAGCAAGCTGAGCAATAAGGAGCAGCAAACGAATGGTGGTAAGGAGCGAGGGCTCCAGGACTGTGAGAGGGATGTCTGACTGCTGGCTTAAACCTGTTCCCCCATGGGGAGCAGTAGGCGGACATCCCCCGAGGGGTCCCAGACTGCAAGAGGGTGCATGCCAGGCTGAGGAACCTCCCTAGTGCACGGATTTTTGTGCACTGGGCCTGTAGTATGTACATATATATGTATGTATATACATTTTTAAACCACATTATGCAGAATGAAAGGAGTCTATGTATGATGAAAAGAAAAAACCCCCACAGGAATCACATGTGCTCTTGCTGATTTAATTAAGATTTATTACTTGTATGTGATAATACTGATGGCAAGATACTCATGTTTGGACCTGCATACTAGATTGGATTTTTATAAACAGTTACTGCTAACAGAATTGCTCCTGTGTTTCTTTCTGAATTGTATCATACAAAAGAAACATAGGAATATGTCTTGGTTCTCTTTTCTTTATATGCTCTTTCAGTGGTTCAATTAACAAAGATAATTTCTTTGTATGTACAAATTCAGAATGATATAAAGATGAACACATCTTGTGATTTTTTTAAATTCTGGATTTCGTTTCATTTTCAGACTCTAAACGTATGGATGTTGAAATCTGTGCTTGGGTATAGATTCTGTGCCTCTTTCCAAATAAATAAATAAATAAATAAATAAACACCGTATTTTCCGGCGTATAAGATGACCCCTAATTTTTCAGTTAAAACATAGGTTTAGGCCTATATTCGCTGTATAAGACTACCTCTCACTTCCGAGGCAACACCAGTTCTTTTTTTAATAGACCGCCTCTCTGACTCTGGCCAATCTGAGCAGGCTTTTTACTAGAACACAGTGTAGTTCGGGTATAGAACAGGTATAATTTGCATGCATAAAAAGCCTAAACCTATGTTTTAACTGTAAAATTAGGGGTGGTCTTCTACGCTGGAAAATATGGTGTGTGTGTGTGTGTGTGTGTGTGTGTATGTATATATATATATATATATATATATATATATATATATATATATATATATAATATATAGTGATCTTAGGGTTAAGTTTGATAATGACTATTTCTCTGGCTTATACCTAAGAAGTTTCCCATCAGTTATTTATTTTTTAAATTTAATTCTTCAAGTCTCACCTAAATATGTTTGCATTGCAAAAGATGTAAACAACAGAGATAAAGCAAGAATTGCTCCTGGTAACTCTATCCCTCTCCTAATCTCATTCCCTTTTCTAACGACCATAACTAGAGGTTTGATATGTATTTTTGCTAAACTTTAAAATACATTTCATATACATGTTAATATTTATATCAATAAATATATAATGACTTAGGTCAAACCATTCTTGTTTAAAACTTTCCAATGGTTTTCCATTTCACTGGGTATGCAATGCATGTCTCCCTCTCTGGCCTACAAGGAAAGGGCAGTTAGGGGCAATCAGGCTGGCAAGGGAGGGAAGTTAGGGGTGACCAGCTGGCAGGGGAGGGCAGTTAGGGGTGACCAGCTGGCAGGGGAGCAGTTAGGTGTTGATCAGACTGGCAGGGGAGTGGTTACGGGGCAATCAGGCTGGCAGGCAAGCAGGCTAACTGTTGGGAGCCATAAGTCCTGGATTGTGAGAGGGATGTCCGATTGCTCATGTAGGTCTGATTCCACCGGGATCAGGCCTAAATGGGCAATAGGACATCCCTTGAAGGGTCCCAGATTGGAGAGCATGCAGGCTTGGCTGAGGGATGAATTTCATGCACTGGGCTTCTAGTCCTATAGAATAAAAGCCTGATATGAAAATTGTCCCCTCACCTTCCTACCATCTCATATTTCTTAAACTAAAACAAAAAACCAACAACAATACCAAAACAAACAAAAAACCTTTTTCCTCCCTACTAAGAAATTCTAGCTAAAACATTAGGAAAAAAAAAAAAATGAGAGGCCTCAGAAATTAAATGAGAGGCCTCAGAAATTTTACTGATTAATTGACACTAAATTACAAACCTAATTCTATTTCTTCACTTTTTTTCCTTTTAGCTGTCATTTTCTTTCCAGATTTATAGAGATTCTAGACTCCCAGTGCACGAAGTCCGTGCATGGGTAGGGTCCCTAGAGGTTGCCAGCTACTGGACAGGGCCTCCCTTCCAGCAGTTGGCCAGCCGGCCCCACTCCCTGGTCAAACTCCCAGGTGAGGGGACAATTTTCATATCAGGCTTTTCCATCTCTCCTTGCCTTTGGACTTTTATTTTTATTTTTGAAATAATTCAGGTATGAATATAGAAGGAGAATCAGGAAACAGGACACACTAAAGTTCTCTATTTTATTTACCATATAAATGTGTACTGTTAGTGGAATTCTCTAACTCTACACAGTTTAGTCTATACTCCGTGGACAAGTAACCATATTATAAGCAGCAAACCTGAGATGGAGACAAAAAAGATAGTCAGTTTGTTGCTTTAGGAGCTATGTTTGCTTATTTCTAGTAGACAGGATTAAAGTTTATCTAAAATTATAGACAAGACTTTCCTACCAACCAAATAATCCTCTGCTGTTTACAAACAATTTCAATTTGGAATCCCATTTAATTTGTTCATGAAGACAAACAGGAAGGGGAAAAAGCGAAATTCTTAAGACTGTAATATAAACAATTAACCAATGCAGAGACGCAGACCATTATAGCTAGGTTCTCCCTGGCCCTCTTACTCCTTCATCCTCTTCTTTTCCTGGAATTAAACCAGCATGAAATTACTCTGGTTAGCAGGAATTTCCCTTGTTTAATGGTTTTAAAAGTAGGCTAAAAATTATACAAAATGTTTTCTTCATGTAATAGCATAAACTGAAAATATCCAAGTCTCAGCCGCCAGCTGAACTATTTGTAACAACTCTTAGTGGGGTCAGCAGTGGGGAAAGCTTTTATCTGAGAAGATATAAGGATGAGATTAGCTGGGGAAGTCTGACCTTATAATTCAGAATAAGAAATCTATTATATAACAAATTTTAGCACTTCCAGATTCAAGAAACCATAAGCAATACGCAGTAGTTTCTCCTGTTAATTCTTATTTTTCTTTAAAATCTTGAGCTTGTTATATTGTCAGGAGATCTAGTTTTATCTAATCTTTGTTGCTTTGTCTCAGTTCTGCTGATTCCCTTATTCAGTTCCTTCCCCATTTCTGTAGTACATTTCCTTCCGTTCCCTTTCATAAGAACCTTGAAATGGGTTTTTGGGTAGAGTGTGGAGAGGAGCCAGGTGTGGGGAATCTTATCCCAGCTTGGCTGCTTCCAACATGGATCTTTACATAAATTATTTAACTTCTCGTTGCCTTGTGTTTCTCTCTCTAATGGACTGAACTTACAACTTCATGGAGTTGAAGTGAAAATTAAGTTAGTTAATAAATAAAGCTTGTTTAGAAAGATTGCCAGAATATAGGAAGTGTTATGTACATTTTAGCTACTATCTTTATTTCCAGTGGAAGATTTGGTTTAGGTTTACCTGCATTTGTTAAATATACACTTTTATAAACCAGCTCTTCAAATAGTATTCTTTTTTTTTAATCCTCACCCAAAGATATGTTTTTAATTGTTTTTAAAAGAGAGAGAGAGAAAGAAAAAAGAAAGAGAGAAAAACATCCATTGGTTTCCTCCCTTACATGCCCCAACCTGGGCTGAAACCCACAACCCAGGTATGTGCCCTGAGCAAGAATAGAACTTTAAACCTTTTAGTATATGGGATAACACTCTAATCAACTGAGTCATCTGCCCAGGACATAGTAGTAATCTTGAAGAGTATTATTAGTAGTATTATTCTGTCAACTGCCTCTACTAATGCTTATTGCTCAAGAAACAGTTTCTGTAATAGTTAGTATTATTACTTTATGTTCAATTACCATTACCCCTTTTAATTTTTACCTAGTAAATAGCATCTGGCTTTCTTTTGGGTGAATTGTTGCATTATCTTTAGATACAATCTGTTAGTAAAGGCATTTTCTTCTTCTGAAGCCTAATTGGGCATTCTTAGAATTCTGAAGACTGGAGTAATTGACAATTTACACAAATTAAAAATGGTTGAGAGGGAAGGGTGTTTGGGAAATGGGTTAAAAAGGTACAGGGATTGAGAAGTACAGGTTGATAGTTACAAAATAGTCATGGGAATGTAAAATACAGCATAGGGAATATAGTCCATAGTATGGTAATAACTATGTATGGTGCCAGATGGGTACTGGAAATATGGGAGGGAACACTTTGTAAGGTATATGATTATGTAATCACCATGCTATATACATGAAACTAATATATCTTAATATATAAAAAGCCAGGGTCCATAATGTCCAAAACGACCAAACGGATGACCAAATGCCAGGCTCCATGCACAGCAGGCTCAGGTAAGTGGGGAATGGCGAGCAGGCTAAACTGCTGACCTCTTGGTCCCTCCTGGGTTGCAGGTGCTGTGACCCAGCACTGACTGCCACCACCAAGGCTGGTGTGATGTGATTGGTTGGGGGTCCCTGCTATTGCCCCCACCATTGCCCCACAGAGGAAGGCCCAGGCTACCTGGCCGGTGGCAGTGGGCAGGGCCTCCCTCTGCAGGGTGATCAGTTGCAGGGCTTTCAGACCGCAAGAGGATGCAGGCCGGGCTGAAGCCCCCCCCCCCTCAACCCCCCAAGTGCACGACACACACACACACACACACACACACACACACACACACACACACACATATATATATATATATATATATATATATATATATATATATATATGGCTAAGTGACTGGCCATCTGTCAGTCCAATCCTCTGACAGACCAACCAGCCAGTACATATAGTAGTAACGTGCCCCGGCACTATAAAAATAAATGTTGACTCATGTACGCATGACATTTGTCCCTGTCTGACACTGGCTTCCCATTTAAATTAATTTAGAGACAGTTTCCTGTGATGCCAGCATTTGCGATGACTATTAATAAATCACAAGGACAAAGTCTAGACAGAGTAGGAATATTCCTTCCTGAACCCGCTTTTGGACATGGTCAGCTATATGTTGCTTTCTCTCTGTTTCAAAGAGCGTGTGCAAAGTTAAAGTTGTAAATAGTTCATCACAAGGGAAATTAGTCAAGCACTCTGAAAGTGTTTTTACCCTTAATGTGGTATACAGGGAGATATTAGAATAAGTGTAATCAATTTATCAGTCATTGTTTTTATATCATCTTTTTCTTGTTTTTACATCATGTCTTTGTTGTTATTATATCATGTTGTTATTGTTTATTTATTAATCAATTAATATATTATTTTCATATACATTTTACTAGTTTTCTTTCATCTCTGACACTTCTATTATAGAGAAAGGGCAAATAGTGATATTAAAATATTTCTTCTAAGGATCCAAGATGGCTGCTCAGGTAGACACCTAACCGCAGCAGCACACAACAATTTCAATGGAATACAACTAAAATGTAGAGTGAACATTGCCCAGAGCTACAGGTAGTCGACTGACTGAAAATTCTACAACAGGAAGGAAAGAGAAAACCAGAAGGAAAATCAGAGGAGCTGAAAAAGCCTAAGGTACGGAGACATGCTGCGTGCACGCACGTGCGCACTCGCTCGGAGAGGACTTAGCTGGAGAGGAGGAGAGGGCTGGGTGCCTGCCTGGCGTTCCCTAGCAGGAAGGAAATAAAATATTTCTTCTAATTAATTTCCTTTCAGTGTGCACGAATCTGTGCACCTGGCCACTAGTACAAAATAATATTGGATATAAATTGTAATTTAAATGTAAAAATAGATGTTGGACTTATTTATTTCAGTTGCATAGCCCTTGGAGGAATTTCTCAAGTTGGTCTTTCTAACTTAGACTCTAAAAGCTACCTAGTTCTACCTGCGTTTTACTCTTAGTTCTGAGTGCTCTTCTTATATCCATCTACTAAATACATTGTCTTTTGATGTGTACTTTCTGGCCAGAGTAAGTTTCTTTTACCCTAAACTGATGAATCCTATCTGGCACTAGTTCATGTGTTAGTGCTGCAACTCTGCTCTCCTCTTACGCATTCTGGGCCTACCTGACCCTGGTGTTTCACTCTGTGTTCTGTGTGTTCCACCCAGCTTCCTCTGCATTTTCCCCCGCTGTCACAATGGCAAGCATATTTCATTATACAGCACCTGGATAAAAGAATTGTTTCTTGATTAGTATCTGAGATGAAAATTGTTTCTCAATTAAGAAAAATTATCAGAGCTGTACTAGACCTCTTATAATAGTATAGCAAGCTACTTTGGTCCTTGCTTGCAAATGAGTTGAGTGTGGGTGTGTTCTGGTCAGGTACCTTGCAATCACACCAGTTGACTGATGCCTACTGGACCAACAATGAGCATCTTGCCCAAGGCAGCAAGTCCATGTTTCAGCAAGGCAGAAACTTAGGATTTGCATAGTCTGGCTCAAGAAAATGTGAATAGAGCCAGTCTATGAGGAAATTAGGATTGGGCAATAGACCTGTCTAGGGCAGTTAACATCAGGGGCATCACAATGACATATGAAGAGTTGCTATTGTTGAAGTCCTCGCTTGGAGACCTGTGCAAGCTGAAGCAGAAGTGACCTTGCAAGAGAGGCAGATGAATGAAGTAGTCCATCAGGAAAGGGCAGAAATGTGTGAAACCAGGATCTCCCGGGGGAGACTGGGAGACTTTGGTTTCTGATGACTTTTTTGGTGTAGTTCCTGAGAAGCACTGCTGCTCTCAAACTTATTGGATTTTTATATATTCTTAAAATATTATATGCTACACTTTCCCCCCTAAGATCCATGAAGTAATGACCATTTAGCAGGCTGCACACTGAGCAGGCTCAGGTGGGCGGGCTACGGCAGCCAGGGGACATGAGCCTATGGTGCCTCCTCTAGAGTTGGGAAGCTAATGACAAACGGGCTCTGGTCCTCTTCCAACAGCCCTCTCCAGCAGGCATGGGGCTGCTGAGACCCAGGCCGGCCTCTGGCGACAGATCCACAGGTTTGCAGAGACTGACTCTACCAGGCTGCCCGGAGGCCATGTGGCCTGGCTACAGAGTGCCTGAACCCGGTGCCCATTGAAGACATGAAACAGAGAGGAGGTGTGAGAGGAAATCCAGAGAACAGGATGTGGGGGTTCAAGATTCACTCCCTTTGGGCTTTGTCCTTCTTGGCCCATCTAAGGGGCAGCTCCCAGGCGAGCATTGTGGTTTCATCTAAGCTGCTGGCCAGGAGGTGGGAGGCCCAAGGGGCACAGAGGGGGCCCAGGCCAGGGCAGGGGACTGGAGGGCAGGAATCTGCCTCACCCATAGAGAGAGAGGTTCTGCAGTGGGTCGGCCCAGAGGGAAACAAGAGGCAATGACTGCCGGTGTGGAAGGATGCCCGGGTGGAGGGGCCTGAACCCACAGCCCTGAGGCGAAGGTTGGAGGGGTGCAGCACTACCAGGTACCCCACTGAGGTGGTTTGATAAAGCTCCTGATGTTAATCAGGCTTCATCCTGGCGGCTTGCGCACTTGAGGCTGCGATTCCTGCTCCTGCCTTGGCCCAAAAGCAAGCCTGTGCCCACCCGGCCCCCAGTTCCTACCCCTCCACAACCCATGACAGCATGTGCCTGCACAGTGAGTGCGAAGCCTTCCACCTGCTCTTCAGTAGGGGGGCGGGGGCAGTAAAGAATGGGGGCAGAGGGCAGGTAGAGGAAAGAATGTGGAGCTTCCACAATGAAGAGGTGCTTGAGAATGAGGCTCGGAAGCCTGATGGGAAGGTTTGTTCTGTTTGCCCAGCAGCTGTCCTTTGGAAGGGTGGAGAGAAAGGCTGTGAGGGCTCCCGGTGTGCTGAGTCAAGTTCCACAGTCAACTGGAATTGGCCTCAGTTTCCTGGTCTGTAAAATGAATGAGGTGTGTCCAAATGCCTTTGTTGAGCTTTGAGGGCCAATTGAAATACTATAGAAGGAAAATGAGGGAAGAAGTGAGAAAGAAAAGGAAGGGCGAACAACACAAAAGAAAGACTGGAAGGAACCTGTAAACCCATTGTCACTTCAATAGGGAATATGGTCAGTAGTGTTGTAATGACGGTATGATGCCAGGTGGGTACTGGAAATATCGGGGAACACTTTGTAAAGTATACGATTGTCTAACCACTATTCTGTAACTAATATAAAACCTGAAGCCAATACAAAATAATATTGAATGTAAAGAAATAAAAATAGGAGTGAAATTTTTATAAATTTCAAAGTTTAAATAAAGGCTGTAAAGAAAGGAAGGGGAAGAATAAAAATTGTGTTTTTCATTTTATCACATTATTGTCTTTTCGGTACATGAAAAAGACAGTTGTTTTTATATGGTACTTTTTTTTACTTTTCTAAGTCATTATCTCATTTGATGTTCGGGGCAACTTAAAGACAAGATAATTATTCCCTCAACTATTCAAAGAAAGGAAATCTTGTTGTCTGGTCCTGATGATTCTATCATCATGTCTTTATTGTAAAAGCAAGGTTAATGAAATTTTCTATGAAAGGTCATATTTATATCAATAAAATCCTTGGGGGCGATCAGGCCAGCAAGAGAGGACAGTTGGGGTGATCAGGCTGGCAGGGGAGCAGTTAGGCATCAATCAGGCTGGCAGGAGAGCAGCTAGGGGTGATTAGGCTGTCAGGCAGGAGAGCATTTAGGAGCCAGTGGTCCTGGATTGTAAGAGGGATGTCAGACTGCCGGTTTAGGCCCAATTCCTGTGGCCTTAAACAGCAGTAGGGCATCCCCTGAGGGGTCCAAGTTTGGAGAGGGTACAGGCTGGGCTGAGGGACACCCTCACCCCCATGCATGAATTTCATGCACTGGGCCACTAGTCCTATATAATAAGAGGGTAATATGCAAATTACCGGTAATGACTGGTGGCTATGATGCACATTGACCACCAGGGGCAGACACTTAATGCAGAAGCTGCTCCCTGATGGTCATTGCCTCCCACAGGGTGAACACTGCTTAGCCAGAAGCCCGCCCATGGCTAGCTGGTGAGCTCAGCAGCAGTGGCAAGAGCCTCTCCCACTTCTGCGGCAGTGCTAGGGATGTCTGACTGATGGCTTAGTCCCCTGGATAGCAGGCTTAAGTTGCCAGGTGGACATCCCCAGAGGGGTCCTGGACTGCAAAAGGGCACAGACCAGGCTGAGGGACCCCCCTTAGTGCACGAATTTTCATGCACTGGGCTTCTTGTATCAAATAAAGCACAAGTAGATAGTATAGAAGTGACATTGAGGCTCCTATATGACTCTACTTTCTGTAACTAAGAAAAATACCACAAATTGAGGAAATAAGTATTAAATTATAGCTATAGTAAATGTGACATCAGTATATTAAACAAAATCTGTGGTCTTTTATCATGAGGAATAAAGGCTAACTTTTGAGTAAGGTATAATATTTCAAAGCAGATGTGTGCATCCTTAAAGGTCTTATTATTTTCCTTTCTTTCTTTCTTCCTTCCTTCCTTTCTTTCTTCCTTCCTTCCTTCCTTCCTTCCTTCCTTCCTTCCTTCCTTCCTTCCTTTCTTCCTTTTTTCCTTTTTCCCTCCCTCCTTTCTTCTTTTCTTCTGGTGGTTGGGCTAATTATATATAAAATAATAAAAAAAAAAAATCCAAAGTGCCAAAATGAGTTTTTACTTATGTTCCTTTAAGTAAATTCAATGTTTTGATTGGTTGGAAATGACCTCTGACAGCTAGCTACACATAGGAAGTTGTGTCTTTATTTATCTATTTTTATTTCTTCCATTAGTGTCTAAATAACAGCCACTTGTACTGAAGTACTGCAGGGATTGTCTCCCCTTCTTTCAAAAGAAAGTCATTCATCAAGGCGCCTTACCTTTACCAAGAGACATGTTCTCAACTTCATGATGGCTGGCAGCCAGAGAAGCAATTTCCTTTTCTTTAAAAGGAATTGGAAAGCATCTGATTATATCAGGAAGAGGCATTTCAGTTTTCAAGGTGAAAGAACACTTGCTTCTTTTATAGATAATGGAAGAAATAAGATACATTAGTGAAAGGTAGAGGGCATACCAATTAAAAATGTTCAGGGGATATAGTGTGGGATGTAGTCTGTCCACATGTTATCTCAATGTGAATTAACAGGGCAGGGTAACAATGGCAGTTTTCTCTCTGTGACTTAAATAATTTAGCTTTTGAAACAGGTTTTCTTAAACATACAGGGTGTACTCCCAAAAATCATCTGTCCAGAAATTTTGTAGGTGTTATTTCATTCCCCACATTGTTTTTCTCTCTAATATTTAATTAATCTATCACAATTTTTAACTTTTATTTGTGGGGATATACACACTTTGAATAATTATTAATTCCAATGGGTTAAATCTGAAAAGAAAGAAACATCAACTGAGCTATCAGCTTTTAAAAATGTTTACGTTTCTTTGGGACACCTTGTATTTTCCATACTAGAAGAACTGATAACGCAAATATTTATTACTTAGAAAATCTTAAATTCTGTGTTTCTGTGATAGAATAATATTAAATGCTCAGAACAGGAATTACAATGTTGGGGAGAAAAACAGTTAATGTTTGCCTGATCTAGAAGACCTCAAAGAAGCTAGAATGCAGAAATATGTTAGTTAAGAATTTAATTTATCTTTTTTTTTTTGCCATTGAATAGATTATCTATTACCTTGTGGTGCAAATTATGAAACTTTCTGGTAATGAAGTAGTTAAATGCTATGAAGTTTGAATTTTATAATCTATGATTTAAGTCCAGTCTATGAAATTTTTATAGTCATCTGTGATCATGGAATATTTTCAAAATATGCCATATAAAGCTATCTCAACTAAAGCACAACCGGACACCATGAAGAATTGGAACATCGTTTACCCTGTCCAGTATGTAGTATATAGCAGCCCTTTCAGGATCAATAACGTTAATTATCGTCCAGCAGCATACTATCAACTTCCCATTCCCCAGAAGGTCCTTCCTTTTCTAGCCACTACACAATACTCACAATTCAGTGCTCTCTACTGCCTTCATTATTTCTACTACAATTATGTCTACGTCAGCTTTTTTTTATTTTCTTATGGAAAACATGCAGAGAGAACTGGTTATACATTCCACATCCAGTATAGAACAACTTTCTTATTTCATGTTTTCCAGCCTGAAATGTATGGAGAGAGCTTCTTTTGTGTCTAATCTACAGTTGGCTTATCATTTGACCATTCAATCATGGTAGAGGTTTTACTGTTATATAATTCAAAGCATAGCAACTTGCCTGCAATGAGCTGTCTAGAGCTGCTTTTCCTAATACATTTTTGGCCATGTAGCAGACAGTTGGCAAGCACCTACCATCCTTTAGGAACTCTGAAACATCGCTATTATAAAACAATGCTGTTTTAAAGGAGCTCATGGTCCAATGTAGAAATGCAACTTTTTAAAAATTTTTATTTATTTATTTATTTATTTATTTATTTATTTATTTATTTATTTTTAAAATGTATGGTGATGCAGAGAGATAAGTGAAGGTGCAATGAAGAAGTGATTAAATTTGCTTGGATACTCCAAAGAGGCTTCATAGAAAAATTGATTTTGGAAAAGAACTTCTTAATTGCAGATGCTCTCAATTGGGTGTGGAGCTAACAAACAAAGGGGAGTACAATTCCAGAATAATGATGCAATCTGAATGGAAGTTCAGATGAGTAGCCCAGAAATTGGAAGACTGTCTTGCTAAAATGTAGGTGGTACAGCAAGAGATCAGTAAGATACACAGTTCATGGAAGGCCTGCTAATGGGTTTGGACTTCATCCTACAGGTAATGGAGAGCAATTGAGAGGTTTTAAGTTATTAAGTAAAATGACACAAATTGTATTTTAGGTTGCATAACTTCGATAGATGATGAATTCAAGATGCAAAAGACCTGAGGAGTGAGACTGGGAGTGGGGATATTACCACTGTCAGTGAGAGTGCTGGCAAGGTAAGGCTTTTGAAAAGGAAGTTATTGATAGAAGAAAGGTAGCAAACAAGGAAAAGGAGAAGGATAAACAATATACATGTGTAGGTGACTGATGGGCTAAGGATGAAGGAGAAGACTAGAATTATTTCTAGGTTTGGTCTTTTATTTCCATGTAAATTGTGGTGATTTTGAACCATGATCCAAAGAGAATCCAGAAGGACAAAGAGAATTGGACACATTCTGTGCATAATTCTTGTCATCTCAAGAGCTCTAATCAGGAGGTATGGTAATTGTTTGGATATCTACTTTAGCTGAAGTTATGGAGGAAAATGTCAGATAATGTGTACAAAGAGAAAGAGAAGACCCATGACAAAGTTGGTCTTTCATACTGTCGAAAATATAAGCACTCAAAACAAACAAACAAACAAAACAAAACAAAATATAAAAAAATTCATAGAAACAGAGATCAAAGGGATAGGTACTAGAAGGGAGGGGTTGGGAGAATGGGTGAAAAAGGTGAAAGATAATAGAGTCAATAATATTGTGATAAGTTTTCACAGTGACAGATAATTACTAGAATTAGTGGGGAGATCATATTTTAAGGTATAAAAATGTCAAATCACTATTGTACACAAGAAACAAATATAACCAACACTAAAAGCCCAGTGCATGAATTTGTACACCTTGAAAGGAACTATGGGCCATGAGACTGTGGTGGGCACAGGGGCAGGTCTCAGCCCATCCTCCATGCTCCCACCTGGCCCCTCCCATTGTGGCCCCTAGTCCCCTGTCTGCTTATAGCCTCACTCCTGATGCCACCAGGCATGGGCAGCGGATGGGAGTGCGGCCAGTGTCCACAGCAGGTGCAAGTGCCCAGTGAGACTGTGGCGTGTGCGAGCAAATAATTTTCAGTAACTATAGCATTTTGACAATACTAGCACCCTGCCTTGGTCTGGCACCCCTGCTCACCTGCTCCAACATCCCACTGCAGCTGACACCCTCCATGTTCTATGCTCTGCTGCCTGCTGTTGACACCCACCATGCACTGTGTGTGCCCCCTGATGATCATTACATGTCATAGCAACCAGTTGTTCAGTTGTTCCACTATTAGGTCTCTTTGCCTATTAGCCTTTTATTGCATAGGACCAGAGGCTCAGTGCACAAAATTTGTATATGGGGGGCGGGGGTTCCTCAGCCCGGCCTGCACCCTTTCCAATCTGGGACCCCTCAGGGGATATCTGATTCTTGCAATACAGGATGACTGGCTCCTAACCACTCACCTGCCTGCCTACCTGATCACCCCTAACCCCTTTACCAGCCTGCCTGATTGCTCTAAAACCCTTTTCCTGCTGGCCTGATCCCCCTACCTTGTCACCCTGCCAGCCTGATCTTGCTCCCAACTACCCTCCCCTGCCAGCCTGATCTCACCCCCAACTGCCCTCCCCTGCTGGCCTCATCATCCCTAACTGCCTCTGTCATGGCCCCCACCACCATGGTTTTATCTGGAAGGAATTTGGATGTCTGAAAGATGGCATATCACCCTTTTATTAGTATAGATAGATTATATAAAATAGGATTGCTTAATGGGGTGGAGGAGCCTTTTTTCAGCAGGAGGAGATGCTCTTGGCAGACAAAAACACATAATCCCTATATCTGGACTGATAGCCTGCCATATGCACTATACTTACAAACCAGTTATTAAAAAATTGAATCACTTTTTTACACCTTACACCAAACAGCTATTGCCTTTAAAACCCCTCTTCAGTTCCCACCTTAGGTTCTGCCTTTGCAGTTTACTCAGAGTAGGTTATGATTGGTTGGTTTCTATGCCAGTCAGTGTCAAAAGCTCCACCTCTTAGACAGCCATTGGCTCCTCGCAATTCACTCAGATTTGGTTCTGATTGGTCGGTTTCTATGCTAGTCAGTATCTCTGAGCCTATGTCTGGGCCTGGTCATAGAGATGGGGCTGATCAGCAGCTGCCCCAGGTTACTGGTGAGCAGGCTAAACTGCTGACTTCTGGGAGAGAGAGAGAAGCTTAGCTGTTAGCAAGGCCCAGAGAGAGAAGCAGGGTCTGACCTGGGCCTCCCTCTTTTTTTGCTGGGACGTGGGGCCAGCCCAGCAGGGAACCATCTATCTACTTGATCTCCCCTAACCGCTTGCCTGCCTACCTGATCACCCCTAACGCCTCTTCCTGCCTGCCTGATTGCCCCTTACTGCTTGCTTGGGGGCGGGGCCAGCACTGACTTTTGGTTAGTCAGCCTCTGGTTGTTACTGGTCATTATGACCCAGGGTTTTTATATATTAGGATAATATTGTATACCAATAAACTTAAAAAAGACAGAGTTGTAGGGACTTCATGCCTTAAGAAGTGAACAAGCACAAGAGACAGAAATATTTGGAGAGGTAGGTGAACGATGAGACAGTCGCAAACAAGTTAACAATGAAAAGGAGTGCACGTAGGTCAAATGGAATAAGGACTGAAAGAACCCATTAGAAAATAGTGGCCTTTACTGGAATATTTATAAGGCAATGGGGAAGACATATATGTGTTTTAAGCCTTTTTGCTGAACCTCATTAAGCTAGCAATTTCTGAGAACATCACATGAGATATGTGCAACAATGCTCAACATGTGATGTGATTAATGCTGATATATTTGCTCCAAACCTTATAATTTTCTCTTTCAATACTTATATCTTGTAATAATCCCTCCTCTCCCCCCACTGCGCCCCGCCCCCCGCCCCCCGCCAATATTTTTTTGGCATCAGAAAATTCCCTCTGAAAAAACTTATTAGTAAAGATTCTGGTTTCCATTACTACGATTGCCCATTACTTCATCAATTTCAACATTCAACAGTAACAGACCTGGTTAATTTTAAGTGGGATCTTCTTTCTCTAAGCCCAGAACTTGTTCCAAGCTTGTTACAATATGGCATGTCAGTTCTTAAAAGAAACCTCAGTGCTTAAAATCCAGTAAAATTATTTCCTACAATTGCTTTAAAATAAATAACTATAGCAATAAGTAGTAAAGTAAAATAAGTATTTATTGATTATTTTTAATAAAAATTTACATTTCAATATTTCTATAAGTTTTTTAAAATAATAGGAAAAGTCTATTATCATCTGATTTTTCTACCTCTCCCAATCAATTTCAAATCTTTTATGTATTTCTTGGTATTTACGTGCATGTTTCTGGAAAATAGTCTTGTACTACTTTACTAATAAAGCTAATTTTCCAGTTTTAGACATTAGAGTGAAAGATGAACATTTAATTCTTTTCACTGTTTTCTCCCATTCTCAGGATGTTCATTTTGGTTGTTTGACCAATAACCAATTTTTATATTATTGTGTATAAATATTCTTCACAGCTAACCCATATAAGTTATTATGTTTATATTTAGTTTCTTGGATACCTTTTTAGGGTTTTGCTTTTGAGTTAAAAGTGAGCATGTGAGTGTGTGTGTGCATGTGTATGTGTCTGATTCACTTCTAAACTATGCAAAGTGTAAATGTCTTCTCAATATTTTAAACATATAGGTATTTCTATGAATTCTGTATTCTTGGAGATATCCTTCTTTTCTCCTTCTGATCTCCTCTGGAGTTATTGTTTTATTGATCTTCTGCATAACTATTATTTTTTGGGATTTCCCTTCACAACGATCCTAGAAATTCCTCTTGTATTACACCTGTATTGGATCTCTTCTGTGTAAATTTATGTTTGTTTTCTTATTGGCTTACACTCTCATTTTGGTGACATGTTTTCTATTAATTTCATGAAAAAGAGCTCATGGTAGACCAACTTTGTGGTATGTTGTAAATATGAAATGTCTTTATTCCACTCTCACACTGTATTGCATTTGGTGGCTATAAATAAATAGGAGAGCAATAATATTCATTCATAATTTTAAAGACATTGCTTTTCTTATTGGTTTGTTTGTTTGTCTAGTGCTGCTTCTTACAACTTTGATGCCATTCTGATGTTTTTCTCTGTGAAACTTTTGTCCCTGTGTTCAACACTTTAAAGTGGTATGCATTGACATGGGGCTTTTATTTTTCCCTACTGTGTTAGACATTCCATGGACTTTTCACTCTGAACTTCAGTTTTGGAACATTTTAAATTATTTCCTTGATAATCTTCTTACCATAACTAAAATACTTTTGTTTTCTTTTTCTGTTGTTCAGATAATGCATCTCTAAGATGGGTATTCACCATATTACTTCCTATTTAATTTTCTATACTTAGACTTAATTCTAACTTTTCAAACATTTTCTTAAGTTAAAATTCAAGATTTTATCATTGATTCTCCCCCCCATCAATTTCTGCTGTCATATTTCTAATTTCCACAATTTTTTCTTTACTTGTCTGGACATTTATTTCTTTATTATTTATTATTACTTTTCCATTGCATTCACAATTTCCCACAGGGGCCTAATTTTTGGCATAGCTTGGCTTCTGACATGCCTTCCTTTCTGAGCTTAGTCATTTCTAGCTTTAAAAAATTTAAATTTTTTTAAATATTTATTTTTAAGGTGGTGTTATTTTCATGCAAGCATAATTTTCTTTCTCTGGGAGGCAATATTAAACACAGACACACAGAGTTTACTTCTACTTCCATCACTCTGTTTTCTTCTGCTGCTTATTTGGTCTCTGTCTTTCATGTTAGAGGCTTTCTTCAAATATTTGGGGTTCCTTGGCTGCCAATAAATATTTAAGAATGAGTTTCTAAATATCTGATTAGAAACTTATGGGCTTGTCAACTAGTGTGTCTCCACCAGTTGACAGCTAAATCCACTTCATTATTTTAGTAGGATGTCATGAGGAATTAGAGGTAAGCATGTGTTGGCTTTGCTGTACAATTTAGACAATTTGGAATATATACTTTTATGACACAACTGCTTAAGATATGGCATCATTTAAAAACACTTATCTAAGCATGTAAATTACAACATCTAATGTTTTGTAAACTGAATAAAACCCACATATAAGTTTCTAAAGGTGATAAAATTGAATCATGAATCTCTTTTGTAACAAATAAACTACAACTATTTTAATGTGCTTTGCACATTTTTAATAACTATGAAGGGAATACAGTATTCTCAATAGATCAATTCCATGCTTCATCTGATTAATCATTCTAACTTTTATAATTCTTGAAGTGCCAAAATATCTCCTCACTGCAGCTGCATATTCGCGGTCCAAAACATTCTTTCCAGTATGACTTGATTGTCCTCATCAACTTTGTAATAACCTTCATATGTGAGGTGAGAGAGTGAACAAGAATCAATCTTGCCACCAGAGTGGATTTGGAGTTCTAATGTGAATTCAGATTAGAAACAGTGCACTAGCTTTGAGGAGAATTAGTTGGAGTGAGTTGCCATAAAAGGAACACCAAAAAAAACCCAAAAAACAAACAAACAAAAAAACAGGGTAAAAATATGACTGCTCCTCATTTTCAAAAACTTGATTAAACATTTATTAATTTCAAAGAATAAATATACGTTTTGCCAAAAAAGTAGGCATAATATCAATGTTAAAATCAAAGCAAAAGGGATAAAAAAATTTGTATATGGTGATGTCAGTATGACTACAAACTTGCATGCTCGAGAAAAGTATGAACTACCTGTAATTTAGGATGAAAAGCTGCCTCCATTCTTGTGCAATGCAATTCTGAAGTTAGAGTGATTTCTTTGTGAGTTAAAATAGTGAGTGGTTTTTATAGGAGACCTCTATATGGCAAAAGAAATCGAAGAAGGTAACAGAGTTCCCCTGAGGGCTAACCACCCTTATTCAAGTTAATGAGATATGTGCCTGAATAAGGCCTCAGTCAACATTAATTTTTTTTTAAATACAAGGTTAGAAAAAAGTACCATTTTCCCCCTCCCCCCAAATAGCCTTTCTCCTAATGAGCACTTTAGATTACATTATTTTTTTTCAAAATAATTTATGTGAATTCTTTTTTCCTAAAAAAGTTTATGTAGATTTATGCCACTTGTTCTGTAAAGAAAAGCATTTTTATTCTTCCGATTGCATAGAACAAAAGCAGAAGCATGGCAAGAAAATTGGTGGCAGGAGGGGAAGGGTAGTGAGATGTTCTGAAATTAAGGAAGCCAAAATAAAAGTGGAAAATATTCATGTTTTCCCCCCTTAGTTCTGTTTCCAAATGTGCACCCTTAAATTAGCATAGAAAGATTATTTAGTGCTTAATGGCATGTAATTCCCTTGCATAAATTATAAAAAATGAAAGATATTTGCAGTTATATTTAACTCTGAATTTTAAAGCAAACAAATTAAAAGAGAAAACTAAGGAAAAAAATTATGCCCATTAAAAATCAGTGGGACTATTTTACTGTGTGGATTCATAAACTCAACTTCAAAAGATACCCAATGCACTTTAATAATTTGTCAGAAGTGGCCCAATTCTTCAATTTTACTTAACTTAAGGCAAAAATTCATAATGTTGACCTTTACCCTTTACTACCCCTTCCCTCTGGTAAGTACCATGCCATTATCTGTGTCTGAGTTTTTGTTTGTTTGATTTTCTTACTTGTTTCTTTCAGTTTTATATACCACAAGTGAGTGAAACCATATGGTTCTTGATTATTTCCACCTGACATTCCTCTTAGTATGGTATTCTCAAGATCCATCCATGTTTTTGCAAATGGTAGTATTTCATCTTTTCTTATGGCTGAGTTGTATTCTACTGTATGCATGTACCACATCTTCTTTATCTAACCATCTGTTGAAAGATACTTCTGTTGTTTCTGTGCATTGGCCACCATAAGTAATACTGCAATGAACATAGGGGTACATATATCATATAGAAATGGATGTCAAGTGTTTGTGGTGGGGAGAGTAAAGGAAGATTTCAGAAGTCATACTGGATTTCAATCTAAGTATGACTAAGTTCTCAATAAATCACTGGAGAAATTATTCCATGTAGAAGAAAATGTGCAATAGGCCAGATCAGAAAAGGGCATGGATTGTTTTGAAACTGCAGCATAAGCTTTGCAGAGTTGCAGAAAGTGATAGGAGGTGAGATAAAGAAAGGTGTTTGAAAGGTTTTATGCATGCTACAAAAAGGAATTTGTACTTTAGTGTTTAGGTATTGGGGAGTCACTTAGAGATCTTTAGAGGGAAACAGACATGATTGGTTTTGCCTTTGGAAATATCTCTGATAGAATCTTCAAAGGTGAACTAGAAAGGACTGAGCATTTAGGCGAGAAAAAAAGTGAGTAGCAATTGTAACAAAAGATAAAATAATAGTTTTGAGAAATATTTGAACAGCTAGAGCTATCAGGTCCTCATCACTAATCAGATTTGAAGAGAAGGGGGAGGAAGGGAAAGAACCAGGAATGATTATCTTGTTTCTAGTTTGGCCAAATGGAAAATGATGTTTCTATTACTCAGATAAGCAGAGGAAAAGCAGAACGAAGATGATAAATTTGTTTTGAGAAAATTGGATACTTTTGTAATGGAGAGTCAAATAATTTATTTGAATACAAATACCAGCAGAGATTTTTTTGGGAAAAATAGTTTATTCCTCTAAAATAAATACAACTTTTTTTTTTAAGTCCTAGAAAAATATTACTAATAGCAATTGATCTCCACATATCTGAACATCTACTTGTCCCAGTCCTGGAATCGGGTATTACTAAACCTACTTTCTCTGGATCACTGACTTGGCAAATAGCCTGAAGAAGTATGTAGACTTAAGAAAGTCTTTGCAGATGGAAATTCTGCTTTCCTCATTGTATTACCATTAATGTCCTTCCCTTTTCTTGACTATGGAGTGGAAGAATTCAATTAGAGGACATCTTTAGGTTTGAGCTTTGGCTTATAATACTGGATATATTTAGTTATCACAGGACTAACAGTTGTGCCTAAAAAACCACCTGACATTTCCTTTATATTGTTTCAGGGACGAGACAAATGGTGACCAGATGGTCCAGTCCAGAAATGCATAATTGCCAACTCTGATTTAAGCTGGAAAAACTCCTCAAATGAAAATGGGACTTTAGCTTCAAGATAGTAGTTTCCATGTGTGAGTTTTAAATTCTCTAAAAGGGTGGCTGGGGAAGAATAAGAGGAAAAAAATCATTTGCAGGATTAAGATGATAAGTTTATTTTTTGGGGAATGTAAAACATCTATTTCTTGCTTGTGTATATTTGTACAAGTAGAAATAATTAACCTCTTTTTTTTCAGACCTTAGTGTTTCTCATCATTGCTCTAGAAGTAGTTAACTGAACTGACAGATTTGATTATTCAAAGTGGTCAGTCTCATTTTTTATTTCACTTTGACATAAGACTTGGCACAGGTGTATTACAAGTTAGGCTCATTTATTGCTGCACTTCTAAGTTATAAATCTGGTTAACATCTATGGAAAATGTAGTGTAGAATTGAAGACATGTCCAATTATCTGGGCAATTTGTTTTATGAACTTATACCAAATTCAATAGAAAGCTTCACCAGTATTTGTTCTTCTTCTGTGGGCTGCAAATCAGTGAGGAAAAACTTCTTGAACAGGGCATTGAAAGTTCTGGCCTTTCAGATTGTTTCCTGAATGTGTTCTGATTAAAACAGGATCTGAAAGTCTGATTGATAGTCTCTATTTCCTTTCTTAATGTCACAAATACATTCAGAATGTTGACTTCTATGCAAGGTAGAATTGCTAAGCTGGATTGCATTGCCTTCAGCTGTTCTTCATATTAGAGGAAATGATTTGACTAAGCACTTAAATCATGGATATGCAAGGCTGGGTTTCTCAGGAAGTAATTATTGAAAGATATTTTGTGAATCTCTCATCTATAAAAATAAAACAGAATTCAGCCTAGGATGGGCAATCAACACATAGTATTATGTGTATATGCTTTTGGACTTTAAAAAATAGTGCCTTATCTGACCAGCATCATACATAATAGTGGATTGTTAAGGATTTATATATAACCACATTTTTTCTCAAATGCAGCAAAAAATATATCAACAGGGATAAATATTTTAAAGTTGAAAACCAATGAACACTTTAGTTCTCCCTTAAGAAAATTTGCCAGTAGAAAATACTCTGTTAAAAAATAGCGAAAACTGTGCTCAACACTGCTAAGTGCCACTCCCGAATGCTAAGGAAATAAATTTTATTAGAAGATTAAAAACAAAACAAAACTGTCATGTTCAAATATGCAATTATATATGGCAAATAAATTACCACAAAAATAATCTTTTGTGGTAAAGGCATGATTTAGTTGCCTGGTAAAATTAATTGATCTTTGTGAGTGAGAATTTGTTCCCTAGAAGTTGGTCAACACCCATTAAAGAAAGTCATATATGCAAATTTAAAACTATTTCTCAAGAGAGCTATTATAGAAACCTTAAAAAAAATTTTCTTATTCCCAATACATTTTCTGATCAGTTTTTCTTTCTGTTGTTAAAATTAAGTGGATGATGTGTTGAAATTTATCCTCATTGCTTTTTATTCTTCCCAGAATTATTCATACCATAGTCTATTTTCTCCATTTATTATACCATTTTTTTAAATCTGACAGTTTTCCTTGTATTTCAATGTATTGTTTTGACAGTTACTCATCAAGATTTCACTTGAATAAAGAAAATCATAATTCATGTTCACATTTTAAACTTAACTCATTTTAGTCTTCCTTCTTGTTTCATAGTCCTATGTGCAATACAATGATACAGATTATAACTGACAAGATAATGGCTTAAACTTTATAAGTTTATCTACTTAAAGAGGGTTTACTAGATACTAAAAGCTAAACTTTCCCACAAGAGATGGACAATATAATGATTTTAAAAAGCCAATACTTTTTATTCTTAACCAATAAGCTAAATTATACATAATTTATACTTTGGTTTCTCTTCAGATCGTACAAATCTTTCGCCTTTTACTAAATTATACATAATTTACTCTTGTTCTTTCCCATGGCATTTATGACCTGGACCAGTCTACCATGCACTGGCTTGTGAGTAATATTACTTTGCCTTAATTTACACACTGCCTTCTCCCTTATTTTCATATTCTCCTTGATGAATGAACTTTGTTTTCATCTTTCTTCCTTACACTTTGTCTGCCTTTCTTATTTTTTGTTACTATTATCTATCTATCTATCTATCTATCTATCTATCTATCATCTATCTATCTATCCATCCATCTATCATCTATATATCTATATCATCATTTGTTTATGTATCTACATCATTATCATAATCTTTTATATCTTAGTATTTTAATAATACACTGACATGGTTTTTATGATGGCAGAGAGGTTTTCTTTTGCACATCTCTGCCTCTCATTCCTTATAAAGTTTGATAAAGAAGATTGAGAAATTAAAACTCTTTAACCATGTAGTTTAGTTTTTGGAAAGATCCTTTTGATTGCCAGTGCTTTCAATTCTATTAGGCAAAGGTGTTTGTAGAGAATGTAGTGGGCAGCTTGAATGGAGGTCTTTAATCAGTGTATTATGTTAGGAATCATCAACCAATAGCCCTTGAACTGGACTCTGTCTAAAAGGTAGTGAAAAGAAGACCTATGCAGAAAACTCTGCCTCATTCTGAATCCCCTTTTTTTCTTCTTAGATAGATCAGCTTTGGATGGAGTCTTAAATGAGAAAGGAGTTTTCTTCTGATATGGAATCAAAGGATTTCATGACTTTTTTTTCTTCCAAAAAGTCCACTTAGGAGCCCGTGGAGTTGAACCATATAGCTTTCTCTTTCTCATTCATGATAATGAAGGAAAATTATTGAAAACAGTATAATTTTGAGTGTGAGCTTTATGAACACAATAGAATATATTACTTTTAACTCAATATTTTATTTGTTTATAGCCCTTGTTTTTATATAATTCTTTATTTAATTTTTGAATATTTTGGGATTATAATGATTATACAAAAATTAATGTTAATATGGTAAATAAATATAATATTCTTTTGAATGGATTTTTAAAACTTTTTATTCCTATATATTATTTTATTTATAATCTAACAAAATGATTAATACAAATTCTACAGAATTTGGATGAAAGTTTAACTTGACTGTGCTTCAAAAATTATTCTTAAATTATCATATTAAGTACATAGCTCCTATATTACTACTCCTTTGAAGCACTGGTTTAAACAATAAATAGATAAAAATCATTCTCATTCATAAAGCTCAACATAAATTTAATAGTGTAAACATCCTATTTACTTTAAAGAAAACAGTTATTTATTAAATTTTTTTGACAAAAGTTACTTCACATAAAGAAGTTAAATACCCCTGTTTAATGAACATTAAATAAATAACAATGGAAATTAAGCAGGACAAAAGGGCCGTTAAGCAGCCTGGACTTGATTCACACAAGAGATTGTTGAAATTTATGCTCAAGTCACTGAATACCAATGTATGTAACATCTGAACATGTGGGTACCACATTTAATTCTTAAAAAACTCTTAAAAAAACATTAATTGGACAAATATCTGGTAAATACTTTCTTTCTGAAACATATAACTTTTCTCTACCCAGTAGTCCTGGCTTTTCAGCTGGAAACAGTACCTTACTCCACTTCATTGTCCCAAAGATGCCATTTACAGCATAATAGTTGATTAATTTTAAACTGGAAAAGTTATGTTACCTCATTCCTTTGGCCTCTGGTTGATCTAGTTATGAGTATATGGTTAGAGTTGGCCAGTGCATTCTTTATGTAGTATTTTCTTGTTACCTTATGCATTTATTGTGGCAAAGGTTTAACATATAAAGAGATAAACAGTAGTATAATATATAGACACTTCCCATGCCTTATTGGCTAGAAGAGCAAGGTGAGCTGTCTGGGAAGTGGGTCAGGAAAGAGCAGTAGAATAAAAAAAAAGAGAGAAAAACGAGAAAATATTGAATGTGATGATATGGAATACGTATACTTCCCATGGTAGTCCAATGGTTTGACCTAGGCAAGTCGGAGGTGCAGAAGAACAAGATGACCTATGCAGGCATTGGTGAGAATCCTAACACCATGGCATGGCCCTTTCAGCCAAATCTGCCTTTGCAAGTTTGGCTGCAGAACCTACTGAAGGCTCCACGTTTCTCTTTCTCTAACTGGAGAGAGTTGCTTGTACACTTGAGAGGACTATCTTTGCTTTAAAGGTGAAGAACTGCCCTCGCTGGTTTGGCTCAGTGGATAGAGCATTGGCCTGTGGACTGAAGGGGCAGGTTTGATTCTGGTCACCTTGACCAGGTTGCAGGCTCTATCCCCGTGGGGGGTGTTCAGGAGGCAGCTGATCAATGATTCTCTCTTATCATTGATGTTTCTATCTCTTTCTCCCTCTCCCTTCCTCTCTGAAATCAATAAAAAATATTTTAAAAATTAAAAAATAAAGGTGAAGAATTTAACTTCTGAATCCTCAAAATACTGTTTGGGAAAACTTTTCCACTTAACCCTAACTAGTGTTTGTACATAGTTGGTAGTGTTTGTACGTAGTTGGTAGTACAGTGCTTTGTATGTAGCTTGTGTCCATCCAGAAAATGTCAAGTGAATGAATGACATCGTTACTAACTCCTATATTTTTTAATCTGTTCACATGGCACACAGGATGCAATGACTCTTTTCACAATATGCAATGGGCACAATCTCTAGTCAATCTAACACATTAAAACATTTTTTTTTTTTTTGGATTCTTTTAGAGTGGAGTCAACCTGTGAGGAAGAGACAAATGATGAGTTAGGTGAATAAACTAGTCAATTCATACATTCCTTACTCTTGATAATTTTTTTTTTCAGTGTAAAATTTTTATATTTAGAATTAGGCAGGTGGACTCAGTTTAGATGATTCCAATTTTGTTGGCAACATCCAAAGCATCACAGTCAGGAGCCAGTTAAACATATGCCTTCTTCTCGCCATCAGGCCTGATCAGGGTGCTGACTTTGGCCACCTTACTTCTTCACCACCTGTTTGATCTGGTGCTTGTTGGCCTTGACATGCTCAGTGAAAACACAAGTGTATTATTGTCCTCCATCTTCTTCATGGCTGACTCGGTGGTCAGGGGGAACTTGATGATGGCGGAGTGGTCAAGCTTGCTTCTCCTGGGTGCGCTCTTCGAAGGATGTTAAGGCTGCCTCCGGAGCCTTAGTGTCTTTGGCCGTCGGAAGGTGGGTGACGCGCGGATCTTCTTTTTTGTGTGGCTGTGGCCGCCTTTTAGCACTGCTTTCTTTGCCTTCAAAGCCTTTGCTTTGGCTTGGGCTTTGGGATGGGCAGGAGCTTCCTTCTCAGTTTTCAGTGCCATCTTTGTAAAAAGGACTTTTGATAATTTTTATGAGAGTTTTCTTACCATTTCCATGCTTTAGTTTTTGATTCTGGAAAGTTGAATCTACTTGGACTTGGCCCATTGACCCATTTTTGTGTTTCCAGTTCTGAAAATTGGAACATATCTGAAATGTATTAATTTCAGAGTACATAAGCCAAAAGTGTATTTAAGAATCCCTATTTTCTCTTTTGTGACGTAAAAGTGAAGTGATCTCCAGTAGAGAGGGGACCCTCCCTCTTTGATAGGCTTGTCTGAAGAATAGGGAACTATTTACATGTGAGCTTGGAATAATTGTGCCAAAAAAAAAAAAAAAAAAAAAGCGGTGTGTTTTGATGCATCCTTATCAATCATTCTATTCTTTTAAGAGTTTTACTTTGAGTTTCACAGAATAGAAATCTGGCATATTGCCTTTAAATATACATACAGAGTCAATATTATCTTTAAATTTTGATGTTTTTCTTGGCATAATTCTTAGGTTAGAATTAAGAGTTTTTGTAATTTATGAGCCAATCAATTGAGTTTATGAATATAAAATGGAACCAGTCAAGCCACCAGAATGAAGATGCATAAGTCAGGTTGCTCTATAGATGAATATTACAGTAGTTACTAATAGTTGAGAACTACATGCTGCTACTAAAACAAAACAGATTACCTCTATGAGAGCTATAGGGTAATCTAGTTCAGTAATCAAGCAATTTGCTTTCTTTGTTGTTTCTACTCTGTTGAGGTGACCCAAATCTGGAATGCTATGGACTGAGTGCTTATGTCCCCCAAAATTCATGTGTTGAAGCCCCAAACCCTCAATGTGATGGTATTTGGAGATGGGCCTTTGGAAGTTAATTAGGGTTAAACTAGATCATGAGGGAAGGGTTCTTGTAATAGAATTAGTGATCTTATAAGAAAAGGAAGTGAAGATACAGCCAGAAATCAACATAGTCAGGAAGAACATTATCACAAAAAACCCACAAAATTTATCTGCACCTTGATTTTGCACTTCCCAGTCTTATGACTCTGAGAAATTTATTAACTGAACTCTGGCTCAGTTTATAGTATTTTGTTATAGAAGCCCAGATGAATTAATAACAAAATGTCAGATTGTGAGGTATTTTATAGGATATAAACAGCATGATGTGATAGAGAAACAGAAGAGTGACTAGAAGACCTCTTATTGGAGATGTTATTGCTGTCAAGAATATGATTGTTTAGTGCTATAAAGATTAAAGGGAAAGAGTGTTTCAGGACAAGGGAACAGCCTTCTCATTTGTCCTATGTATACTCTGGAGCCACTCTGTGTAATCAAATTATTAAACAAAAAGAGTTGAAAAAATTAGACAAAGATGAAATGTATTTAAAAAATATATATATTTTATTGATTTTTTACAGAGAGGTAGGGGAGGGATAGAAAGTTAGAAACATCGATGAGAGAGAAAAATTGATCAGCTGCCTCCTGCACACTCCCTACTGGGTAGGTGTCCGCAACCAAGGTACATGCCCTTAACTGGAATCGAACCTGGGACACTTGAGTCCATAGGCTGATGCTCTATCCACTGAGCAAAACTGGCCAGGGCTGAAATGTATTTTGGATTTGGATGGGGATGGAGAAGGACTTGAAAAATATAGATTTTTTTTCTGGGCCTATATGCAAATCATTTAAAAGGAAATAATGAGAAATTATTTAAAATAGCAAGAATTGTTGAAAAGGGAGCTTCTTGGTAAAATCTATATTGTTAGTTAACATTCTCACTCTTACTCTTCCTTTTACTTTTGTGTTACAAAACAATTTGTTGTGTCTGATTTCTACATTCTACATTTACAATTGTGAATACCCCCGTACCAATAAATCTACATTCACAATTGTGAATACCCCTGTACAAATGGACATTGGAAACTATGAATGGATTGGGAAGTCAGTATAGACTTGCTGGCAGGCAGTGTTTTATTTCTGCTGTGTAAGTTAAGGTCTAACCTCTGGATCCAGATTTCTGCACCGATTTCCTGTCTGAGGCTCCGCAAATGTGGTTGGCACCATACTAGGGTGGCTCAGGTAGCCAGGAACTGAGATTATGTTTACCATTTTCATAAACCCTCATGGAATAAATATAGGCTCCAGTCACTCTCTATTCTACCCTCCACTATTGCCGGGAGCAGGAAGGAAGTATCATTTTCATCTCTTGGTACAATGAAAGCTCTGAGAATCTAGTTACAATTTCTCTTAACAAATGGAATCCCAGAAGTGTCTGCACATAGCTAAAATGCACATGCATTCTCCTGTTAGAGGTTTTTTTGTTTTTTTTTCAGACCATGGTTGAAAAATATCTGCTCTTTAAATTATTCCACTGCTCTACAGAGGAAGTATTAATTACATGACTGCAAGCATAGATCAGACTGGGATGTAATTACAGGGCTTGCTTTGTCTCTGTTGTCCCACGGAATTAGGCAGGAAGTGCTCATGATGCCGGCAGTTTAAGGTGTGTTGGAGCCCATTATGTTTCTGGTTCTTTCAAGAACTTAAGCATGGATCAAATGACATCTCTGTTGCCTAATTGTCTGGAAAAAAAATGACAACACAAGTATTAGCAGAGATACAGTTTTACAAATTTTATGTTTGTACATTGATAGGAAATGTAGGAAACCTTCAAAAGGGGGTCTTCTAGAGCGTCACTCTTGCTCTCTGGTTGTTCTCTCTTTTGTCACAGTATGAGTCCATTACTGGCTTCACATTTGGTTTTGCATTAAGCAATGATGTAGCTGAGAAGGTGAAAATGTGTTTGAATTACGCAGTTTCTTTCTTTCTAACAATTACAACTGTATAAAATTGTTTTTCTTAAATGTCTACTTTTAAATTAGTCGGAATAAAAATAAAATTTCTAAAACTAGTCTTCTATTTCATTCGCTTTTTGAGTTATTCTTTTCTATATTTCTATTTTTTCATCATTCTCATAAAAATTAAGTCTATGTGAGTTTTCATCTGTTAAAGTAGACAGATAGGATAGAGGTGGACTCAGGTGCAGAGAGCAGACATGGCTGCCAGAAGGGCAGAAGATGGGGGGACCGGGTTGAAAGGATAAAGGGATTGAGGAGTACAAATTGGTAGCTGCAAAATAGTCGCAAGGATGTAAAATACAGCATAGGGAATATAGTCAATAACATTGTAATAACTATGTATGGTGCCAGTTAGGTCCTAAACTTACCAAGGGGATTACTTTGTAAAGTATATAATTGGCTAACCAGTATGCTGTACACCTGAAATTAATACAGAATGATACTGAATGTAAACTCTAATTGAAAAATAAAAATAAGCAATTTTATAATTGTTAGTTCTATTGCAAGTTTTCTTGCAATGATTATCTTTATGCTCAGTTTTTAAGCCCTCCCCTCAGGCAGTTAATGTAGCTAAATTTTTCTACTGTTTGTCATTTGGAATTCTATATCTTTCTGAAAATTCTTTGCACAATTATAGATTCCCCTCCATCTCTTCTCCCATACCAAATATTATGTTTATGATGTTTTTCTTATGATTATTGGGCAAACCATATTACATACCTAGTCTTTTTTTAAGACTTCCACATTATTAGAATGTTTGCTTTCCTCAAAATTACAACACACTTCCAGTGCGCATGTGCATATAATCACTTCTAGTCCCAGTTGCAACCTGATATTCTTACTGGTTTTGCAATCATTGAATATATTTCCTATTCAGTTTCATTTTTTATATTTTAATTCTCTTCTTTTTAAGATAAGATAACAATATCTATGCTATAGTAGAGTGGGAGAAATGAACCTCCAGGGTCATACATGCCTCTTCACCCTTGTCCTTTTATTTTGGATCATTTCAAGAAAAGTCATCACTGGAAAAACAAAGACTTGGATTTTGAGTAGCATCATCATTCCTTGTTAGGAAAGAAACGCTAATTAAATTGGTTGATGGTTTCAGAAGGAAGTGTTAAATAATATTTAATATATTGCAAGAGTTGAAATCTCGATAAAGATGGGTACTACGAAACAAAATAAAAACATTCAAGGTGAAGTCTATATTCTAAAGCACCCATTACTACAGCAGAAAGAGTAATGATATAAAGTCAAAACCCTAGGTCTGTGTCTTGGCTCTGCCTCTTACTTGCTGTGAGATTTTGCTGGACACATCTCTCAACTTTGTTAAGTCTCAATTGTCTCATGTAAAAGAGAAAATACTATTTATCTGTCTCCAAGAGCTGTCATGTTAAAATTCAAACAGGATTAAAATATGAAAGTGACTAATGACCTTTTATCATCTTCTGGGCTATAGCTTTATGCTAGTCTGTATTCATTTTCTTTTCTTTTGAATGATAACAATTTAATATTTTTTCTCAAAGAGAAGTATATCAAATATAATTGAAAAGTTTCTAGTGTTTTCAAACTAAAAAAAAAAAAATCACTTTTGAAGAAATGTTATTTACTTATATAACATCCTGTCAGTCATTAAGCCCAAATGATTTTACTATAAATTACATTACCAAGTTCTTAGACTCACAATAAGTTATTAGTCATGCCAGTTTTCATCAAACACTCTCACATAATATTATAGAATTTATCATCAAATAAATATTGCATGCCTGGTTATAGGAGACATTATTCCAAGCAGAAAAAAATAGAGATTTTTAAAAAAAGTATATTTTTATTGATTTCAGAGAGAAAGGGAGAGGGTGAGAGAATCATTCATTGGCTGCCTCCTGCATCCCCCACTACTGGGGATCTGCCCTTGACCAGAATTGAACCTGGGACCCTTCAGTCCACAGGCCGATGCTCTATCCACTGAGTCAAACCAGTTAGGGCTAGAGCTCTGTTTTTAAACCTTATCTTGGAGTAGGAGAGTGATGTACCTTTGGTGAAGATCACACAGCATCATGGTTGAGAGCACAGAATCTAGTCTAGCAGTTTGGTACTTATATCTCAGCTCTCGTTTCCCTTTGGTGTGTTCTGGGGCAAGATACCTGATTTCTCATATCAAAGTTCCTTCTTCAGTAAATTGGAAAAATTTTATATCTATAAATCTATATCTATATATCTATATATCTATATATCTATATATCTATATATCCATATATCCATATATCTATATATCTATATATCTATATATCTATATATCTATATCTCTATATCTCTATATCTCTATCCCTATCTATCTATCTATCTATCTATCTATCTATCTATCTATCTATATCTAACCTACCATTACTACTGAATGACTGGAATGATTGGAACGACTGGACCACTGGCTAGTAACTATGATACTATGATGTGCACTGACCCAGACCTTGCTGCTGGGGCCCTGGCAGCTCCAAATCTGGTTCATTTGCACCTCGGACCTAGACAGGAGAGAGGAGGGAGCCCAGTTCTTTGCGGGATTGGCCATTGGTTAGATTGCTGCTGAGGCCAACTTCCTATGGTTCCCCCCCCCCCCCAGGCAAGCTCCTGATTGGCCCTGATCACTGGCCAGGCCCAGGACCCCACCAGTGCCTGCACCAGGCCTCTGAATTCATGCACCAGGCCTCTGGTAATAATAATAATAATAATAATAATAATAATAATAATAATAATAATGTGAGTCAGCATCTAAAGCATTTAGCATGCAGCTGGCATACAGTTCATAAGTATTCAACCAATGGTAGTGATTACTCAAACCACCACCACCCAACTGCTACAAGTCAACAGTTCCATTAGTAAGTATCCTAATCTCAGTCAGGAAGGTAATGTTACAGTTGGGTTTTGTTTCCTTAAAATGTTTAAAACATAATATGCTAGCATTGTTTATGTATGCAGCATAACTCCACCTTATGGAATAAAGCTAGTACATTTTCTGAATTAGTTTACAGTACAAATGCTCTGTTTTATTTAAAGAAATGAAAATATTTACATATATTGTATTTACTTTTCTCTTTTAACAGACCACATGTGGATATTTGTAATGAATATTTCATTTTAATACAATAATTGTTGCTAAATCAATAAATTAATAATTCAGTTAGTTCACTGGAAAAAGCAGTGAACTTTATAACAGAATATCTGATTTTGTATATCACTTGTTCTAGCTCCTGGCAGTGTGATGTGACCATATACTTTTATGGCTCTAATTTTAATCTTACAAAATTTCTATAATCTCAGCCTCCTTGGGCCAGAGAAAATATATTCAGATTTATGCAGAAAAAAATGGCAGTAATGAAATTTATTTTATTTTTTATATGTATACTAGTGGCCCAGTGAACGAAATTCATGCATTGGGGGGTGTCCTTCAGCCCAGCCTTCACCCTTTCCAATCTGGGAACCCCTGGGGGATGACCAACTGTCATTTTAGGCCCAATCCCACAGTTGGACATCCCTCTCACAATCCTGGACCGCTGGCTCCTAACTGCTCACCTGCCTGCCTGCCTGATTGCCCTAACCACTCTGCCTGTCAGCCTGTTTGCCCCCAACTGTCCCTCTGCTGGCCTTCTCACTCCCAACTGCCCCCCCTTTGCTGGCCAGCTCATCCCCAACTGCCCTCCCCTGCTGGCCACCTTGTGGCAGCCATCTTGTGGTGGTCATCTTGTGATGATGTGAGGGCAGCTTTCTTGTGGTGGCCATCTTGTGATGATGTGGAGTCATCGTGTGAGGGTGTGAGGACCACCTAGGCTTTTATTAGCATAGATGATATTTACGTAGTTCTTTCTTTTGCTCAATTTTTATTCCTGTAACATCAAGACCAAAATTTTTATTTCTTCTGTGTGAATATTTTTCTAGTGTCCTACCCTTAAGATATATTACGTTTTGTTTTATCTTCCCCTCCCCCCCAAAAAAAGCCTCTTTAGGTTTTTATAGTATTTTATATCAGTTTTTTTTTACCATAATCTTTATTTGGACAGTCACATTAATTTGATTTTGCTAAAAGAATTATAGAGTATAAATCTAGAACCTGAAAAGGAGAAAGAAAGAGATATGTTAAAGAATCATAAGTGTGCCTCCTATCCCTCTGGTCAGGGCAGAAATCACTAATGGATTACATCATTCCCTTTGAGAGACACTTCAGCCTCAACGTCAATCACATGTTTGGCAATATCACTAATCCACATATCCTACTGAATTTCTTTATAATTCAAATTACAACTCAATTTTTGATCAATTCAATAGTCAACCTTTACTTCATCTATCCCTGGGCTAGAGAATACTTCTGCAGAAATGGCATAATAATACTATTAATACTATTAAGCAAATTAATACTATTGCCATTGTCTCAAACTTTATTTAGACCCCATAACTGTCTGGTAATGGTTAGATGTCTTCCTAGTAAGCTCTATTGCTAATCCTCCAAAGCAATTTTTATTTATTACAACTTTTTGTTGCAAGTCTCCAAAAACCAACTTGAACTAGTTTAAGCAATGGGGATTGGGTGGGTGAGAGGCATTTATTAGAGTCTTTCTGTAATGTCTCACAGAATCAAAGAACTAAGAATAGGACTGGTTCTCTGTTGCAATGGAGCAAGGGAATTAAATTTTATCTCCCTCCATATCTTTTATTATCTTTTTTTGTGAATTGATTATATACATTTATGTTTTTGTTCAGATTGCACATGCTCTGTCTTCTATATATTGGGAAACATGGGAAATACAATCAAAGGACAACAGGATGTGTTATTCAGACTTCTATCTTAAAATTCAGATTACTAGAAAGACTGTTACTTTTTCAACTCAGTTCCAGAAATTTTAGGTGAAAGCTCTGATTGGTTACACCTGAGTCTGGGGTAATCATCTGTGGCCAAGGAGGCACTTTTGTGACAGAATAGTTGGGCAGTTCCAGTGGGAACAATATGGATGAAATAAAGTGGGCAGGCCAGTTACTGTCCTGTGAGGTTGATGGATAAATACTACCATAGGTACTGACTCATTAACCTTTCTATTTTATTTTTTAAATCCTTACCTAAAGATGTTTTTATTGATTTTAGGGAGCAAAGAAGGGAGAGACAAAGAAAGAGAGGGAGGGAGAAAGAGAGAGAACCATTGATCTGTTGCCTACCTTACTAGGCCCAACAGGGATCAAACCCACAACCTAGGTATGTATGTATCCTGACTGGTAGTTGAACCCTGCAAGCTTTTTAGTGTACGAGATGATGCTCAACCAACTGAGCCACAGGGCCAGACTCTACTTTTCTTAAATTGTAACCCCACCATGCTGTTCTTTACAGTGGTTGGCAAACTCATTAGTCAACAGAACCAAATATCAACAGTACAACGATTTAAATTTATTTTGAGAGCCACATTTTTTAAACTTAAACTTTTTCCAATGCCACTTCTTCAAAATAGACTCACCCAGGCTGTGGTATTTTGTGAAGAGCCACATTTAAGGGGCCAAAGAGCCACATGTGGCTCATAAGCTGCAGTTTGCCGACCATAGTTCTAAAAAAAAAAATGACTTCATTTTCTGTTTCATGAAAATAATATGAACATAAAATTTCATTTGTTCTTTCTCCTACAGCACCTTTCTATAATAAAATAGTAGCACTTCGCATTTATGGTGAATTTCTAGGTCTTCATTATTTATGGTCTGCCATATTGTCTCTGAACTGGTCCCTAAACTCTTGCTTTTACACTGCCTGGTTCAACCCACACAAGTGCCAAATAAACTTTCTGCATCTACAACTGACTCTATAATTGTTCTCTAAAGAAGACACCTTCTTGGGATCCTACTTCCAATAAAATAAACTATTTAGTTTGGCATGTAGGGTTCTCTACTCCACAATACATTATAACCTAATTCTCCAGTTTTATCTCTTATCCCTTCTCTATATGTATATATTATACCTTAGATGCTTTCATTGATTTCTTTAACATTTAACATTGATTTCTTTAATGCGTTTTCCCATTCAGTGACTTCCTCCTTTCATTGCCAATATCTGTAATTCTATATTCACATTTGAAATCTCTTTACCTTTCAAGATTCATACGATTAACCAACTTGTCTGAAAGGCTTTTCTTCATCTCTCTACCAAAATAATTAAATCTTTATGCAAACTCCCTTGTACTCTCTTATATTGTGGTAACTGGGGTACTTGTGTTAGTCCATTCACTAACTTAATTTTCTAACTCAGACATTACATAGAACCCTCTTTGCTTTAAAAACATAGGTTTATGTGGATTAGCCCTTCATAGACCTTCTGTGAACCAATAGGCAATAAATACCTTTTTCAAATTTTCTCTGGTAGACTCCACTTGCACACAATAATTGCCACAAATGTAGACTTTACTGAAGTTTTCACATGGGCTTTAGTTGATGGGTTTACATTAAAATGTACACATAGTTAGAATGTTGTTACCATAGCACCCTTTCTTCATCTTATAGATTCTGCACTTTAACACCCATTTTTCTTCTGCTCCTTTAGTCTTTTATTTTATAACTTTCACTTTATTTCATAAAAATATGCCATTGATTACTCTATTCACATGTAACTTTACTTTTTTCCCTTTAAAAAAAATTATTTAAATCCTTTATTATTTAAAGTATTACATATGCCTCCTTTCCCCCCCATTGACCTTTTCCCGGCAGCTCCCAACCCCAGCACATGCCCTTACCCCCTACTGCCGGTGTCCATTGGTTAAGCTTATATGCATGCATACAAGTCCTTTGGTTGATCTTTTAACCCTCACTTCCCACCCTCCACTGCCTCCCTTCTGAGGTTTGATGGTTTGTTTGATGCTTCGATGTCTCTGGATCTGTTCTTGTCCATCAGTTTATGTTGTTCATTATATTCCACAAATAAATGAGATCATGTGATATTTATCTTTCTCTAACTGGCTTATTTCGCTTAGCATAATGCTCTCCAAGATCATTCATGCTGTTGTGAATTGTAAGAGTTCTTTCTTTTTTATAGTATTGCATTGTATAGATGTACCACAGGTTTTTAATCCACTCATCTGCTGATGGGCACTTAGGCTGTTTCCAAATCTTAGCTATTGTAAATTGTGCTGCTATGAACATAGGGGTGCATATGTTCTTTCTGATTGGTGTTTCTGATTCCTTTAGTCTTTTAGGGGAATAAAATAGCAACATCCTCCACCATTCTATCTTTCTTCCTTAGAGTAAGTTTCTCCCTGAAGCTTTGTCACAGGCCACATCCCTCTTATGTATTTTACTGAATTTATCCTTCATCTATCTTCTGCAGCATCAGTGACCATGCCTTATGCACACTTGAATTGCTAAGTAACATTGAGTGACTAGGATATTAGGAGTCCCATACCTTACGTATATATTACCTACTAAAAGAGTAATATGCAAATTAACCATCAATCTGCTACACAGCAAACTACGCCCATCACCCAGTCAGAACGAGTATGAAAATTAGTCCCAACCAAGATGGCTACCAGGAGGGAGGCTTGGGTTTCCCCAGCAATGGAGGAAGCTAAGCTTTCTGCCTGCCCTAGCAGGCCTAAGCCTCCACTCAAGGATACAAAGTTTCAGTTATAGAAGGTAAACAAATCCAAACAGAAATGGCGGCAGCCACAGAGCAAGCAGGAGCTTGGCTCCACTTCAGGCTACAAAGTTTCAATTATAGAAGGAAAATAAATTCTAGATACCAGGGCCTTCACTTGGGTCGCCAGGGTTGTGGCTGGCCTGCAAACCACCATAGGCCCCTCTCCCAGGCTGCCCCATACCCCAAGGGAACCCCCACCCTGATCTGGGACACCCTTCAAGGCAAACCAGTTGGCCCCCACCCCTGCACCAGGCCTCTATCCTACCCAATAAAAGAGTAATATGTAAATCGACCATCACTCCAACACATAATATGGTTGCCCCTATGTGGACACAAGATGGCCACCACAAGATGGCCAGCAAAGGAGGGCAGTTGAGAGGGACCAGCCTGTAAGGAAGGACAGTTGGGGGCTCTCAACCCTTCAGGGGAGGGCAGTTAGGGGTGAGCAGGCTGGCAGAGGAGAGAAGTTGGGGGCAAACAGGCTGGCAGGGGAGCAGTTAGACATCAATCAGGCTGGCATGGGAATGGTTAAGGTGATCAGGCTGGCAGGCAGAAGTGGTTAGGGGCAATCAGGAAGGCAGGCAGGAGAGCAGTTGGGAGCCAGAAGTCCTGGATTGTGAGAGAGATGTCTGACAGTCAGACATTGTAGGAATCTCTTTCACGGCCCACATGGAAAGAGTTCTAATTCAGGGTTTGAATTCTGGAGAAGGGCCACACACAAATGAAAAGACTTGAGACTTGAAGAAATTCAACTTGGTGATATGGGGGCCAGGCGGTAGTCCAACTCTAGGGCAGAACTACTCCTACTCTGGCCCTGCCATCCCCTTTCATTGAGGCTTTGGGGAAAACATCTTAGGCAACATAAACAGAAATTTACATGTAGCACTTAGGCAGGAAATAACAGAAACTTACACAGGACAAACAAGGTAGAGGCTGCTTCAGCTAACAATATCTCAACTAAAGGTTAGAGCAATTAAAGTTATTGACCAGCCTTCCTGGCTTCCTGCCAACATCTCTTTCTTAGTGAAACTGATTTGTTTTCCAGCAAGATATCTCTTGAGGGGTCCCAGATTGGAGAGAGTGCAAGCTGGGCTGAGGAACACCAACTCCTCCCTCACCCCCGCCTCTGTGCACGAATTTTGTGCACCAGGCCTCTAATAGGTAATATAAGGACAGAAACAAAACTAGAGAATTATGGAACACATATCAAACTTTCAGCTCTGCCTTTTAAATTACAAGATTCTAGTAATTATGGACATGCCCCCTCTAGGAATTTATCCCAGCACATTACTTTCTCTGTTGGATAAGAAAAAGTAGAAAGGTACTAAGTATATGATATAAATAAGATTAATAGCCTGTATGGAGAAACATATTAGGGGAGAACGTCCATATTCTCTAAATAATTTTATTAACTCAGTTCCTGTTTTCACTTATCTATAGTTAGTGTATTCACTACAAAATATTTTCCATGTCTTAAAACAAGTTCTTTTATTTTCCCAGGTGTAAGGAGAATTATGTCTTCATGATGCCAAAATTGGGAAATTTTTTCAATGGTTGAGATTACAAAATTTATCCATATCCTAATTAAGAATATTCTTCTCTAATGACTGCATTAATTTCTGTATGAATGTGGCTTTCAGAATGGTCTATGGGAGGAAATCTTAAGTCTCTTTTAAGTTCATATTATTACACCCCGGGGATAACTGTTTAAAAATAAAATTATTTTAAAGGGTAGACCCTTCAAAATATCGAACTAAAATTACAAACGTGGAATTTTTCTCTTTTACCCTCCAAATTTTAGTGAGTTATGTGAGTAAGGCTGTTGAAGCATATTTTACTAGGCATTATCCCCCTGTGTATAAGAGATATACATATTTTATTAGTCAAGTCCTGCTTAGAGAAACAGCAACAGTGGGAGTGATAAAGTCTAGGGATTTATCATAGGGATTTGGCCTTAGACATTTGTAGAAGCTGATTAAACAGTTTATATAAGCCTGCTTTTCTACATTGAATGTTGGGCCTGAAGTAGGTAGGGCAGGCCATTGGGAAGGAGGGATGGTGATGTTGGCGAGGGACAGAATACATGTGTTCCCCTATAGCACTGGAACTCATGAAGGTCTCCTGACATGGCCACGCCTCAACATCAGCACTGTGACTTGCAACTTGCACGAGGGAGCTAAGCGCCCAGCTGGCTCAAGAATCAGAGAAACTAAAGCATGATGGGAGTTGGAACTTGGAAATGGAAAAAGGAATTCTGAGAATCAGAGTTCCAACATGGATGAGCTGACACAATGTGAGTCACCATGCATATATTAAAAAATGAACAAAAGCGAGAAAAATCCAAACATTCCCATTCCCCCCCTGGAACAAACATGAATAACTTTTGGTCCATGTTATGTTTTCACCAGGAGTCTTCTCATTATAGATTCTGTGCCTGCATCAGATAACGTCTTAGGAAGTCTCATCCAGGTTACCTTTCCTCCAGACACACTGGATATGATCTTAATTACCAAGGATAGTAAGAGAAGATAATAAGATAATAAGGGAAGCAACAGCCATATGATGTGGTAACGATCAGTCTGGGACCTGCAAGCTTTAAGAAAAATATTGGGTAACAAGGACTTGGAGACTTGCATGTTTAATGTCTTCATTCAGAATGACCTGATGGGTGTGTTTATTACCATGGTAAAGATCTTATGTTCAAATTCAAACCCCACCTGAGAGGGCCGGAAGACTATTTAAATTGCCAGGGCAGCCTGATAAAGGAGCCAGGGCTGCGTACAAACCATTAGTGCAAAGGGCAAGGACACATGTAACACACAGGGCAGTACACAAAGAGAACCTTGTGTAGAGTGTCAAAGAAGCAGAATGCCTACAAACTGCCTGGGGCTTTGAAAGCAATTTACTGAGAAAGCTTTTACAGTGGCCCACTTTGGAGCCATTGATAATTAACCAAACAATTCAAAGTATGTCCGACCAGTTTCAGCAAATTTCTTTAGGGAGTTGCAATACTTTGAATTCCATATTATGATACGGTTGGAATCATCAGTGTCTTCAGCTGCAGCATGTAAGCACACAGTACTTGATTCATGATTGTGTGGATAATAACTTAAGATCAATATTTCAAATGATGTAATCGAACAACAGTACGGAAGCTCTCAGCAGTAATAAAGAGCAATTGAGCCTTAGTTTGTGGGCATATGGAGTCATTATGAATTCTGCCAAATCTATAAATTTATGCTTACACAAATGACTGAGTGATAAAAGAGATAACCTTTTTTTTTAATAACTTATTAAACACTATAGATTTATTCACCTATGACACCCAGGAACCAAAAGTACTATTCTCTCCACTGATGCTTGTGGGACCTGAATTTAGAGCTGATCTATCTGCTTTGCAGGGGCACGCAGCATTTTTCTCTGTTGTGCTATGAGATGGAAAGCTTGTTACTCCTACTCTATGGCGTTACGGAAGAAGCTTAGGCCTTAGAGCCATCTGCGTCAGGAATCTGCTTGGTACTAGTTTCTGCTTCGGTGTAACTGGGGAGCGGCATCATTATTCTTCTCTCACCAGGTCACCTTGAGAGTCACCCAACACAGTAGAAGGCAAAGGGAGTTCTAAACAGTAAAGCACTCATGAAAATGACAGCTCCTTTCTGATTTGCATCTCAGGTTTCTAGTGCCTCAGGGGTTAGTGACCAAGGACAACCTCTCATGGAAAAGGACCTAAATTGACAGGTCTCTGATTTGTGAACTCCTTACTTTCTACCTTCGACATACTCCTGATGCACACTGAAATAGACATAATCTGATCTTTCTCTTAGCCTGACATTCTTTTTCCTTTTCAGTAAAAGTGTGGGATGCAGCATCACATTCTTTCTTCATCCCTTTCATTATTTTGCTATTCATGGTCAGCAGAATTTCTCATTGTGGGTCACAAGTTATCCATTTCCAGAGTTGATTGGAATTAACTGTGTTTGGATGTGGATGGGATTGCCCTTTCGGTAAATAATAGCCATCTTTTTCACTCCTTTTTTCCACTCACCTGTTCTATAGCCAACCACCCCTTATTCTCTGGCTTATTAGCAAACTTCTGCCAACACTCAAATTTTTTTTTTTTTTTTGGCCTGGATCATTGTTTGTTGATTTTTCAACATTCCTATCCAACTAAATATTAAACCCTGAGTTAGTCTAACTCTCCTATTTCTTTGTTCCTACTCCAGGGCTATGGAGATTGCTAGGGAAAATTATGAATCCTGAATCCATGTACACCCTTGTAAATGTCCTGACTGGACCTAGCTCTACCTCACCTAACCACAGGCAAAATGAATGGAGCAGTCAAATAAATGTGTTTGCAAAACGCATTCTCCTGAACCAAGCCTCCATTTGGGCATTGTTCCTTGCTGCTCATGCTCAGCTTCTGCCCTTTTGCCTCCTCCTTCCATCTGTTTGCCCCATTTCCTGTTGTGGCATCGCGGCTTTTCTTACCTGCTTCATCTCCTGGCTTCAAGCTGGTTTCTCTGGGTTGCCAAGTTCGAACTGATTATCTAATATTCTGAATACCTTGGCTTGGCCCCAGGATTCTGTTTCATAACATTTTTCGATGGATAGCCTCAGAAAGGTTCCTGTTTTCAGGATCTGTCCTTTCCTGAGTGGATCCAGAGTCAGACATTGGTTTCCAACCCTAATTGAAACCACAAATCTTGGCAATACTTTTCTTCCCCATTCTAATCAACTTTGCTTATTCAAAGCAAATTTTGAATATTCTACCATTTTCACTAAACTTTTTCACTCTAGGCCTCTTTTGTATTTAATTACTAACCTTGTCTTTTATCTCCTAGAGAACACAGAAGTCATGAAAGCTCACACCCCCATTTCACCAGCCCCACTCCAACTCCTGTATCCCTACCAACCCTATTTTATTCAAATTTCAAAGGAAGAAAATGTCTCTGTCCTTTTCAAATGTATCCCCTCTCTTCTCCTGATTATCACTCTGGAATCTTATTTTTAGCCTATGAACATGTTTGTAACACGCACCCCTCCCCCCTTTAAGCCATTACTGTCACCCTATTTTCTTTTACTCCCTCAATTCGTGCAGCAGTAGTTTCCTTTAACTGAGCTTTATCTATCGCCTATCCACTTAGCTTTTCCAAGATAAACTCCTTTAGCCGCTATTTTCCTCAAAGTAGATATTTATGGGAAGATTTGCTTTAAAGAATCTTGTAAACTAGTATTATACTGACAAGTTCCCTCATCCATAATTCTCTTCAATACGGCATTATCAGTTCCCTTATGGTGCTCCTTGAGGGTTTAATTCCCTTATTGAGTAACAATCAAGGTTTTCCTATCCCAGTGCTACTTCCCCAAATCTCTTTCCACTATCAAAACCTGCGGGACACTTTCTTTTAGCCTCTTTATTAGCAAAAAGGCTACTTGCCTAATCTTATACAGGCTTACATCAGTATTTGAGAATGGCTCAATGTACAGTGCCTCAGGAAGAACAGTATTTTTTATAAAATCTCTGAAGTGCCTTAATCTCAACATTATCATTGTTGTTGTTATTTTATTTGATACCATCTTTAAAATTCCATGTTAGGCCAACGGCAGAAAGATATTTTTGGGTTGTAGAGATTGTTGTTTAAAAAATATATATATATATATATATATATATATATATATATATATATATATATATATATAGACATCACACCATGGAGAGAGATCCTTATTTTGCCCACAGGTTAGCTCTTTCTTGAGAAGATATTTTGATCAAAAGGATTCAAGAAGAGAAGTAGCAGACATATTGTCTCATAATGAACTCCTTTCTTTACTTTGTTCTCTTATTTTCCTCTTACTTTTTCTAATTTTCCTCAAAATTTATTTTTGTTTTATAACACCTATTTCTTAAATAATCTACCTTGATTTCTATTTGCAAGTATTTTAAAGTGAGCTTAACTTCTCCGTATAGGATTCTTCACTGTGACTTTCATATAATCCTTCTATTTTTCCAATCCTTATACAAAATAGGCATCTAATATGTTTTATGAATACAAAATTATGATAAGCAAATATAAGTGGCCAAGAAATTATTTGTAGAAAAATAAAATGCAGTAAACATCAGTCAATGGCCCATTAATTTTAGTTGTCTCAACACACAATGCATGGCTTAAAATATATATTGACATCAACGTGGGTTTTATTTTTTGTGTAATATGATCTCTCTAGACTCTTTTGTTCTCCTTTGTAAACCTGATGAGCATTACTACATATGTGAAGTATGTTGGAATAGATTTTATTATTTCTACTTTCAAGTTGGAAACTTGAAAGTTTAGGGAAGCTACATGAGTTCCTAAGGACAAGTTAAGTTCCTTTGGGTCAAAGTTCATGTATTATTATAGACTGCTTTCTTGAACGTGTGTCTTTTTATAAAAATTAAAAAATATATCAATTACAATTTAGATTCTATATTATTTTTATTAGTTTCAGTTGTACAGCATAGTAATTAGACAATCATGTACTTTACAAAGTTGAACATGTGTATCTTTATGTAGTCAGAATTCAATAAAGGTTTATGGGCTTAAAATGCCTGGGACTTATCTTAGGTCTACTGACCTTCTGCCCAGAATTCTTTCTATGACATAGTTTTGTTATATAAAGAGGGTATTACAAATTGGAAGTGGGCTCCTTATTACACTCTGCCTACTACCTGTAGCCTTGGGCAATCCAAGATTGAACAATGGCCTTTCTACAATAGGTGCAAGGTTAGAGTGGGAAGGATAGTACTTTTTATCAATCACATCCACCTGCCTTTTCCTTATGGGACTAGCCCCTCTATTTGATGAATTTTGGCTTCACTCATTCTTAATAGAATCCAAATCCTAAGCAAGATGTGGATAATAACCAACATTGCTGCTCCCCAGCCAAATGTGCACCATCTAATGACTTTCTGCTGCCACAACGTATTAGTTTTAGTGACAAGGCATGGCCAAGTTTCATATTTCCTTCAGGGAAATATGCTAAATGTTGAAATGGAAATAGGTGAGGGGTCTGGGGTATGGTGTACAAGGGGCACATTTCAGAGAGCAAGGCTCAGGGGCATATCACTGTGTTGGGACAAAGCAGGTTCAGTCATCAGGAATTGCTTGTAAGTAATATGGTTAAAGATGCTCAGCATCTGGGAGAGGGTGCATTTATAATGACTATCCCAGAAAACACCTAAGTGCAGATGTCCCTGGTATTTCCTTTGCAGGCATTCTAGAGGTTCCCTTTTAATTCTGCCCTGATTGCCTAAAGTACATTCACAAAACTGGTTTAATCCAACTTTGAATAGGTGATTAGTCATTTATATAACCAATGTGGCCAACTTTGACATTTTCTCTCTTTCTACTGTATAGGGAAAAAAAATCAGAGATTTTTTTCTTTGCACTTACACATTTCCTTTGGTTTACAGGATGAAAGAAATAGGTTTCAAAAAATGAAGTTTAACCTTCTCAGTCTAGGAAAACTCTTTTAGATAAAACATTTCCAAAGTTAAATTAAACAACACATTGACAATAGACTTCCAGATAAAGATTCTTATGAAGAATCTACACAAAGTTAAAGATAATCATAAGACAGGTGTGTAATTAGAGAATGGAGCACATGTAGTTAATTCATAATTAGAGTCAAGGTAAGAGGAGTTCCACAGAACTGAGACAAAATTCTATAAATTGTTTATCCCCAAACCCCATATGTCATAACATAGCATACGGGCTAAACATTATTATTTAAAAGTCTTCCAACTGAGAAAAAGTGTTTTACACACAAAACATCAATTTTAACTCTGCCTTAATATATATGTATATATACGTATATACATATTTTTTGGTAGTACTATCTCCATTAAATTTTAAATGATTTGAGAGTCAGATTTCTCATAATTTTCTGCTAGCATCTTCCATTTATCCAGTTGCTTCACAGCCAATGCCCTTTGCCTAATAATAAAAATGTGACAAGAAAAATTTATCATACTGAAAAAACACAATTCTTTGTTGATTGTAAATTTTGCCTTTTGGAAATTAAAAATCTTTTAGAAACAATGCAGGCAAATTTGTAAGGAAAGAAAACACAATGTACACTCTAATCACATAATAACCTCAGTTTTTTAGGAAAAAAACTAGCATCAGCTGTCCAACCATTAGCATCAATAGTGTTCATGAAAGCTGCAAAATTGGATCAAACTAATCTATGTCTTTGTAGAAAAATAAATTTAATATTTTTTTCACTTAGCAATGTGTTTAAAATAACTACCTTTACTTTACTCTCCATACTTATCTAATTTATCACTAATGTATAAAAATTATATATGGGATTTAATTCCCAGCACATTTTATATATATATATATATATGTATTTCTCATTCCTTCAATGTATCTCCATGTTTTTTTCCTACTCTCTCTCTCTCTCTCTCTCAAAAAAAAAAAAAAAAAAATCTCAACTTTCCATATATCCATTTGGCTTAGCCTAGTGGGAAACATGCTGATCACCAAGCTGACCAAGCAGATACACAATAAGTCAAGCAAGAGGCTAGTGAGCAGGGATGTTAGAGATGCAAAGGAAAAGAACCAGAATAAGGTTGAAGTAATGAAGGCAGGGAGGGTTGGGGAAGGGGAGGTAAGAGATCAACTGAAGGACTTATATGCATGAATACAAGTACTGGGGGTGAAGGGTTAAGGGAGGCTGAAAGGAGGTCAACGGGGGAAAAGGAGACATATGTAGTACTATTTGTAGTACTTTAAACAATAAAAAAAGAAGTAATGTGTTTTTTGGTTCTTTCAAAAGGGCATCTCACAGATAGCTCAGATGCTATCAAATTCTTCCAGGAAACGATAAGGGCAAGGACAGGAAAGGCATGAAAACTGAGCAGGCAATTGGCAATGGTGGTTTGGTGAATTTTTAAAAAAATGTAAAAGTGCTGTAGAACTTGAACTCAACTGAAGCTCAAGGGAACTAACTTATTTCACTCACATATTATAGGATATGAATTGGAGAATGTACAATAGGAGACCACTATACACTGTGGATCTGCTAATTTCTCTGCGCTTTGGGGAGTTCTGGCTGTACACATACCAGCCTCCTAAATTTATCCTCAATCTGTTGCCATGCTTTGCCCCTATTAATGACATTTTCCCCATGCTAATGCTTACTTCAACCCTAGAACAATGAAAAATTCCTGCATTCGGCGTCTAGACGTCAGTGTGTTATTTAATATGAGTTGTTATAACGGTGCCTGCAGTTTTAGTCTCATACATACATACATAATTTACATTTAAATAGGCAAGGTGGCCACCCAGGGACGCCTGGCACAAGCACAGTGCCACCTGCATGAAGGAAAACACAGTGTTTTACGAGACAAATACATCAGTTATTTCCAGGAATGTGCACAACGTGCTGCACTAAGTAAAACAATATGATTTAAAAGATTTATAGGAAACAAACCAGAGGGCCATAAGGGCAAAAGTAAAGGGAGTTTCAGAAAGAAAATGTATTTATTATCGAAAACTTACATAAAATAATACAAGCATTTCCCCAAGTTTTCAAGATATTTTCTTCAAAGTTGCAGATCAGAGGAGAATGAATGATTCAGAGGAGAAATATTTACTTGAATGGCCAGTTTTTTCAAAAGCATTCAATGTCTTAGTATTGTAGATCTTCAACTACAACACTTGTTTGAAATAGCATTCACCTTCATATAAAATATTTGGGAAATATTAGTAAAATGCAAAGAAGGACATACACACAACTTAATCAAAAATGACCTCTTAATGATTTTTGGTGTATAGCTTTCTAGTCACTTCAGTTTTTATTTTCATAAATGTATAAGCATTTTAAAAAATGAGATATTTGGTGGTTGGGTTCTTCCATCTTCTCAGAAATAGTTTTCCAAATACCAGGTGATTGTGGGATGTCTCTTGTTGGATATAGGAAATCCACTGGCATTCTTTGGGAGGGATCTAGTCCTTGAAGGTCCCTTCTCTCCCTCTTTTGCTCAACATGAGGACTCAGGGGGTGACCTTCCTTAACTGCTCTGATCCCTCAACTAAAAACCTCACACTGCCCTGCTTTGTGGCCTAACCTAGATTGTGGATACATTTTGTTCTCTGTTTTGGTCCAAATTTTGAATACAAGGAGATGTTTCTGAAATGGGAAAATGATCACTTTCTCATTAATTTTAGAATTTTTCTCTACCTATATTACATTTTTCTCCCCGTCATAGTTCCTCAAATAATTATGGCATTAAAAGCATAAAATTTAAGCCTGGCTGATGTGATTCAGTGGTTGAGCATCGATCTATGAACGAGAAGATCATGTTTTGACTTCCAGTTAGGGCACATGCCCAGGTTTCTGGCTCCATTGACAGTAGGGGGAATGCAGGAGGCAGCCCTTCAAAGATGTTTCTTTTGCCCTAACTGGTTCGGCTCAGTGGATAGAGCATTGGCCAGGTTTGATTCCAGTCAAGGGCATATTCCTTGTTGCAGGCACATCCCCAGTAGGGGGTGTGCAGGAGGCAGCTGATTGGTGTTTCTCTCTCACCGATATTTCTAGCTCTCTATCCCTCTCCTCTCTCTAAAAACATCAATAAAATATATTTTTTTAAAAAAATGATGTTTCTCTGATGTTTCTATCTCTCTATTCCTCTCTCTCTCTCTCTCTCTCTCTCTCTCTCTCTCTCTCTCTCTCTCTCTCAAAAACAACAACAATAAAAACATATTTTAAAAACCATAAAATTGGACAATATTTTTGAAATTATAACAGGAGAAATGTACTACTTAATGCTTTAGTAACTTTCCTTTAAAATATCCTATATACATTCAGATAAATCAATCATAAATTTAGTAGTGATGCCAGGAAAATCAACACTTTTAAGTGAATCAGTATTGCTGTTAATCTTAATAATTAATCTTCTTAGGTTTATTAGAGTTAGGCATGCAGGTTCACAATGGCTAAGACCTGAAAACTCTGCAAAATGTTATTTTGATAGTTGATTATGCCTATTCAATATCATATCATTCTACAAGTAGCCTTCTACACATTGTATCTAAACCAGGAATTCATTTGTTAATTTCCAGTGCTACTTTAGGCTTACTGTACTGAGTTGTAAAGGGGTAATTTCTTTTAAAAATTGTATAATGCTTTCCTGGGGAAGTATAAGAGTATATATTAGCAGGCTGGGGATATTGTTTAGCAAATTTATAAGGCTATACCATATTATGTTTAATTGTCTCCTACTTCATATATTGAGTCCCATTTTTACCCTAGTTTAAAATTAATAACAGAGTAAGAAAAATTTAAATAGTACATATGAAATGTCTGTGTTGGGCACATGTTAGGGCATTTTGTCCCAAATCTATTATTTTGCAACCCTATAAGTCATATATTTAACATCAGTTATAAATATATTTTATGCATTAATCTTCAACACGAAACTTTAAAAGATTATTTCACAAGAGTGTCTAGCTGTTCCAAATGTTCCCTATTAGATTTTTAAAAAATGTAGTATGTTTGTAGAGTTAGTTTCTTCATAACCACCTTGGCTTTGGATCTTGGTTGCTGGTTTTGCAACTAGTCTTTATGACTCAATTTTTTCACTATGCCTTACCTGAAACTTTGTTTCTAAGGAATCACCCTCTCCCACATTGATAGATGCTAAGCATGTATATTGCCAGTGTAGCACTCTACTCATCACATCATTCTTGAAGAGTTTCTAAAGTTTGAATCCATTGTACAGAGTATAAAAAAGAATGGTTATAAGTGGCAATGATTCCTTGGTAAGCAAGACACACCAAGTCCCTGACTTTACAATTTAGTGCAAGAGGCACAAAAACAAATAAGAATGTTAAATAAGTCCAGGAAGTGGCAAGAGCTATGAAGAAAAAGAAAGCAGGGAGAGGGGAGAGAGAGGAGAGATGTTCCTATAGACAAGTGGTCAAAGGGGTTCTCTCTGAGTAGATGACCTTTGAACATAGAACTTATTAAATGAGGCAGGTGTAAGTAAAGGAAACACTAATCACAAAACACTAAAGTGATCTGTATGTATTTTCCATGTCTACTGAGATCCATATAGGCTAAGCACAGGAAGAGAAAGAGAAGGGGTAGAATATGAGTTTGAAACACAAATCCTGGGTCAGAACATACATGGTTAGTAAGCCATGGTTCCACCTATTTGCACTGGTACAACAAAACTCATTTAAATATTAATACTGCCACCGAAATGAGCTACTCAGAGCCTCTTATTTTCACTTTGCCTTGGTGGGTGCCCTGATCTTTCCATCAGGACTGATATAAGAGTAAGGAATGCGGTGGTCGGTGTTGTTGTATTACTTATTAAATGTTCTTTATTTTATCCCTGACAGCGAGGTTTTAGGTCTCTACTCTAAGTGTTAAGGAAAACTACAGGATGGTTTTAAGTAATGGGCAGGCAATATGTGCGAAGCTATCTTATTTACTGATTTAAAATATTAAAGAAAAGACTAAGGGAAAGGAAGCAGGACATCATCTAGAATGCGATTGTAGAAGTCCAGGCAAGACATGGCAGTGTTTTAGGCTAACGCAGTAGAGATCTCAGAGAAAGTGAGGATTGGTCAGAATTAAGATATATTTTGGTAGTGGTATTTAATAGGCAAGGACATCCTTCTAAAGTGCTTTTTTTTATTGCTATTGCTTTAGGACAATGCTGAAATATTTTTGTAAGAATAGAATCCTTAGCAAGTTCCACTTATCTTTAAGTGGACATATTTTTATTATGAATTTTGTGTTAGTATCTAGTAGAGTCTTTCAAAGCAAGGTAAAATCTAAACAAACAATTTAGAAAAGGGAACATAAAAATTACTTACACATGGTAATATCTTCATCTGTAAATTCTTTTTAATATATGACCAGTCTATATCATTATAAACTATACACGTTTTATATCTGAAAAGTAACTAATTATTGATTTCACAAAGCAGCAAAGACATGTGTGTATATTTGAAAAATAGGTAACCATTTTTACTTAAAAATTTTAATAATGTTAGGTACTTTTTGTTATTTATTTAGTGTCTACCATGGTCCAAAATGAAGTGACTTCCAAAAATACATATAAAACAATCAATAAAAATTTAACAAAAGAAAGCAGAGTAGAGTACTAAGAGGGCAGAGGTACATTACATACAAATCATATATAATAAAGCCCTACTAGGTATTAACATATAGTATAATATTTTATAATTGTTACCCCCTAGTTTTAAAAGCAAAGGCAGACAAATGACAAAGTTATGAAAGTCCAGTTTAAATCCTTCAACAGCATTAAGAATTGAATTCACTGGTCCAAATCTGAAGAAAATGATTAAGGTTGATAAGGTCAAAATCAATTTCACAAATTGTACAGAAATTGATATGATTGTTGAAATAAGGGCCTATTTGACTTCCTGAATAGGGACCATATTATAAAATTTCCCCCTGTCTTTAGTGCAGTGATACCATGAAGAGGTAATGTGCAATTTGTTCTCAATTTAATTTAGAATAAAAGGCTCTAAGACAAAAGAAGCATTCTAGCTATTAGAAAACAATTCTCCAGGAGATTTGTGGGAAAGTACCATTCAAAATCATCCATTTGTATGTTCCTGTGTTTACCAAAGCCAGTACTTAACTCAGATAAAAAATTATGCTCTATTGGGACAAATGATTTTCAAAACAATATATTTGATAAAAAGTGGCAGTAATTATAATAAGTCAAATTGTCTTTCTTCCCATTGTTGACTTCAAATCTTCTCTTGCTTCCCTCCCCAAACTTTGGTAAGTTTTTTTCTTTGCTTTGCTTTGCTTTTTTTTTTTTTTTACCTTTAAATATAATTCCTTCACTTGCATGGACTTTGATACTTACATTCATCACTAAGCAATTGAACCTATGACACCCATTGTGCCTTTTGAAAAGTCAGGTGTGCTCAATTTCTTTTATTTTCTACATTATAAAGCAATTTCTTTTAGCTATTCACTCATGATGCTTGATTCATTTCTTTGTATTTAGAAATGAGCCAAACATATGATCACTTCACAAAATAGGACCAAAATTTGTTCTCCACTCTCTTTGCCTACCCTGGTCCACTCAAGGTAAACATACTCCTCTCTTCTTGCCATGTTTTTAAACTAATTTAGAAATATAACAGAAAACAAAAAGCAGGGTTGACCTATTACTAGTCAACCTTGTACCCTGACTAAACTCAGACCACTTCCATTTGGGAAAACACAAATGAGCACGTTCCTTAAACACAAGTAGAGGCTTTCAGAGTTTCCTGTTTAGCTCTAGACAGGTGGAGTGCCCTCTTTCCATAGAAGTTCAAATTCTCATGCCTGCATCACTCTGGGAGGGGAGTTCACTGACCATTCTCTTAAGTCAATTCTATTTCTAATTTCCATACCCCCCTCCCTAGCATTACTATGGGAATAGCAATAACAATGAAAATAATAATAAAATGATTAATATACACTGAAAGCTTCATATACACTGAGAGGCCAGATTATTGTGATCTCTGAACGCATAATAATCTGGCCACTCAGTATATATCCTATATAATAAAAGGCTAATATTCAAATTGTCCCCTTGACCAGGATTTTAACCAGCAGGCAGGTCAGCCATTCGCCCATGTCCCTTTCCCCTGGCCAGATTGGCCAGACCCCACCCATGCTTGAATTCATGCACCGGGCCTCTAATATATATACACATACACACTGAATGGCCAGGATATTATGTGTTCAGAGATCATAATAATCTGGCCACTCAGTGTATACCAGATTTCATGCTCTTTGTCCACTAACTCATTGAATTCGTATACAAATCCAATGAATTAAGTATCATTATCAACTTTTTATACATGAGGAAAATAAGGCTTAAGATACCTTCAGGCTACATGGTCATAAATGGCAGAGTTGGGATTCAAACTCAAACCCAAGATTGGCTTATTTCAGAGACTGCTCCTAATAACTGGGCTTACACACCACTTTCCCTCAGGTTTCACAGGTTTTTACATACCATCATATTTAAGTTTATAGGTCTGTTTTTGGGTTCAGAACACAAATAATTGCAGCTAACATGAAATAAGCTCCTAATCCAGAGCCAGGCAATGCTTTTGTTCTTTACGTGTATTATCCAGTTTACATGGTGCAATAATGTTGGTCACAACTTTAATGTTTTTAAAACTTTTTTACAGTTGAGGAAACTGAGCTTCAAATATGTTAAATCACTGCAGGAAAGCACCCAGTTGGTAAATCGTGGTTCTGTGATTCAAACCCAGGCCTTCCCGATGGCAGGAAGAATATGTTTTCATGTTTTTGCACGTTTAGGGATTTCTGAGCAAAGAAAACTTGAATAAGGGTTAAAGGACAAGCCTGGGTTAAGGAAAAATAAAAGATGACTGCATAGATCATGAGAAACCCTTAGAGAGAGTTAGGATTTATTTCGAAGTGTGTTTGCTTTTTTAGGGGATAAAACTCGGAGTCATGGACCCATCTGTGCATGTTCCACAGAATTGTAAAATGTTAGGGAGCAAAGGTTTCTCCCCGCTCTTAGCAGTGGGAGGAGGCACTGAGTCACCCTGACAAGCTTTCAGATCTCGTGTCAGCTTATTCTCCCTTGGTGTAAGAAACCCCCTCTGTACACACAAGGGTCTACCTGGTTCTTCCCCAAGAAAAACTGAAGGTGGGTATGGGCTAACCGAGGTAGTTATTGCTGTGAATAGTAGTCCCCAATCCAGACACTTCATGTTTGCTTTTAGGATAATAGAAATAAACACTGATATTATGCATTTGATGGTTTTATAAAACTCTAACATTGCGATGTATTTCCTTTCAAAGCATTCCATAATCCCTCTTACAAGCATTCAATTTGCTACTGTTTCTGAAATGAACTCTTGGTTCGGGCCCTCACTATCCTATGAGATGGGCATTGTTATACTTGGACCATTACCTATTTTATTCCTTTCTCCTGGTTTGCTTTTACCCATTTCTATCTCACTATTGCATATTTTCAATGTTGGGCTCAAATCCCATATTTGACAAAAATTATTTTTTTTGTCAAATCGAACTTTGGACCCTTGAGTCTGCAGACCGATGCTCTATCCACTGAGCCAAACCGGTTTTGGCCTGAAAGATATCTTGATCAAAGACATTTTATTCTTTTTTATAAGTGGTGGGAATCTATGTTTAAAATGAAGTTTGGAGGGGCTCAGATTCAAAACATTGTCTTCTCATTTTATTTAGAAACATCTCAGTCTTGAAAGAGACAACAAAATATATATGGCATAGTCATCTTTTATTAAGTGGTTTAAAAATCACACTAGTGGCCCAGTTCACAAAATTCATGTGCAGGATTTGTCTCTCAGCCCAGCCTGCATCCTGTCCAGTCTGAGACCCCTGTGGGATCGGCCCTAAACTGGCAGTCAGACAACCCCCTCACAATCTGGGACTTCTGGCTCTTTACCACTCACCTGCCTGCCTGCTTGATCACCCCTAACCACTCTGCATGCTGGTCTGATTTTCCCCAATTGAACCCCACTACCAGCCCGCTCATCTCCAACTGTCCCCCCCACAAGCCTGATCACCCCCAAGTACCCTCCTCCTCCTGACCTGATCACCCCCAATTGCCTTCCTCTCCTGGCCTGATCACCCCTAACCACCTCTGCCTGGGCCCTGCCACCATGGCTTTGTCCAGAAGGACTTCTGGAAGGTCTCATGATCTAATTAGCATATTATCCTTTTATTAATATAGATAAGATATGACATACTGCCATAACTATAACATATGTACCAGTATTACTGTATGAAAATACATACTTTATGCAAAAGGAAGGCATCTAATACATTATATTGTATATATTGTAAGTAGTAGGAAATACTGTATTCATAGCAATAATATACACCCTGTGCTTTTCCTTCCTGACTTGGGAATGGTTCCCCAGTTCTTTGAATGTTTCCTGGCCATTAATGTATTTTTTTTTTTCATTCAGTGTAACTTTATTTACTGCTTATTGCACATGATTTGAGGTCTTTAATTTCTAACCACCAAAGATTCAAAGGACTATTTTTTCCATTAACATCAAGTTAATTCATGTTTTCATGTGTTTTTATTATAAACATCTGAAATATTCACATTGTTATAGATCCTGAACTCATAAGTATGGACCATGCACAGTCTGCAGCAAGTCAGGAAGCTACTCTGCAAGCAAACAGATACTCTGCATAAGGAAAAAAGTCATAGCACAACATTTAATGTCCAACCTGAGTCACCTTAGAATGTTATATATTGTATATTGATTTCTTAATTCATATTGTATCGTGAACTCAACTGCTTGGTTGGTGATGGGGTTGACCCAATTTCAGAAGGATTATTCCTGAAATAATTAAGGAAAGGGGGGCCCAATTTTTTCTTGGTTGCTTGCTCCTCCCCAGCACCTTCATCTTTCTTCTCATCTTCAGCTTCTTGGGCATCTTCTCCTTCACCTCCACTTCCTTCTTTTTCCTCCTTTGCATTCTCAAATTATTCCTTGGCACCTTCTTCCTCTTCCTTTCCTTCCTCCTTACCAGCCGCTTCCTTCTCCTTCTCCACCTCTTCAGCTTCTCCTTCAGAGGGGGACTCATCCTTAGCTCCCTAATGGTCTCCTCCATCTCGATCTGCTCCTCCTGGATATGGCTGGTGTATTAAGAAGGGAAGGAGTGAGTGGACATCAAGTAGGAGCTAGTCTGTAAACCACCTTAGGAAGATCGACCAAAGATCTAGGGACTCTGGGAGTAGCCACTGGGTATGCTTCCCATGCTGGTGAAACTGAGCTGTTTCTCCTCACCTTCCAAGAGTTTCCTGTTAGCTGCAATGTCAATGTTGAAAGCCACATTGAGGAGGTCCTGGTATTCTTTTAAATATCATGCCATTTCACTCTGTAGTTCTCAACTCATTTTCTAATTTGTTGACTGTGTCCTGTAGAGCATTAACATCAGAGTTCTGCTTATCCTCCAGCTCTTGCAGCTGCTTTCCCACAACTTAGTTCATGTCACAGCATGCTTTGATTTCTAGGGTCTTGGCCTTGAGCAGGTGGCGGCTTTCAGACACCTTGTTCTTGGCAGCATGCACTCCATAGGTGTTCTTGGCACTGCTCTTGGTCAGCATGGTGAGCAGCTCTTGTACCATTTTTCTGCATTCTGCATGTCCTTGGCAGCCAGCTCTTCCTACTGGGCGCTGATGTCCTTGAGCATGGCAGAGGGATCGGACTTGGAGAACATGTCCATCTCCACAGAGATCTGAGCTACTGGATCTGCACCTGCAGCTTGGCGAACTCCTCTTCATGTACCTTCTTCAGAAAAGTGATTTAGTCCATCAGGCTGTCTGTGCACTTTTCAAGCTCAGTGCCATCAAGAGCCACCTTAAGTATACCTTTTTGCGCTTCCATCAGCCAGCCCTTTGCATCATCATGGTTTAGCACCTCTTCCTGGTAGTATGCATGCAGGTTACTCCCAGTTCCTTCCAAGCCCTGGTGCCTGCTAACTGCCCACTGTCCTTTCCTCTCAAAAGACCAGCGAGGTGGACTGGGGCATAAGCATCCCATTTTCATTACAATGTTCAACCCCAGCCTGCCCCAACTGTGTCCACAGTGTGCCTGGGGCAGACAGTTATCCCAAAGATCCTGGCCACCCCTGCCTACACAAGTCCTCAGTGGCTGCCTGAACCCTATGGGCGGCATCATTACAGCACACCTGGCCTGCCTGGATACCGATGGCTGCCTGGACCCTATGGGCAGCATCAGGCACTGTCCATCTGGCCTGCCAGGTTACCAATGGTGGCCTGGACCCAAAGGCTGCTTCAGGCACAGCCTGCCCCTCCTGCATATGCAAATTTACTTTCCATCTTTGGTAGGTTAATTTGCATATCATTCCTGTTTGGCTGTGGGCATAGTGGAGGTACAGTCAATTAGCATTTTCTCTTTTATTAGTGTAGATAGTGTTGCCCTTTATTAACTCATATGTAATAGAATGCATGAAATGGATTTAAAAACTCAGATGATTAGTACAAGTAAAGGTTTAAGTTTAGAAATAAATGAATAAACTGTAAGTTGTGTCTGTGTGTGTTTATGTGTGTTATATATTACATAGTGAGAACTTGGATCTAATATACCAGGTTTGAACTCAAGTTCTATACCCAAAGCTCATATTGAGCAAGATATTTAGTCTTTCTGATCTTTAGTGTTCATATTTGTAAAAAGTGAACAATATTCTTTACCTTAAAATATCATAAAGGTTATATGAATTCATGTGTGTAAAGACTATAAGACTGGGTCTAGCAAATACTAGATGGTCAATAAATATTATATATTGTCCTTAATATCACTTCATTTTACCTTGTTAATTATAATAAAACTAGAGGTGTGGTGCACGAAATTCATGCAGTGGGCTCGGCCCTTGCAGCCATGGTGGCTTGACTTGGCCCTTGCAACCATGGCTTCATCTGAAAGGACATCTGGAAGGTTGTTCAGCTGTCCCATCTAATTATCATATTATACTTCTATTAGTATAGATATAACAATTCCTTACAGTGTCACTTTTTTATGTTTTTAGAATGGTAGTGTCCAGTAGTTTTAGAAAACAAAAATGTTTCCTTTTAGCTACTCTACACATTGTTCTTAGTAAAACATTAGATATATGTTTCTCAGTTTTCCTCAAGAATCATTGCATGTTATACTCAGGTCCTGGTCAGCCGTCATAAGACACAGTTAGTTAATTTAAGAGTTGAGATGCTAACGGCCTCATTGCAAATCCCTTGACATTTTAAACCAAGCCAAATAAAGCAAGCAGCAGAGTATTTTACATGAATTCTCCAAAGAGGGAGGGTTATCAAATTCATTTACATGTTTACAAAGGCTGCGAGCCATCCTGACTTGTTTGGTGGAGGACTATTTTTATATGAACTGAACTCCCCCTCTGATGGTCTGTTGGCAGTAAAACAGCATGAAATCTCACTCATCATTATTACTTACTCAGTGGGCCTGTTTTTCATCAGTAGAGTTTGGCATTTAATCAGAGTTTGGGGTGCATCATTTCTGAACATGAATACAGTGCTAGAGGCAACAAAAATCATTAAAATTTGGCTCTTGGTATAATGATGAGGTGCACGAATGGGGTGGAAGTTGTAAAGGACTATAAAACTGTTAAATTTGGTGTGTGGGAGGAAGAAATTATTTGTAAAACCCATAAACTTCTTTAGCCAAAATATCTATTACATGCTAACTGGTGCTAATGAGCTGTTCTAAAAGTCCAGGTCACTTAAATATATATTTGCCTCTCTTTCTGGGTAAGTGAACATTACAAAAAGGAACTGCAGGTTTCCCTTACTATTTATGAAGAAAAAAACAAACAGTTTAGTACTACAAATTAAGGGCCTAGGCCACTTTTTTTTTAAAGTATTATTTTTAGAAACTATTACCTTAAAAACAAGAATTTCACATAATGTTTTGCATTGAGATTTTTCTAAAGAATTGTCTGATTTTTATCTGTAGAATGAATAAAAAAGATATAAATTCTCAAAGGATTAATGGTTTTTAATATTAACTTTTAAAATAAAAATGTTTAATTACACCAATAAATATAAGTAGATCATATCTTTAAACAGTCTGATAGGAAAATTGATGAAAATAAAGAAAACCAACATTCTATATTGATGCTTATATCTATGTTTATGTCTATAACTATATATCTGTCTATTTCTATATCTATGTATCTATCTCCATTTCTTTACATCAATATCTATATATTCATATATATCTGTCTGAGAAGAAAGATGCAATAAAATCAGCTTATAATCAGTTATAAACATCCTGTAAATAAGTCTGTCATAACAAGATAGGAAAAATAAAATTAAAATCCCCTTATTACATCAAGCCACATGTTCAGTCACTCACTTTAATGTGCTGCTTTGAATAGCTTTATCCAAATTGTGAAGTTAGTAAAGGGTAGGATTTGCAATATGGCTTAGCGATATGAGATTATAGTGGACTTGGCTTTTAGATCAGACTCAATATTTTCTTGGGAAAGTTAAATCCACCCATTGAGTTCCATTAGCAAATGAGCACGAACACAACTATAAATCACACCGCTACTGCGATTTATGTCAACTGAATAAGGGTAACTCCAGCTCTGCTCCAGGAAGCTGCCAGTACACTGACTCCATGCCTTCAGAGCTGAGTCAGTCAATCCAGAGAAGAGTCTGAGCAGGAGAAACAATAGCAAACCAATGTGTTAATTAATAGAAAGAAATGAACATTTAAAAAAAATATATAGTTTTATTGATTTTTTTACAGAGAGAAAGGGAGAGGGATAGAGAGTTAGAAACATCGATGAGAGAGAAACATCAATCAGCTGCCTCCTGCACACCCCCTGCTGGGGATGTGCCTGCAACCAAGGTACATGCCCTTGACCTGAATCGAACCTGGGACCTTTCAGTCCACAGGCTGACTATCTACTGAGTCAAACCGGTTTCGGCAAGAAATGGACATTTAATTAAAATGTAATTTAATGTCTCTATTAAGAGTAGGAATAATGGCAATCAAGGAGCTGGATGACTTTTTTTTTCTTTTTCAGATAGTTTGGCTTCTACTCAGTTCTGATGTGCTCTCTACAATTCTACCAATTGCTCTCTAAGTTGTCAAGGGAAGATGATGAGTGAAAACCCTGTAAACTTAGTATAGAAATATGTTGCCTATATCTTTAAAACAGTCTCAGATTTTGGTACCTGTCTTATCCTCGATTTAATGAACACACCTCCTAATATACTAGTCAGGACTAAAATGCATATTCTGGATTTTATCTGCCCTAAAACTTTCATCTGTTTGACCCAAATGTATTGAGTAACTGCTAAGTGACAAGAACCCTAGGTGCTGAGGCTGCTGTGATTCCAGAGGCAGACACATTCCTTGTCCTTTGTGAGCCTATTGGCCATGTTTGAATAAACAACCCCATTCTAATAGAGTGTTATTTGTATAGTGATTTGAAAATCCAAGTTAGGGGATCAGGCATGGTTTTCTGGCAAGAAAACGGCTAAATTGAAACCTGGAGGATGGGTTAGAAGTTAGTTACATGAAGAATGGATGATGAATATTTCATCAGGGGACCATGTGGAGCAACAGACTTGGAGGTTGTGTGGTAATTCCAAGGAACTAGAAAGAGGTCTGTGTGGTGGAGGTCGAATTTGCTAGGGAGTAAGCTACAGAGATCAGGTGTAAAGGAAGTCTGGGCTCTGATCATAAACCCATTATTAAAATAGGTCAAGGAGTTTGAAATTTTACAAATGGCAAAGAAGTGTTTGTGAAGCAGTATAAACCATTGAGAAAATCGTTACAGAAAGATTATACTGTAACATGGACAACAGAGTGGAAGGAGACAGGGTGCATCTTTAGGAACTGTGAAAATAAAGCTTCAGGCTAAAGGTGAAGTAGTCTGGATTAGCAGAGTGGTAGTAGTGGCTATGCTAAGTGGATGTGTGTGTGCGGGGTGGTGGTGGTTTAATCATGTACACAGGTCATGGAGGGGGATAGAAGCGAATGCTGTTTCCCAAGGCAGGGATTACAGTAGCACAATAGACTAATGGTAAAAAGTAATAGATACATATTTAGACAACTTGATTATGAGATACCTATAGGATAAATGGATTGTATGCAGTTGAAGGTAGTGTCTGAGCTCAGGAGAAAATTTGGGGCTGTGGATGTAGATTTATGAGTTATCAGCACAGAGATGGTTGTGAAGCCCTAGAGTGGTTGGAAAATTTAGAATGCAGAGCATATGGGATGAGAAGAAGAGATAAGTTTAGGGCAATAACATCAATGTCCTCTCTTAATGACTCACTTTCCTTTAAGAAAAAAATCATACTCCTCTTTAATATGGATGATGGCAAGATTCACAAAGGGACAAGCCCACAATGCTTTAAGTAATTGGATTTTGATTTATAAACTTAAATGAGAAATTATGGAACTTCTCACTTCAATGTCCTTTGCCAGTATTATAAAAGAACTAGTGGCCCGATGCACAAAATTCATGCATGGGGTGGGGGTGTCCCTCAGCCTGGCCTTCAACATCTCCAATCTGGAGCCCCTTAGGAGATGTCTGACTGCCGGTTTAGGCCCCATTGCATAGGGATAGGGCCTAAACTGGCAGTCAGACATCCCTCTTGTAAACCGGGATCGCTGGCTCCTAATTGCTCACCTGCCTGCCTAACTGATCACCCCTAACCACTCTGCCTGCTGGCCTGATCACCCCCAACTGCCCTGCCCTGCCAGCCTGATCGCCCCCAACTTACACCTTCTACCAGCCTGATTGCCCCCGCAAGCCTACTCTCCCCTAACCTCCTCTGCCTCAGCCCTGCCACAATGGTTTTGTCCAGAAGGGTGTCCAGAAGGTCTCCTGGTCTAATTAGCATATTACCCTTTTATTAGTATAGATATTCATAATCTAACTTGAATTTATTCATAGAAATATAGAATAGTTGAACCTACCAAATTCTTTGGGATAACTCATCCAATCATTCTTCCTGACAGGGATTTGAAGTCCTTTCTCAAATATATCATCCTTTTCTGGAAACATTAAAATTCATTGATGTCTCAGTCCCCAGAAAAGGCGCTCATTTCAACAATGGTCTCAGCAGAGTAGAGAGGGGTTCTCAGCTTCCTCATTTCAAAAGTCATATTCGATTGATACAGCTCAAGAGTGTATGAGCTTCTGCAGAAACAACTGTCTGACTCGGTTAAGACAGAATCCTCATGTCTTAATAAAATCTACTTATATGACCTCAGAGATGGGAAACAAATCGGATTCTCCTTAAAATCAGTTCAGTTCAAAATATAATGAAATCCTTTTGAATCTGTTAAAAATTTGTTATAGTTATAGTCAAATGTGCATTCCCAGAATTTGAGGTGATATGTAAGGAAATAATCAGGAAGAGGGTAGGCTTGCAAGCTGTTTTGAGGATTTAAAAATACAAGGGGAACATTTGGTGTCTATTGATAACAAGGGTGGAGAAACTAAAAAGGCAAATCAAATGTTTTCACTTTTAGCTGGAATCATATCAACTCAATGTTAAAACGCTGTTCATTTTGTGGAGTTCTAAGGTTGTATTTATATACATATGTACATATATCAATATATTTACATCTGCAATATATATTTGCTTAATAAACACAGGAAATATATGCATTATTCTTGAATAAATGCAACTTATCAGCTGCATAAATGCAGTTGAAACATTTTAAAACTAGTGTCTTCAAAAGGCAGAAAATTTGAATATATATGAGAACATTTAGTGCAACTCCTGGTTGTAGATTAAAACCCTGGTTTATAAAATTCATAAAAGTATTCCTTGTCCCCTGTGACTGGCAGAATATGGGCTGGAGGAACCATATATACAGCTTACTGCTTTTGTAGTTATTTTGTTATGGCCATGGTCAAGTTTTCATTTGAGATCCTTACTTAGATAAAATCTCTCCTGGGTGTAACAGCCCCTAGGAAGCACTCTGCCTGGCTTTCTCATACCTGTGCATTTATTATAGTCAATGCTATGAATGAAAAGCAACTTCCTTTCAGTTGTCTCAAAAAAAAATGATTTGCTATTTTCCCCAATCTAGTCAGAAACACTCCCAATTATGTAATACATAATACGTTTTAGGTAAAGCAAAAGGAGAAATGTCTGTGATTTTTCAGTTTGGAAATTTTTGTTTTGCTTCTGTTGGCAGTGCAGAGTGCTCAATAAGCTTTTTTAAAAAATTCTTTATTGATTAAGGTATTACATATGTGTTATATCCCCCCATTCCCTCCCATCCCCCCACTCATGGCCTCATCCCCCTGTTTTCTGTGTCCATTGGTTAGGCTTATATGCATGCATACAAGTCCTTTGGTTGATCTCTTCCCCTTACCCCCAACCTCCCCTACCTTCCCTCTGAGGTTTAATGGTCTGATCGATGTTTCTCTGTCTCTGGATCTGTTTTCATTAAGCTTTAGTGTCTCTTGGTTTCAGGATGTGTGTTCAGCGATTCTGGCCACCAGAGAGTTCCCTCGCTAAGAGTCCAGCCTCTTCTGGTTAGGAGCCACCACATCTGCAGGTCTGTTTTTCTATTGAGCTTGGAAGGCGTCATCATTCTTCTCCCTTTTGGTATGAGCATGATATGCTGGAAAATAAAGAACAGTTATTTTTCATCAGGTGAATATGTTAGAATGTGTACAGAAACAATTTTTGGCCATGGGTGATAGTATAGATATTTTAAATAAATTCTTTCTATTATTTATTAATTTCTAATATAAGCCTTTTATTGTATATTTCTGCATATCTTTATGGAGCATCCAGCACTGGGTATACTACTATTAAAGCCTTAAGAGGTAACGAAAGGCAATCTTATCTTAAGCTAGTGCTCTTTTCTAAAATGGAATATGTTTCTTAGAAAAATAATCTCAGAAATCTTTATCTTATGACTTACATATGCCTCGAAGCCACTCCTTTGACAGCATAGTTTGGCAAATTTCCTTTTGGTGGAGAAGGAAGCTCAATACTTATAACTATTTCAAGTTGAGGCAGGTGAAGGAAAAAGGGAATGACAGGATTGCAAGCATAGCACAGACACCTGGCACATGTTAAGGATTTTAGGCTGCTCCTTGCAAGAGCAAAGAGCAGCAAATTGAAAATACCTGTGCCACTCCTATAGGATAATTTTTTTTTGTATGAAAAAAGTCAGTTTGTAGGTTTTGGATGGATCTAGTTGTTCAATGCAGACCCAGATTTCACTGACACATCTCATTCTAAGACTCCGCATGCTTTGGTTGTAATTGCTAAAGAAATAGGATCTATATTATTAATGAATATTTTTATTCCATTTACCTGTTAACCCAGAAATGTCTATTTCTTCTCCTCTCCTCCTCCTCCTTTTCCTCCTCCTCCTCCTCCTTCTTTTTCTTCTGAAATGTCTATTTCCTATCATGGGACATAGCTGATGTTTCTGCATTTGAAGTGTAGGTTGTGGTAAGGTTAGAGTTAGGGCTTAGTATCAGCCCCTCTCTGATGTAGTTATGGTAAGTACATGATAAAGATATGTTTGAACTTTTTAACAGTTTTAGAAAATTCAGAATGCATAATATACTTATATGAGTATTACATTTTGTTTTTATTTTTATTTCTTCTTGTTCCTATTGCAGATTTACTATGATCTTTTGGTTCTTTGAAGACATTTTTCTTTCTTGTCTTTTGATACTCAAACTATTTTTTAAAAATTTAGAGATAATCACATTGGCTGTCTTCGTTTCATTTTTTTGGACCTGATTTCCTCTTGATTGTAAATTTGTCATTGGGGAATCCTTTCCTTCCTTTAGGCCAAACAGCTGTTTTTTTTTTTGTTTTTTTTTTTTTCTTCTTCTTTCCTTTTTCCACTAAGGAGGTCAAGCTCCTTTGGGGGTGGAGGGGAACTTCAGTTCATTACATTCTTTTCTTTTATACCAACATGAATAACAAGAAACACAAATTGCTTTTGACCTGACACTGTAGTATTTGGAGGTATTTATTTAAATACCTTTTCATTTCCATTTCCGAATGGTAGCACCTCTTCCAACCTTCAGTTAATACCTAGTTAGCAACTTACGATAGCTAATTTGCTTCTATCTGTAAAATGAAAAATCTGTTCTTAGCCATGTATTAGTTAGCTGCTGAAAATAGTGACATTTGTTTAGCTTTTGTTCCTATTTTTCTGTGCTTTCACATTCGACTTATGAATACCGAGGACTGGTTAACACAAATCATTAATCAAAAGCCTATTTTAGACACTGCCAGTGTTTTGGGCACTACTTATCCCATCTATATAGTGTATAATATCTTTGAATTGAGTGAATCAAATTGAGTGACATTACATGTCCAGTGTTGAGGACCCATAGATTTTCTTAGTATGAAATTATGTAATCAGAAAAGTGACGGGCAATACAAATGCTATTCAGTGCAGAGAACTGTTAGCAAAATTAAGCCAATCAATCTTAGCTTTCATTTAACTTGACAAAACGATAATACTTAAAGTAGTGAAACTCACGCAGATTTGCTCTATCTTTTGAAAACAGGATATCATCCAGGCTCAAGTTATCTTCCTTTGCTTCTCTTCATGAAAGAAATAGGACAAACATAATATTCACTGGTAACAGAACAGTCTACTAGTATTTGCTCTTTTTTCCCCTCCCTCCCAAGAATTTGATATGTGGATTAATTTGGCTGAACCATACATTATAGAAACACGAATCATTCCATTGCACATTGGCTGGGAAAGCAGTTTTGCTTTCTTTGTATGCAAACTATTACTTTTTTGCGCTCGAGTACTTGAAGTCCAAGACTTTCTCGAAGATGGAAGAGGGAACTAGATCAGCTCCAGTCCTCATATCTCTGCATAGTTCTCCGAAAGAGGAACATCAAGCAGCACTGCTGTCATTTTAATGCAGCATTTTGAAATAGTGTCTGTCATTCTCTCTGCTCCTTTTCACTTTTCTCCTATAAAAGGGAAGCCGCAGTCCAATGACAGTGCAGCAGCCCTTGTGTCCTCCACCGGGTGCTGAAACTATTGGGTCGGCAGCTAAGTAATTGCGGATTTTTTAAAGAAAATCAAAGACAATTTTTTCATGGAACTAAATAACTTTATTCTGTAATGTATTGCCCATTTTGATCAATGACCTTTTGCCATCTTTCAGGCAGCATCATAATCCCACGTTCAAAAAACTTCTGGTTTTTATTAGCAAAAAACTGAATCAGGTACGATTTGACATCATCATCATTATTGAAATTTTTACCATTCAAGGAGTTTTGTAAAGATCGAAACAAAAAGTAATCAGATGGTGCAAGGTCAGGACTATATGGTGGATGTGGCAAAACATCCCAACCAAGCTCCATTAATTTTTGCCGAGTGACCAAAGATGTGTGTGGCCTTGCATTGTCATGATGGAATACAACACCTTTTCAATTTGTCAATTCGGGCCGCTTTTCTTCAACTGCATGGTTTAATTTCGTTAGTTGTTCAATGTAGACATCAGAATTGATCGTTCGGTTGGGTGGTAAGAGTTCAAAGTAGACAATTCCTTTGTAATCCCACCAAACTGATAACAAAACCTTCTTTTGATGAATATCAGCTTTTGATGTTGTTTGAGTTGGTTCACCTGGCCTGCTCCACGATCTTTTCTGCTTGATATTGTTGTAAACAACCCATTTTTCATTGCCAGTTATCAGTCGTTTTAAAAATGGATCATTTTCATTACGTTTCTTTAGCAAATCGCAGCTGCTAATGCGTTGTGTTAACTGTGATTCTTTCAGTTCGTGAGGAACCCATGTATCGAGTTTTTGAACATAGCCAAGTTGTTTTAAGTGATTTTCAATGCATGTATGTGATACATGAAGCTTCTCTGCAATCTCACGTGTTGTACTGTGACAGTCCGAATTGATTATTGCTTTGATTAGGGCGTCATCAACTTCAACTGGACGACCAGAGCGTCTTTCATCTTTGAGTGAAAAATCACCAGAACGAAATTTGGCAAACCAATTTTGACACTGCCGTTCTTTTAAGGCTTCGTCACCATAAACAGCACATAACTTTTTATGAGCTTGCGATGCGTTTTCCCTTTGCGGAAATAAAAAAGCAAAATATGACGAAAATGTTCCTTTTGATTTTCCATTTTTCAACGAACGCCAAACAAAAACTACAAAACAGATCAAAAAACTTTTTTTACTGATTAACAGCTGAATAGCCAACTATCAAATACAAAATGTGTTTTACATTTGTACTACGTCTGCAAACCTAAAAATTCAACTGAAGCCATATATGTGTGAAACCCGCAATTACTTAGTTGCCGACCCAATATATGGAAAACCAGTGCCTTCCTGTGATCCTGCATCTGGCTGCTTTTCCTCTCTCTTGTGTGCTCTCTTTCTGTTGCTTTGGGGAAAGATCTGCTATCTCCAACGATTCATTTACAATACCCAACGGGAGACTAAGTTTCAATCAATAAATAACATACATTCTATTTCAATGTCCGCTTGGCTCCTGCATCTTCAATTTATTTAAGAAGTGAAGAATAGCAGGAAGAAGAGTCATAATAAGCCCCCTTCTTTAAAAAAAAATATTTTATTAATATTAATGCGGGGGCCTGATATGGCGGGGATCTCCCTTTTCTGCATCCCGCATGGAAAGGGAGATGAACGAACCAGTTCTAAGTGGAGGTGGCCAGGGATTGATAAATAATAGAAATAAAGAGAGAAGACACAGAGATAGATTTTACGCTGGGAGCTGGGAGGGTCGCCTAGGTAGACGACCTCCTGAGCCACACAGGGCATCTATTTATTCTCCAATCCAACAAGGGGGTTTCACTGGAAAACAAGGAGCCTGGGAGGGCCCAGGTCTCACCCACTCCTTCCTCCAGGACAAACACAAGCCAGGAACTAAGAACATCTCCGCACTCCCAGGGCGGGAGTGCAACTGACATGCCTCTGCCAATATCCCGGGCCCAGTCAACAACAATCTAAAGAATGTCCAGGTGTCTTCCCATTTGGCCCTCTACAGATTTTTTTTTTTTTTTTACAGAGAGAAAGGGAGAGGGATAGAGACTTAGAAACATCAATGAGAGAGAAACATCAATCAGCTGCCTCCTTGCACAGCCCCCACTGAGGATGTGCTTGCAACCAAGGCACATGCCCTCAACCAGAATCGAACCCGGGACTCTTAAGTCTACAGGCCAATGCTCTATCCACTGAGCGAAACCAGTCAGGGCAAGCCCCTCTCTTTTGAGAGAAGAGAGGGTGTTGGAAACATGGGCAATTGCAGGTAGAAAATTACATGTCTGTATTGCCTCCTTTCTCTTTGTTTCTATGTGTGCATTTGCTTGTTTACTTTGTGAATATCATGCCAGCTTCCAGGCTCCACATCCTCCATTCTCTTTGCTACTGTAGGAATAGTATTGTCACTGCTAAGATGAGATTTACCTTGGGAGACTTCACTGGAGCCCCTCTCAGATGTTGCTCTAAGATATCTAGGCCAACTCTTGTAATAGGAAAGCTATTTTCTATGACAAAACTCAGCCCAATTTACTGTCCTGTTGCTTGCCAGCTTGATAACCCATCCCTCATGAGGTATGAACACCCCTGCTGAGATGGCTCCCCTTTTGAGGTCCCCTAAGATATAGCATCTAATTGGCATGTCCGTTTCACGTGCCCTTCCTTAGCCTGATCTTATATACTCTGTGTCTGGCCAAAATTCTCACAGTGACTGCCAATTTGGTGACTTCTGTGATTTTAATCATAAATGCAAGTCCTCTGTTATTCTGTTTCAGAGGAGAGGAGATGGCTAAACCATTCTTGTCCTTATGTTCCCATATTTCCTCACAGTTCCTGGATTATAAACTTTGAAAGTAATAAATATCCAGGTCTCTGGAACTTTAGAAAGAGAAAAACTAAATTAAAAAAAGCAAGATGTTTCACATAGCAAGCACACCCAAAGATTTCTCTGCCCACATTCAAACCTGGAGGAATGATTAGAATCTTTCATGCCTGAAAGGAACAAAAGAAGATATTTTTAGATAGGCAAAGACTTAGGCAGCACACCACCTAGTTCTGGTAAAAGAAGAGAATGAAGTTGTTTTTTACATACCTTTCTGCCTGAAATTACTGAAATGATATAAAAAAGTGAAAACCAACCTTAATTATAATAAACCAAGAAAGAGCCACATTTTCAAAGCACGTAATATCTTTTAGCAAGAGCTATACTCTAAACCTAAATGAATAGGACAAAATCTAATATAATATCTCTTCAGAAACAATATATAAATAGTTAATTTACTTCAATATAAGTCAGAGGATCCAAAAGGACCCTAATAAGAAATTCTTTAAAAAAATATATTTTATTGATTTTCCATAGAGAGGAAGGGCATCGATGAGAGAGAAACATCGACTAGCTGCTTCCTGCACACCCCTACTGGGGATGTGCCCACAACCAATGTACATGCCCTTAACCGGAATCAAACCTGGGACCTCTCAGTCTGCAGACCAATGCTCTGTCCACTGAGCCAAACCGGTTTCGGCATAAAAAATTCTTTACTTGGGACGATAAGGGTTTGGGAATGGGCAATAGAATGATATAGTATCCAATCTCCCCACTATAAGCCATCAGGGGAAGGAAGGCTTAATGAAGAACATATTTTTAATTGCTTTGAATGTGGTAATGCAAACATTTCAGGGGAAACATCAACTTGGAAATCAGCTTTCTAGCTGCTGAATGTTGTTCTTAAGCAGAGATAAGTTAGCATTCAAATATAAAGCAGAAACGAGAGTGTTCCGTGTCTTCACTGTGAGTCCTGAGCTGTACAGTAACATGGCATTCGATCAGAGAGAGCTACTTGGAAGGGAGCAATGAGGTCAGTCTGAAGATGAATTTACCAATTTGGCAGAACACACTTTCTTACATAGAATAATTGAATCAAGGCTGCTCAGTTATTCTCTAACATACTGGCACCACTTGTCCCCAAGTAGCCAAATAATTCAAAGGCACTTAAAACTATCAATAGTCTAGCCTCTAAGTTAAGTTCTAAGAAAATAATTAAACCAATTTACAATAAAACAAAAACAAACAAACAAACAAAAAAACGGCCTGAGACTGACACTGCCAAACTACTCTTATGCAAAAGGCAACTTTAGAAAGATCTATGGCAATTTGATAATGAACTATATAGATAGGATAACTCCTGTAAGAGATCTGTGCCTGGATACTAAAAGTTTATTTAAATATAGTTTCAGAAAGGAAAGATGGTGCAAAACAAGCAGTGACACCAGGACACAAGAAAAGTTTGAATCAGATACTTTTTTTTTTTTTTTACATGAATAAAGAATCAAACAAATGAGCTACTTAAAATAAATTATTAAAACTAAATATAAAAATACTATGTGATAAAACAGAATTAGATTTTTAGAAGGAGCTAAAAGAGGAAATGAAAATCCATATTAAAAGCAGATGTAGAAAAACATGTTTGAAATCAGATTCAGTGATATGGAAGACAGGCTGGGGGAGAAATCCCATGTAACTATATGAAATAAGAATAACAAAATTAACATGATGGGATAGAAAATAATAGATAAATAGGGGAAGGCACAAAAGGGGTTTTATCAAGATGACATTGCTAGTTACCTACGATATAGTAGCAATTGTATAGATCTCCAGCCAGAAGAAGCTGGTCACTAAAGCCATTGCCATTTGTAGAACTGAATGGAGAAGTGTCCATAGACAATTTTGTATGGACCACAAAAGTTTGAACCAAGCACAAATCATAGACATATAAAAGAAATGGAAATGTACTTAAAATTATTCAATAACATAATTATAGCATTCATAGATCTTTCTAAAAATTACTTAGAGACAGAGTCCAGTCGACTGAAATATTAATCCAAAGGGGGAAAACTGTGAATGCAATAGTGTTATATAAAGACTGGTAGTGAGCATTGTATCCAACAGAATATGCATCCTCTGCAAGTGCTTTTGTTCTATTTGTAAAAATAATGAACTCAAAACAGAACAAAAATAAAAGCATAAGTATATTTAAAATTTAAAACAATAAAAAAGAAATAAGGCAAATTATGATAAAACTGGAAAATAAAAGCAAAATTAGAAGCAGACAAATATCTAACCACTTGGACATTTTGCAATTTTTTTTTAAGTTTCTTTATTGATTAAGGTGTTACATATGTGTCCTTATTCCTCCATTACCAACCCTCATCCCCTATTGTCTGTGCCCATTGGTTAGGCTTATATACATGCATACAAGTCCTTTGGTTGACCTCTTTCCCTTACCCCATTCTCCTCTACCTTTCCTTTGAGATTTCACGGTCTGATTGATGTTTTTCTGTCTCTTGATATGTTTTTGTTCATCAGTTTTGTGTTGTTCATTATATTCCATAAATGAGTGAAATTATGTGATATTTATCTTTCTCTGACTGGCTTATTTCACTTAGCATAATGCTCTCCAGTTCCATCCATCCTGTTGCAAATGGTAAGAACTCCTTCTTACCATAGTATTCTATTGTGTAGATGTACCACAGTTTTTTAATCCACTCATCTGCTGATGGCCAAATAGGCTGTTTCCAAATTTTAGCTATGGTGAATTGTGCTGCTATGAACATAGGGGTGGATATATCCTTTCTAATTGGTGTTTCTAGTTTCTTGGGATTTATTCCTAGAAGTGGGATTACTGGGTCAAATGGGAGTTCCATTTTTAGTTTTTTTGAGAAAACTACATACTGTTCTTCACAGTGGCTGCACCAGGCTGCATTCCCACCAGCAGTGCATGAGGGTTCCTTTTTCTCTGCATCATTGCCAGCACTTGTCCTTTGTTGATTTGTTGATAATAGTCATTCTGACCAGTGTGAGATGGTACCGCATTGTTATTTTGATTTGCAGCTCTTGAAATGTTTTCTATCTTTGACTTCCTCTTGGCTTGAACAAGCAAATTTCAGAACAAGGAAAATGATAATATGCTAATTATAAAAATATGTGATGCAGATTTAGCTTTACAGAGATAAAATTCATAGCAGTAAACAATCATTACATTGAATTACAAATAGTGTAATTTAATTCATCACGGAAGACAGAAATTTTACAAAGAGCAAGAAAAACACAATGTAAGGTAGAGTAGAAGGTATTGTGATAGAAATCCGGTAGACTGGTTTGCAAGTAGAGATCACTAGAACAGGAAGACCCAGATATGAAGAGATTTATAGGATTGGGAAGTTACTACTTCTGCATCCCAAATAGTAAAGAAAGACTGAAAAAGACTTTGAACAACAGGCCTAATAGATTTCTCACTGGACTGAGTTAGTCCTGTGTCAAACAGCATGTTATATTTGGCCCATATTTATTTTCTTTTAAAATATATTTTATTGATTTTTTTACAGAGAGGAAGGGAGAAGGACAGAGAGTTAGAAACATTGATGAGAGAGAAACATTGATCAGCTGCCTCCTGCACACCCCCTACTGAGGATGTGCCTGCAACCAAGGTACTTGCCCTTGACCGGAATCAAACCTTTTAGTTTGCAGGCCAACACTATCCCTGAGCCAAACCAGTTAGGGCCCTACCCCATTTTTTAAATATGGTTTCAAGGTAGCCACAGTGAAGTCAATTGAGAAGGATCGCATCTAGAAAAATTTTGGATGGGGTAATTAATATAACCTCAAAAACAAAACAAAACAAAACAAAACAAAAAAATGGAACAGAAGCCTCATAAGAGTTTGATGGAAGAACATGGTCCTGTCTGGACAAAATGAAAACAATGTTTCACTGCTTAAACCTTAAAATAATCTTTGGGCCCTCCAAGTGTCTGCTCAGGAAGATTCATAATTGCTATAGACTAGCAACCTCCCTGTTTCTCTCCTAAATTCTCTCAAATGGTGACCCCCCTCCCTTTCCCTGCATTATCTATGGAGCAAGTATTTGTTCATAAGTCGCTGGGCCCATAAAGAACCTCATTCCAGATCTGATGGAGAGAATTGCCCCAATTAGAAAGCCTGAACTTTGAGATGGGCATTTGGTTATTTCCATGGAGGAGGAGGTGGCTGCCTTCTTTGGAAAGATAGATACAAGCTTGAGTTTCAAGAAGAGGATCTGGTGCTATACCTTAGTCATTCACTAAACATAGTTTTCTTTCTTTCATCCAGTGCATTACAGCTCAGCTCTCCTACCGAGCCTCCCTGGCAGTTATTTGTGTCTATGTGAATGAATTATTGCAATGTAATATATACGTTTCTCCAGGGCCTTTTGCTTTTTGCCCTTTGCCAGAATGAGACTGACTTCATTAGCATCCTTGAATTAAAAATGGCAGAGCCACAAGCTGGAAAGAGTATGGGTCTTTGAACCACAAAAGGGAGGAAAGCCTTTAGTAACCAGAAACCCTTGGTTGGTACTTATACAAAATTGATTCTTTTATACTTGAGGCATCATATCTGGAGGTTGCTTCTTACAGAAACTAGTTTTCTCTTATCAATAGATGGTACATGAATTTTATATAATTTATTCATTTTTTATATGTAAATAACCTAGTTTGTACTGCTCTTGGTTCACTATCTGATTATTTTCTTAGGGTGTCTACATAGAAATTTGCTATATGAGATATAAAATATTTTTAAAGATTTGATAAATATTGCCAAAATTTGTAATAGAAAGATCTTACTAATTTTATAACCCCTCCTGAAAAAAATAAAGGGTCAAATTTTTTGGACTAATATTCTCTCTCCTTAGTGATTTGGGATGAAAAACCATATATATATTCTCATAAAACATATCATTTCAAGGCTATGGATGCTGATTTCTGTGTATATTAGACACAGATCTCACTGTTTAAATTATTGGAGTTTTATTATATGTCTTAATATTTGGTAACATGGACATTCTTTGTTTCTTCTCTAAAATGTCTGTTTCTAGCCATATTCTCTTTTGCTGAACTTTAGAAACATTTGTTAAGAACCTTAAAAAGTTCCATAGGGAATATTATATGAGATTTATTAATTTAGAATGTATTTTCTGAAATTTAATATTTTTACAATATTTAGCATTTCCAAACAGAAAGATATTTTTATATTTGCTTTGTTCATCAACCTCAGTACAAATGTGCACTTTTCTTCATATACTCAGGCACACTTGCTTTTTAAGTGTAAGCCTAACTATTTTATTATTTTCATTGCAAGTATGAATGGAATGCATGTGATTTAAATTTACAGGGCAAACATGTTTTAAAAATCAGTTGTACTTGGAATAATTTCTTTGCAAAAGGTTTTGCTTTTCTGTAAGTTAATATGAACCAACAATAACTAAAAACATTTAACACCTGTCTGTTGTATTTTTTGGCTGGTTAATATAGCTACACACTTTCAAATATAGCCATTCATAGTTTCATCACATTTTTACATCAAACTACATCTGAGCACTATGTGTAGCTAAAGTTGCTACAATTATAAGACGAATTTCAGAAAGTTAAGCTTGTCTAGCTCAGGAAGATAAAGATTGGGATGATTTTGGAAATCATGCCAAACAGGAAAAAGTTTAAAACATTGGGAATGTTTAGTCCACAGAAAGGAAGGCTTTGTATAATAGATATAACAAATGTGAAGAGTTATCCTGTCAAAGGAATATATTTTTCAGGTCTCTGCTGAATGAAAAATCTAGCACCACAGTTAAAGGTCCAATGACAGAAATAGTGATATAATGGTAAGTAAGAACTCTTTTGACCACTGGAAATTCCAAGTGAGCAGGTTTGTTTTCCCCTTCCTTTATCCTGAGCTGGAGCTGGGCAGGCCATCTGTCAGGGACACAGGGTAAGACATTCTTGTGCGAGGTCACAGCCTGGCCTCCATGTCCCTATGGTCCCGGCCAGGGCCAGCTGTGATTCTTTCATGGGAGTGTCATGCAGTGAAGGTGGTCCCCACAGCTAGTGGAGCCTCATTTTAGCCGTATCAGCAGTAAGTGCTAGGGCCAACTATGATTTTATTCTGTCTGTGAGCTCAGCGCTGTCCAAATTGTGTTTGTGCAGAACAACTCCCTAGCCCCTGCACCTGCAGTTGAAAGTTCAGGTTGCACAATCAGGAGTTTACTTCTCATGTTCAAATGGCTCTTCCAACAGCGATACAATTTCCTCTGCCACAATGAAATTTTCTCTCCCTTTAAAAAGATCTTGTCATTTTATGTGGCAACCATTTGAAAAAAATCTCAAGTCCTAGGCCCCAAGTACAGATTAAATAAAATGATGGAATCTGGAATACAATAATCTGAATAAGAGCTCTTTATAATTCAGAGCAGTTAGTGTATCTGGTCTTTTACAATATAATAGCTGATTTAAAAAACAATCTTAGGAGGCCATCTCTTTTACATCTAAGCTTCTGAGTTAAAAAATAAATTAAATTTAAGCAAGAAAGCATTGTGTAGGGACATTATAACTCTTATAAAACCATCTTTATTCCTCATTTCTAGCAAATATAAATGAAATCTGAAGGAATTGGCCTCATAAGACTTGATGCAGGTCTTCATTGGAGGGAAGGCATACCATTCACCACAAGCTAATTCACTTGGCATAGGCTTGCTTCACTCAGGACTCATCAAAGCCACACCAGGCTGTGGTTGCTTTTTAATTTTTGTTTTTAACAGAAAACAACAACAACAACAACAACAACAAAAAACTCATCAAATATATTTTAGAAATTCTTAGTTTTACTTCAGGGATTAAAAAAAAAAATTCGTTATCTTAAGTTCCTGACAGGTCTGGAAAACTGGGTGATAGCACATTCTCTCCCTGTGCTGTATCTTGTTTTTCAGACTGCTTGGGCTCACAGAGGAAAGAGCTGAAACCCAACAATAGGAGGCATGCAAGAGACAGTTGATCAATGTTTCTCTCTCCCTCTCCTTTCCTCTCTCTCTAAAAGAAATAAAAACATATTTTTAAAAAGATTCAATTTGTAAGATAAATTAGCTATTAAAATATAAAAAATAAAACAGTGTGAGGTACCAAGTGCTTAAAGAAAGTTAGCATTTATTATTATTACTGCTTTGTTATCTATTTTATAGAAGGCCAGTGGCTATGATGCTGGAATGCTAGAATGACCAAATGATCGGTCACCAGGAGGTGCATTGATGGGTCTCTCGGATATGTGGGTCTCAGTCTCATGGCACAGCGGGAGACAGTCTGAGTCCCGCCAGCACAGTAGGAGGGAGTCTAGATCCCGCTGGCATGGCAGGTCTGGCTGGGTCTTGCATGATTTCACGTTCTGAGCCTCTAGTTGTTATTATAAAAAGGAAAACAATCACCCTTGCCGAGTGCTTCAGTTGTTCTCACATTGATGTTACTCTCTCTCAAATCAATAAACATATCCCTGGGTGAGGATTAAAAAAATAAAAAGGAAAACAATTAATTATAAAGCCAAATATATATCAGTATTTATGGAAATGGTTGTTTATTCACCTAAATAATAGTTTTGACAGAGGGTCTCTTTCGTTTTCCACAGACTCAGGATTTTCAGGTAGACTCAATTCTGGATGTAGGTAGCTTTGGTTGTACATCAATCACTTTCATCAGAATCTGTAAGACCCAACCTAGCCTTTTAGAGTTAGAATCCTTCTGTTGTAAAGGCAAAGAAAGGAGAAGATGTTATTTACAATATTCATTTACATTACTAATAGCTCATTTATTTCAAAGATGAGGTTCTCTGCTTACATTTTGTTTATATTTTCTTCTTTCACTATTGTTCCTTTTAGAAAATGAGTGACTATAGCTAGGAGAAAAAACAATATTTATAAATCATCTTCAGCTTACCAGGTGTAGTGGTTAATAATGGTGGATTTTGCAATAAACGTAAATATGATAATTTCAAGAGAAACATCAAAAGTGCTTTATTCAAGTAATGTCCATCGCTAGCTACACACATTTCCCCCATCTTTCAGGTAATTTGTGGATACCATCCCAATAGAACTTTTCTTGTTTTGAGGCAGACCATTTAGAGACCCAATTTTCCACTTCTTCATTCGTTTTGAAGTGCTGTTCAGAAAGTGTGTGTACCATCTATCGGAACAAATGGTAATCTGAAGGAGCAAGGTCTGGTGAATATAGCTGGTGGGTTAATACTTTGCAGGCAAGATCTTTTAACATGTCTTTAACTGGTTTTGAAGTGTATGATGGTAAGTCATCATGAAAAAAATTACTTTGCCATGTCTTCTGGCACATTCTGGTCATTTTATGATCAAAGTGTCTTTCAAATTGATTATTTACTGTTGGTAGCGATCAATATTAATGGTTTCACCTGGTTTTAGAAGCTCATTATACACCACACCTTCCTGATCCCACCAAACACAAAGTATTGTCTTCTTTCTGAAGCAATTTGGCCTTGTAGTCAGTATTGATGGTTGACCTAGATTAACTGATGATTTTGTACATTTAGGATTCTCAAAATAAATCCACTTTTCATCACCAGTCACAAATTCAATGCAAAAAAGACTTTCTTTCGTGCCATTGAAGCTGATGACTTTGGTTTTCCATTTGTCTTTTGTTCAGTTGATGTGGCACCCATTTTCCTTCCTTTAAAATATCTCCCATTGCTTGTAAAGGATCAGAAATAGTTTGCTGAGCAACTTTTAATCTTTCTGCAAGTTGTTCTTGAGTTTGACATGAATCCTCATCCAATAATGCTTATAATTGTTGGTCTTCAAAGTTTTTCAGTTGACCTGGATATTCTTTGTCTTTCACATCAAAATCATCACTTTTAAAGCATTTAAACCAGTGTTCTCAAGTATCTTGAGATGGAGTATGTTCACTCTAAGCTTCTCGAAGTATACGATCACTTTTTCTTCAAAATAAAGTAATGAATTAAAACTTCCCGCAAATTCTCTTTTTTTTTGGCACGGAATTCAACATTTTTAAGCATAAAAATACCTATGATGTTACCATCTTCAGCAAGTTTGACATATGAAGTTTTGAAGCTTGCTGTCAATACAACAAAATAGCATACATATCAAATCGCATACATATCAACATACATGTAACTCTATCTATTGAAAAAAAAAATCCGCATTATTAACTGCATTTACCTTGATTTACAAACAGACCTGTCAGGAAAAAATGTTGCAAATTTTCATGAATGTTGAGCCTCAGGTGTGAATAAATATTAAAGAAAAAAGGTGGGTTATTATTAACATTTTCAAGTTATAAATATGCATACTGCTAAAAAGTTATTGTTATTATTCTTAAGCCAATGGTAAGAAAATGATGGAATATTTTATCCTTTGTACATCTGATCTTGTACTGAATTCTCTGCCGTGAAATGCAGCACATCTAGAACTGGCCTTGCTTGTCATGTTTTACTACTATTACCCACGGATACATCCCTTTCCTGGGAACATTACAGGGAATTCTGCTTCTTGTGGGAAGAACACTTTCTTTTAATAATAAATTTCTTTACTAGATTTTAAAAATACATTTGTATTTTTGGAATGAATCATGTGGACTGTGTTTTTTTAGTTGGTACATTAAATTGAATGTATCCTCCTATATGTAGTCTGCAGCCCTACCTCTCACATCAGTTATGTCATGTGCCAAAATCATTATCTTTCTCCCAAATCACTATATTTCTTTTTGTTGTTGGTGATAATTCTCACCTGAAGGTATTGAGAAACATCCAAATGAGAGAGACACATCTATTGTTTGCCTCCTGCATAAGCCCTGAGGAGGGTCGGGATCAAGTCTGCAATGAAGATATTAGTACATGCTCTTGTAGGGAATCAACCCAGGGTCCTTCAGTCCGGGGATTGACACTCTATCCACTGAGCTACACCAGCTAGGGCAATATATATATATATATATATATATATATATATATATATATATATATATATATATATATATATATATATTATATGACAGCAAATGGTCATCTGGGAAGAGATAATAGAGAGTATTTACAGACTTTAAGTTTTCACTTAGAAAAGAGTTTTTCATTTACCTGTAGGTGATTATGAAAGCAGATGGCCTTCTGATGGGAGAGGATCATCTCCAGAATAGTTATATACTACTTTATTATACGTTCACTTAAAAATGTAGTAGCACTCATTAAACACCACCAAATACCAGCATTGTGACAATAGGGTACAAAGGTGAAATTTTTATTGTTCTCAAAAAATGTACCATCTGATTGACCTCCAGTTTGAGGAAGAAAAGAAGCAGATAGCAAGTTATATAAACTGGTTAATATTCTTTGAAAATTCATGCCCAGCCATCCACACACTTCTCTGACTACTCACGCCATAAAATAATTACATTATTTTGTGCTTCAGTTATAAACGTTATGCTTAAACACTATTACAAATAATTTATATATATATATATATATATATATATATATATATATATATATATATATATTATTGATTTGTACAGAGAGGAAGGGAGAGAGATAGAGAGTTAGAAACATCAAGGTACATGTCCCTGACCGGAATCAAACCCGGGACCCTTCAGTTCCCAAGCTGACGCTCTATCCATTGAGCCAAACCGGTCTCGGCAATTACAAATAATTTTAAAAATACAAAAAAGGACATACAAGCTAAAGGATAAAGCTCTTGCCTCACATGTTCTCTTCCCTCTCTCTCCAACTTCCTTGCCCAAAGGCAAAAAGGACTAGCAGTTTAGAGGGTTTCATTTGCAAGATTTGGTTACAAGGGATAAATGCCAATGTGTGTCTTTCCATTAAAGGAGCATAGGGTTTTGTTGCATTTGGATCATTTTCTATTATGTTTTCTAATTTCTTGTTGCTAATTTATGGAAAAGTGGTTTAGGTTTTTATAATTTTGAACAACATTTTTATCGCTCACATTTTAAAAATATTTTTAAATGAAATCACTCTACATCCTAGATAAATATAAAGGCCACTGACGCACAATTGCACGATCCGTCTGTTCAATGCTGTTTTTCTCTGTTCATTTTCTTTCTCTTACTGTATTCTTTGAGATCCATATTGGGTAGGTGATATTTTAGTCAGGATATTTTTGGTTGCAAATAACATTTTGTTACTGTATTGCTTGCATTGTTATTGCAAATAATACATTTAACTTGAAAAAAAAAAAAAACAGGTAAAAAGAGGAAATTATTAGGAGAGTCCAACAGCTGGCAGCTGGCAAAAAATCACTGCAACTTGGCCCAAAGGACACGGAACCAGTAACTGCAGCGCAGCCAGGGCTCATCTTCTCACAAACTTATTTTAAATTTTCTTTGCACTTAGGCCTCATTTTTAGCAGCTATTGATCGCCCTCTCATTGACAAGGACCATATATGCAGAGAGCTTTATGTTTCATGTCTCAAGGCTTCTGCTGTTAGTTGGAACCAAATCTCTTTCTTTAGCTTCAGTTGGAAAAGCAAAAATGAAAACAAAACCTGAAAAATAATGATTGGCTCGGCTCTGCTCACATACTCAACCTTAAACAATGAACTGGGGTGGTGACCCCCTTCATCCCTACCATATAGCTGTGTTGCCATGGGGAGCAGTACCCCACAGAAGGGGATTATTTTTCCTAGAGGAAATGAACGGTGCTAAGCAGATAGACAAAGCATGTCCAGGACAGTGGGCCACCTAATCTTATTAGTAACTTTAATGGGATTGCATTTGAAAAATGTTTTTCTATGAAGTGTGTTCTGTATAAATCCTATAATATTTTGGTGGATACATTTTAACAAGCTAAAGAATTGGTTTTAAACTGTATGTTTGTAATGTGTTTTTATTATTTCTCTAGATGACCTCAGGGATTATATCTTAATATCTATTCATGTCATTTTAACATTTAAAAAGATTTTTAAAAATTACCTAAACATACCTCCCCCCCCCCATTTCTTTTCTCTCTTCCTTATTCTTCCCCCACCCCCACCTTATGTATTTATTTATTTTGCCTTTTTCCTCTTCCCTCCCTCTCTCCTACTTTCCCTCCCTGTCTTGAACCTTGACCAGTTTTAAGATTCGGGAAAACAACTCTCTAAAGAACTATGACAGTTGCTGGGGTAATATTTCACCAGTAATCCCAAGCAAGAGACATGAAAAACTAGGAAAATCTTCAATTATCCCTAACACAAGATTAGCAGCAGACAGAGATGAAGGAAACACGTGCCCTCCCTCCTCTTCCTATAACACGCCCGCCTTGCTGTCACTCAGAGGGTCAGATGGTCCTCAGGTGCTGGGAGGTGCATCAGCTGAATAAAACCTATCCTTTATATTTAGATCTTTCAAATGACTTCACAATATTAAAAAATGCTATATAGACAAGCAATTTTTGCATTCCTAGGGGAAAATCTCCTTAGCGACAAGTAGTATTCATAATCCTATCTACAGCTAAACTGTACTTAAGTTTTATTTGTACTTTTGTCTCTTTTTACCAAGACATTAGATTAGAATTTTTTTTTTTGTAATGCTAGCCATTTGCATTTTCATGTGAAGATTTTGCAACCCTGAGATGCCTTCTTTATGTTTCTGCTTTCTAAAAAAATGTTCTACATTTCAGTACTTTTCTATACTTGGGTGGTTTTGTAAGACTTCCAAATAAGGCTGTTGGGGCTTGATGCATTTAAAAGGGATGGAATCTTTTAAATGTCTATAATTTTCCAGTCTTATCAGATCAATCTGGTTATTGCATATTTTCCTTACAACTCAATTTCTTTTCATTTATAGATGAAAAGTATGGAGTTACTAGTATGTTATTTTTCCATTCTTAAAGCTGTTAGTGTTTTCTAACTTTTTTGTTTTTTTGCACTAGACCAGTGGTTCCCAACCTTTTTTAGGTTATGTCCCATCTAAGCATCTCTAAAATCCTGATGTGACCCCGCCCCCTCCCTCCCATGACATATAATTCTTATTAATAAAAAAATTAACTATTTACTTGGAGGAAGCCTAAAAGGCCATTAATGTGGTCTAAACAAGCTCCCAAAGAATATGGCATCCATGAAAGAGAAAAAAAAAAAGAATGAAAGGACAGTTGAAGTACTGAGGAAGAAATCACTAAAAAGTTGTTAAAAATAATATGAAGTGATATGAAAAAAATAGCAAATAAAGTTTTAAAACATAGAGAACTGAAATGCATAAATATGTCAATATATATTTCTATATTGTATATAAGGTCCCTAGAACCATAAAAAATGCAAAAAATTCACTGTTAATAACTCATTCTTGAATTACCCACTTAAAAATCAGATTGCTTCCCGGTGTGCCCCATGTTGGGCACAACTGAACTAGAATCTTCAAAGAAACAGCCATTGCTTTTATGAATCTACTAGGGGCCCAGTGCATGAATTAGTGCACATTGAAAGGAATTTCATTAGAAGAAATATTTTAATATCACTATTCGCTCTTTCTCTATAATAGAAGTGTCAATCAAATTCACAACTGACAATGATCAATCAAAACACGTGGGTGAGATTGGCTATAAAGCAAGTCGTGTTCGTTCTTGGACTGAAGAAACTCCAAAGAGGCTAGGAGAGGAAGCCTGCCTTGCTACTTGACATCATTACCTGGATGGTCGGACATTTAGCATATCAGTCTTTTCTATATATATAGATTATTGGTCCTTTCACTGTTATTTATTTATTTATTTGTTTATTTATTTATATTTTTAATTTTTATTAATTCCTTCCTTTGAGAATTGAGTCTTACTGTTTGTTACCTTTTATTTTCTTTTTCTTTTTTTTAAAAAAAATATTTTATTGATTTTTTTACAGAGAGGAAGGGAGAGAGATAGAGAGCTAGAAACGTTGATGAGAGAGAAACATCGACCAGCTGCCTCCTGCACACCCCCTACTGGGGATGTGCCCGCAACCCAGGTACATGTCCTTGACCGGAATCGAACCTGGGACCTTTCAGTTTGCAGACCGATGCTCTACCACTGAGCCAAACCGGTTTCGGCTGTTACCTTTTCTTGATCTTTGAAGTGAACATTTAATTTTTTAGATTCTTTTTTAGTTTCTAATGTATTTGTTTAGGATTATACAAAATACTAAATGCCTTTCAGTCTTGTTCTGCAGTTTTATGGTATGTTGTGCTTTTGTAAACAATCTCTAATTTTAACATTGATAATCTTTGTAATCCTATTAGTATGATAAAGTGTGTTTTACATGTTTAAGAGGATACATTGACATTGAATTTCCTTTGTTTTTATTTTCCATTAACTCATATTCTGGCAATGTTGAAAGCAAGAATGATTCTCATGTAAATAATCTGTCTTCTTCAGCTTTCTAGGAGTTTATCTGAACTATTATATTTTTTTGTTTGTTTCTTCCATTCTCTTTGTTCTCATCTTTAGGAACTGTTATTCATAGATATTCCCATTGAGCCTACCCACCACTTTTCTCATGTCATTTGACTCTGCATCCTCTTTGACTACTTTCTTTTTTCTTTTTTTCTTTTTTTCAAATATATTTTATTGATTTTACACAGAGAGGAATTGAGAGGGACAGAGAGTTAGAAACGTTGATGAAAGAGAAACACCGACCAGCTGCCTCTTGCACACCCCCCACTGGGGATGTGCCCGCAACCAAGGTACATGCTCTTGACCGGAATCGAACCAGGGACCTTTCAGTCCGCAGGCCGAAGCTCTATCCACTGAGCCAAACTGGTCCCGGCATCTCTTTGACTACTTTCTGAAGGAATCCATTGGCATTAACATTGGTTCACTCAATTTTTAGTTAAATGCATTCTGCTATTCACTCTATGATTTTTTGTAATTTTATCAGTAATTTTTATAATTTTAATTTATTATTATTATTTTTTATTTATGCCATTCTTCCTGAGATGCTAAAGCTTAACAAATTTCTTTGTGGATACTTATATTTATTAAAAATTATTTTTTGTCTTATCTTTAACTATTTCTTGAATACAGCCATTCTATTGGAATGTTTATTCTAAGCTCCATTTAAAATTATGTTTCCTTAGTGGAAGAAATATTTTTCATATCTACAGTTATTTTACCTCTCTGAACTTACTGTAAAAAATTCTCTCTTGTGAAAAAGGAACCCTCATGCACTGCTGGTGGGAATGCAGACTGGTGTAGCCATTGTGGAGAACAGCATGGAGTTTCCTCAAAAAACTAAAAATGGAACTTCTATTTGACCCAGTGATCCCACTTCTAGGAATATATCCCAAGAAACTAGGAACACCAATCAGAAAGGATATATGCACCTCTATGTTCACAGCAGCACAATTTACAATAGCTAAGATTTGGAAAGTGCCCATCAGCAGATGAGTGGATTAAGTAAGAACTGTGGTACATCTACACAATTGGATATTATGCTACCTTAAAAAGAAGGGACTCCTACCATTTGCAAGAGCATGGACAGAGTTAGAGAGCATTATGCTAAGCGAAATAAGTCAGTCAGAGAAAGATAAATATCACATGATCTCACTCATTTGTGGATTATAATGAACAACATAAACTATTATTATAAAGACGAGAGGCCCAGTGCATAAAATTTGTGCATGGGGGGGGGGGTTCCCTCAGCCCAGTCTGCACCCTTTCCAATCTGGGACCCCTCGAGGGCAATGGGACATTCCAATCACAATCCAAGACTGTGGGCTCCCAACTGCTACCTGCCTGCTTTCCTTAATTACCTTAACCACTTCTGCCTGCCAGCCTGATCACCACCTAACCACTGCTCTGCTAGCCTGATTGATGCCTAACTGCTCCCCTGCCAGCCTGTTTGCCCCCAACTTCCCTCCTCTGCCAGCCTGGTCACCCCTAACTGCAGGCTTGATTGCCCTCAACTGCCCTCCCTTGCAGGCCTGGTCCCTCCCAACTGCCCTCCCCTGCTGGTAATCTTGTGGTGGCCATCTTGTGTCCACATGGGGACAGGATCTTTGACCACATGGGGGCAGCTATTGTGTGTTGGAGTGATGGTCAATCTGCATATTACTCTTTTATTAGATAGGATAGAGGCCTGGTGCATGGGTGGGGGCTGGCTGGTTTGCACTGAAGAGTGTCCTGGATCAGAGTGGGTGTTCCCTTGTGGTGTGGGGCGGCCTGGGCAAGAGGCCTGTGGTGGTTTGCAGGCTGGCCACGCCCCTCAGCAACCTAAGTGGAAACCCTGGTATCTGGGATATATTTATCTTCTACAATTGAAACTTTGTAGCCTAGAGTAAAGCCAAGCCTTCTACTTGCTCTGTGATGGCAGCCATTTCTGTTGGGGTTTATTCACCTTCTATAATTGAAACTTTGTAGCTGGAGTGGAGGCCTAACATGGCTAGGGTAGGTGGAAATCTTGGCTTCCTCCGTTGCTGGGGGAAACCCTAGCCTGCTCTCTCCAGCTCCTGTGGCTAATGCCTTTTTTCTTGTGATTTATCTTCTCTAATTGAAACTTTGTATCCTTGAGTGGATGCCTGAGCTGGCCAGGGTGTGTGGAAAGCTTGGCTTCCTCCATTGCCTAGGAAACCCAAGCCTCCCTCCTGTTCTCTATGGTGGCAGCCATCTTGGTTGGAGTTAATTTGCATCCTCACTCTGTTGGGCTGGTGGGCATCGCTGGTGGGCTTGGCTTGTGGGTATAGCAGAGTGATGGGTAATTTACATACTACTCTTCTATTAGGTAGGATATTCCCATGGAGCCTACCCCCCATTTCTCTCATGTCATTTGTTGAACATAAAAAAGATCCAGAGACAGAGAGGCATTGATCAGATGCTCAAACCTCAGAGGAAAGGTAGGGGAGGGTGGGGGTAAGAGAGAGCGATAACTAAAGGTCTTGTATGCATGCATATAAGCATAACAAATGGATGCAGACAACAGGTGGTGAGGGTGAGGGCATGATTGGGAGGGGGAGGGGCAATGGGAGAATAAGAACACATATATAATACCTTAATCAATAAAAAATTTTCTCTTGTATTAGACTCTTCAAAGAGTCAGCTTTTGATTTTATTGCCCTGCTAATGATCAATAAAGGAAGCCCAGCTTCTGTGTGTGTGAGTGTGTGTTCTCTAGAATGAAGACTCCTAGTTCTTTATTTTGTTTCTCATTATTTGGGAGGCATGGCCTTGATTCCACAGCTTGTTTACTCAATTTACAATTGCCTCATCCATAAGAAAACTCAGTTCTATTTGGAGAACATAATGCCAATTTTTACCTCAGGGCAATTCTGACATTCACATTAAAGTGATAGAAATTCCTTTGATGTAGATGACTCATCCATTTCCCCAGCCAACACTGCCTCCGATCATCTAGTGATATTGGATTTACTTTTCATGAAGCTTCATATATATATATATATATATATATATATATATATATATGTATATGTATATATATATATATATATATATATATGTGTGTGTATATATGTATATATGTATATATATGTACACACACACACACACACACACTCACACACACACAGATATATATGGTATCCTCCCAAAAATGTATACACACTTTAACAGTTAATAGCTCAGTTGATATCTCTCTTTTCAGATTTAACCAACTGAAATCAATAATGGCAGCCAAAGTATGTAAACTTTTTTGAGACACCGTGTGTGTGTGTGTGTGTGTTTGTGTGTGTGTATCTTACCTAATAATAGACAAATATGTAAATTGACCATACCTTCGCTATGCCCATAGCCAATCAGAGTGACTATGCAAAATAACCCAAATAAGATAGTGGTTAATTTGCATACATAGGTTCCCAGAGTTGTGTCCCAGGAATATCCTGGCACCCAGGTCATTGTGAGGTAAGGTCTGGGCAGGAGCAAACCCCCTGAGATCAATAGCAGGGAGCTGGGGTTCTGCTTTTGGCTTGGGCATGAGCAGACCCCCTGTGATTGATCACAGGGTGCTGGGGTTCTGCTCCTGCCCAAGAGTCTTCCGGCCTGGGCAGGTCTGGGCAGGGGCAGAGCCAATGATCAGAGGGTGCTGGAGGGCCCCTGCCCAGGCCTACAGCTTTAGCCAGAGGCTTTAGGCCTGGGCAGGGCCCAGCCCACGATTGGTGTGAACTATAGAGGAAACACCTTTTCTGACTGCACATTGGTTAAGCTTCCTCTTTGCCACTGTTAATATTCTTAGTAACTTGGGTAATAAGAATCCAAAAAGGTGATCTAGGGTTTTCCATCACACTTCTGGATGAAAAAAAAAAAAAAAAAAAAGGTCTGCTGCTGGAGAGCTAAGAAATGTCATATCCTGCCCTAGCCGGTTTGACTCAGCGGATAATGCCTTGGTCTGACGACTGCAGGGCTTGGGTTCAATTATGATCAAGGGCATGTACCTAGGTTGCAGGCTCCTCCCTGGCCTGGGCCCAGGTCAGGGCTCATGCAGGAGGCAACCAATCAAAGTGTTCCTCTCACTTTGATGTTGCTCTCTGTCTTTCCTTTTCTCTTTCATATTCTCTAAAAGTCAATGGAAACATATCTTCAGGTGAGGATAAAAAAATAGAGAAATGCATATCCAATGAAAGACACATCTTGAAAATGCCTAAAGAAAGTTGTCAATTTTTCTTGGTGAAGGGTATTTCTTGGTGTTTTGGTGATGATGAAAACACCTTGGTGGCTGTGGTGACTGGCAGTGGCTGTAGCAGTGGGGTGATGGGGCTGGTGTCTTCCCCTGATCAGCCAGGTTGCCTCCCACAAAGGGAGGTCAGAGTGTGGCTTAGGCCCGCTCCCCATGATGTCGCCGTCAGTAGAACATCACCTGAGGGCTCCCAGTATGTGAGAGGGGGGCAGGTTGGGCTGCGGGACCTCATTATATCTATATCTATATCTATATCTATATCTATATCTATATCTATATCTATATCTATATCTATATCTATATCTATATCTATATCTATATCTATATCTATATCTATATCTATATCTATAATCTATATCTATCTATTTATATCCATATCCATATCTATATGTATATCTATATGTATATCTATATGTATATCTATATGTATATCTATATGTATATCTATATGTATATCTATATGTATATGTATATCTATATCTATATCTATATCTATATCATCTATATCATCTATATCATCTATATCATCTATATCTATCTATATATAATGTTTGTGTATTTATTATTCATTTCCTCTGTAAGTTTTGTGTGGTCATTCTGGCCCTGTTTACTTTGTATATTCCAGAAATTCTTGCTCTTCTTCTCAGCTGAGAGCACCATTACAGGATTTGTGATTCTGCTACTACTTTTGTCTATTTTTATATTTCTTTAGTAATTTCAAATAATTTTTTTTATAGAATGAAAAGAAACTCATGTGTTCATTTATCTGTTTCTAAATGAAATTATATTAAATGATATTTTATCTACTGAAAATAATTATTTCCTTTAGGATGATAATTTCAACATGTTCTGTGTTATGGACTGAATATGTTTCCCCCAAATTCATATGTTGAAGCCCTAGCTCTAATATAATGATATCAGGAGATGGGGCTTTTTGGAGGTATTTAGGTTTAGATGAGTTCATGAGGATGGGGCCCCCATAATGGCATTTGTGTCATTATAAGAATAGGAAGAAACACTAGAGTTTCCTTTTTTCCATGTGAGGATACAGGACAAGGATAGACATCTGCAACATCCAAAGAGGGCTCTCGGTGAGAACTCAATCCGTGGCACCTTGATTGTGGACTTCCTAGCCTCCTGAATTGTGAGAAATAAGTATCTGTTGTATAAGCCACCCTTTCTATTCTTTTGTTTCGATAGCCTGAGCTGACAGTCTAACACAAACTATTTTAAAATATTTCTTAAACGTTTTAAATTATCATAAAGCCATTTTATTTCATATGCCACTGGCTGAAATTTGCTTATTCACTCCACCATAAGGATCATTTTAAGGCTGTCTTTAATTTCCTTAGACTTCTTTATGGAAGGTATTGGAGCAAATGATGAGATATTCTCTACTTACAAATGTTTCTGAAACTGTCTCCATTCATCATCAACTACTTGTATTGAGCAAGTTACTAAGCTCCCTATGCTTTGACTTGGCCCTTCAGTTAGATAGAACACTGTCCTTCATACTTTAGTATGAGTTGTCTGGGTAGCCTGCTAAAATGCAGGTTTTGACTTATAGATCTTGGATATAGCCTGATAATCTGTATTTCTGGCAAGCAACCAGGCCATGGCACTCTAAGGATGTGAATTCGTGCTCCATTCCCATTTCTGCTGGGAACTTTCTGTGGCAAACATCTGGTGTCAGGGGGTGTGCTGTCCATGTCCAACCTCTCCTGGAAGACAAAAAGGGTTGGGTCCACCTGCATTTCCATGCAGGTCAGGCCTGGGTGCTGACACCATCAAGAAGAGGATCTCTCTCAGAACGATACCAGCCTGCCCTTGAGAGATAATATATTATGCATTGAATGTGTTAAGAGGAATAAAAGGGTGATGGGAAGATTAATTAAAACAAGGAAGAAAAAAACAACCTGGTTTGAACACCCTCAATGAATAGTGGAGAGCTCACAGCTAAATTAATGTGTAATCCAGTGATTGCTGTGTTCTGTCCTGAACATCCTCAATGCTGCCTAATGCCTTCAGTACAGACGTTAATGTCCGGATTCTGTCCTTGAAGTTTGCCAAAAAGTGACAGCTACTTCTGCTTCAGGGATACAGCTATATAGAATAAACTAGTAATTTGGTTTTGTTTTAGTTAATAGTTCTTTTTCTTGGTGGTTTTAGGCTTTCAGAGAAATTGGGCAGAAAGTAAGAGTTCCAAAATTCTTCTCCCCAATTTCCTCTACTGTGAACACCCTACACCAGAATGGTACATTTGTTGAACTTACATTGACCCATCATTATCACAGAAAGCCCGTAGTGGACATTAGGGATCACTCTGTGTGTTTTATATTCCATTCTGTGGCCTTTGACAAATACATAATGAAATGTATCCACCATTATAGAGTCATACAAAATAGTTTCACTGTCCTACAAATTCTGTACTTCTATTTGATATTCCCTATTCCCAACCCCTGACTCACTGATATTTTTACTGTATCCATAGCTTTGCCTTTCCCAGAATGCCATACAGTTTGAATCATACAGTAGCCTTTTCATATTCACTTCTTTCATAGCAATATGCATTTAAAGTTTCTCCATGCCTTTTCATGGCTTGATAGCCCAATTGCTTTGGCACAAATATTCCATTGTCTGGATATACCATAATTTGTTTATTCATTCACATATTGAAGGCCATCTTGGTTGCTTCCAAAATTTTGGCAGTTGTGAATAAAACTGCTATTTCCAAAACTCTTTTACTACCAAACTGTCAGAATAAATGATACATTGGATAATAACCTACTCTTGGGCAGAGGAGGAAGATAAATAGAAATAATGGCAATGGAATTATATCTTCCACCATTAACACCCCTGCTAACATCTGTGCTGATTTAGAGGAAGAATGAATTTTTTACTGAGCAAGAACAAACAGCTTGTACTGAACTAAAGGGCAAGACAAAGAGGAAAGCAGCAGGAAGAAAAAAGTACAGTGTTTTCTGGAGCGTGTCCTTCAATGAAGGCATCTCTGCTCAAGGTCTCAGTTCCTGACTCATCAGCTAATTCCCTTAAAGGCCTGGAGCCAGTGATTCTGTCTGCGGCAGGCAAAATGTGTCCGTGGTGGAGGTCAGTGCAAATGGAAGCATATGAGGAACATACTCCCACGCTCAAACTCTTTTTTTTTATTTTATGAACATCTGTTCTCTTAGAATCAGGAGAGCTAATATCACGGGAAGTAAAGGCTATTTCCTAGACTGGTATGTTGCCCAATACCACATCCTGAGAAGAGAAAGGACAGCTGTGAAGGTAGCTGCGCCAGCTGCTAGGAGCCTGTTTCCATAATTTTTATGATCAAATGTATGAAACGGGGTATGTAAGAGCTGCATGGAGACTTGAAATTACAAAGCCTTCTTGAGAGGAATCATAGAAGCAGAAAATAAATTTCTAAGAAATAAAAAAAAGTTGTAATAATGAGAAAAAGTAGAATGATTTCACTCCTTGTTTTGTAGATGTTTACCAAATAGTGTGTAAACAGGATTTTGCTGTGAGTATTGCAATGTTTTGCTTCTCTAAGACTGGTTCTCAAAATCTGAGTTGATAAGAAGTTATTTTTTTTCCTCTACAGTTTAAACATAGGTCAAAATCTTGGAGTCATCTTGGACACTTTCCTCTGACATTCTAATTCTGATTAGTTATCACTTTAAGTTTCCTTTGATTCTATCCTTACAAGTACAACCAGTTTTCCTCATTTAAATAATCCTGGATGCTGCCATCAACTACATTTTCTTAAAGCAACACTCTCTAAACGTTCTGGCTAAAAATCCTTCAATGAATTATCCTTTATTTTTAGTTATTGTTTAAACTATTTATTTTGGTATTTAAGGTCCTTAAACATTTTATACAAATTTTCCAATGTTATCTTCTATACTTCCTTTACATAGATTTCATGTTCCAGGCAAATTGGAATATTTTGGAAGTGCCCTTCACAAGCCCATCTACTCAGTTGTACTATATGTACCCTCTGATCCAACCATGTAAAACCATCTATTTTTCTTCTAATGCTTCTGGAGGATTCATTTATTTGTGCTTTTGCAAAATGTTGCTCACTTGAATATCCCCTTTTCTTTATATGTTTGAATTCCACTCACATCTCCAAAACTAAATCAAGAACAGATTGGGAACCTATCTATATTATCCAAGCAGAAGTGATCATGTCATCCTTTTGACCATCCCTGTATTCACTGCATTTCTTTATAAGCATGCTTATGACAATATATCCTGGTAACAGATTTACTTCTCTCTACAATGGTTGGCAAACTCATTAGTCAACAGAGACAAATATCAACGGTACAACGATTGAAATTTCTTTTGAGAGCCAAATTTTTTAAATTTAAACTTCTTCTAACACCACTTCTTCAAAATAGACTCGCCCAGGCCATGGTATTTTGTGGAAGAGCCACACTCAAGGGGCCAAAGAGCCGCATGTGGCTTGCAAGCCACAGTTTGCCGACCACTGTCCTACACTGATGAGCATCTTGGGAGCTAGAACACTCTTTTATTTCATCTTTGTAAATCTCATTGTTTTGGCAGAGTTCCTGGCACACAGAAGATTCTCAGAAAATTAATGCTGACTGTTTGACTATTTCTTGTTCTTTGGCATTTAAAAAATCTCAGTACCATTTTTGAAGCCATTTCCTCTTAATACAATGTCCTTTGATTCCCCCTCCATGTGTGCTTCAGCTGAGTATTAAGAGAATGCATGGGCTTTTAACTGAAGCAGTATTTAGTTTGAGAGCCATCACTCTACTTCCAATCTGTTATATACTTTCAAGGCCATATATGCATAAATATGTCATATACTTAGCACTTGATGTCATATTTCTTTCTTTACGTCATAGTCCTAACCACCTGGCTGGTCATTACATTAACACAAAACTGTTTTAAAACAATATCTTTGTAAATGAATACTTAGTACATTGCCCTGCATATGGGAGGTGCTCCATAACTGTTACTGAACATGAACTGATGGCTTTATTTCCATCTCTGGACATTTCACTACCTGGAATAGCTATGTGCCACTGACAACGATTAAAAACTTTATGAGTGTAGTGAAAGTGGGAAATCTTTTACTTGCACAGTCCTTTTTTTTAGTGGTGTAAGCTTTAGGGCCTTTCACTGTTTGGTTATTTATTTCCTAAGAAAAATCTATATTTTCTCTGACCTCAGCATCCTTTTAAATCAATTCTGAATCTGTAAAAATATTTCCCTTTACATCTTCACTTATTTCTTCCTAGTCATATGTTTAGTTATTTCTGAATGAATCCACATAGCTTAAGCATAATATTTTCTTTTCTTACAGAAACTCTTTGCCTTTTTCATACATGTTATGTTTGTTTCATTGCCCATTCATTAATATAACCTCCACATGTTAAGTAAGAAATTGATACTCCATTGGTCTATATATTTCAACCTAACATTTATGACCTTTTTGGGGATTTGATTCATATTAGCAATCTAATAGTCCTAGAGTATGGTAGAAGTAGAAAAATAAATTTTACCTGTCAGCTAAGAGTTTCATATTTTCATCTCTGTATTTTTTGACTTTTTTTCATGGATATAATCCAATGCTACTAAGTTATGTTGATATATATTATGAGTTTTACATAATGTTGTAATATTTTAATTTCTAATAAATATTTAGGCATAAACATCAGTCAGGTGTTTTCCTCAATGAAGACCAAGGTACACAGTTTAATACCAATCTCTACCAGCCCATTTCCTCCTATTCCCCACCTCCATGGTACACATCACTGTCTGCTGTGCAAAATAGTTTACTTATTTTTGTTTACTGTCTGTTTTTCCTCATTGTCATGTAAGGGCATTTAGTCAGGAACATGAGACTATTTTGTTCTTTAATTGTTATATTATACTCTAGAACCTAAAACTTGGCATAGAATAGTTCTACAATAAACATTTGTTGAAAAAAATAAATTTAGTTAACCTTTTTGTTACTTCTATTTATTTCTAACCATGTCTTCTATATATTGGTCATTAAATACCACTGTTGTCTTTCTCCCATTGATGAACTGAATCTTTTACATTTGTTTACACATTTCCCTGCCATTCTTCTAGTTGGTTCTTTGTCCATTCCCTATTGAACATGCGATAGATTTTTTCATTATTTATGTCACTAGTAGGGAATTTTAGAATAGATAAACCAAATAAGTATTTTATTCATGTCTTGTGCAGAGAAAGCAAATGATAAGACCCAATAAATCTACGAGCCAAGAAAGCATTGTTCATCCCAGAAATGAGCTGGCATGGCCCCTTGAGTGCAGTGGAGTAGAGGAGAGAACCAGTTGGTACTTAAGCTGTGGGATCATTTGACTTATTAACACAACAGCCTTGCTTTCTCCTTAGGAATTACCATCATTATCGTAATTATAGTTATTTTATAACATGTTTTTCATTCACTGCTGATAGTTTAAGACTGGTTATTTTCAGTTTATATGTGTTAGATAAAATGATGCCATATGCCATGGTTCTTATGTCAGTCTATAACAGAGGGTAGACATTGCAAAAATAATTTTTATAAATGTTCATGCATATTAAAAATTCTGAATTTTTAACACTTGGTAATTTTCAATGACACCCTTCAAAATTGTGAAAAGGACTCCTTGATTCAATTCATTTGATGTGTTAAATTTAAATACCAGGATCCAATAAACCAGGATTTCTTGCAAATAACTTCAGAGTTAGCCACATGAAATTCAGTAGGACTACATTAAACCTTTGATAAGGATGCATAGTCCCAAAGTATAGCAAAGACTAATAATTAAAATTAAGCACATTTATATGCATACCCAGAAGTAACTGATTTTCAGGGGTGCAAGTATGAAACACAGAAAATTCTATGTTTCTCTGCCAATTTCTTGCTATATTTCTTCATTCAAGCCATAATTGCATTGCTAAAGATTCCACTGTGGCAAGTGAAAAGATGAATGGAATTTAGGTCTCTTTTGTGAGTTCTAAGAGGAAAGAGAAAGAACACAGTAAAGCTTTTATTGACCCAACTCCAAATCCAGTGTATCTAATTAGAAAATTGTTCATTCAGATGAAAGCCAAAAAGCATCTCAGCCTAATGTGGCTGAAACAGCAAAATCAATTCTGAGCACAACAGCTCTGTTTAGTAAATGTTTAAAGGAAAGAGAAAAAAAAAAAGCCTGCACAAATGAATAAATAATATTAAGAGTAAGAGTTATGTAGCCTTTGCCTAATACCCCTTTTATGATATGCTTTTTCATATGTTTCATTGCTGGTAAAATAAATATGAATTTTCTTCATCCATTAAAAAGAAAATAACTATCTTACCAAAACAGTGGTTCTCTTATGATAGTTATTTTTGTTATCACAATTAACTTATGCCTCTGACCTAACCTTTCTTTCTAAAGACAAGATGGATTTACTCTCTCTATTGATAATATTTTACCTTACTCTCCTAGCATAAATAATTCTTGTGCATACTTAAGCTTCACAACTCTGTTTTGATCAAACATTTTTTACTTATCAATTATAATTGACACTCAATATTATTTTAGGTATTAGGCATTTATATAACTTACAAAGTGATCCTCCTGATAAGTCTAGTTGTTTTGATTTTATTGGCTGATATTTTGCTTACTGCCAATATAAAAAAAGAATAAAGCAATATTTAAATTGATTTCTATGATTCATTCCAGAAATAAAATATTTTAAAACTAGAGACCCAGTGCATGAAAATTCACGCACTGGGGGTGGGGGGGGGTGGTCCCTCACCCTGGCCTGTTCCCTCTCACAGTCTGGGATCCCTCAGGGGCAGGAAGTGACCTGGTGATCAGGGGAAGGTGATGTCCCCATCACACCTCTGCTGCTGCCACTGCCAGCAGCGCAAGACTCTGGTGGTCCTGGTTACCTGAGCCTCAGGCAGCCTTGGGCAACTGGGCAGCCGCCATCTGAAGCTTGCCTGCACCTTGGGCTGGCCCTAGGTGGCTGGGAAGCTTCTATCTGAGGCTTGCCTGTGCCTCAGGCCAGCCCTGGGTGGCTGGGAGGGTTGAGGGGACTGGAGGACTCCAGAGGCTGGTGTGCAGAGTGGCTGGACCTGCCTGGGAGTGGTCCCAGCTGTGCTGTGCACCTGCTGCCCTGTGGGGATGCAGGGACTGGGCGCCACCATCTTGTGGTTGTGGGTGCTGCCATCTTTGAGGGCATGGCAGTCAATTGGCATATTCTTTCCTTATTGGTTGTGGGCACCACCATCTTTGTGAGGGCGGGCATGACAGTCAATGAGCATATTCCCTCTTTAATAGATAGGTTGACTGATTATATGATGTTACAGAAGAAACATGCCAATACACTTATATTCCTTATATTTCTTATTAGCTTCATGGGGCAATAAATCACAGTTTGTTAGTGATTGTCTAATTTTTGTTATTAAAATTTTGCTGGATCCAGATATATACAATATAAGTTATTTCCATTGTATATCTCTTTGTTATCCACATTTTGATAGATAAGATCTAGATTTAGTAATTGTCCATCAATATAAGCCTTTGAGAATGTCTTTATTAACCATCACTTTCTCATATTGTGCTCTTATTGAAAATGTCATCTTACTTGATTTATGCTTTCATTGTTACATACTATGCTTTAACAATCATACACACAACATGGTGTGAAGCTTCGGGCTAGGTTTTTGCCTCTGCTCACTCTGGCTAGGTCCTTTTGTGCTTTAAAGAAACTGCACAACACATGCAGTGGTCTTGGTAATTACTTCCAGCAAAAATACTCAAATAGTTTATGCCTCAATGTTGTATTTCTGTGGCAGACCCATAATGATAGCACATGGAGTATGGAAAGGAAAACTAAAAAGTCTTATGTAGGATCAAACATAACATAAAAATCTCCATGGCCATAAATTAAATAGAAATACACATGAATAAGATGAATTCATGGGTGTGCTGTACTACCAGCATCCTGAGGTAGTCAGGAAGTTACCCCAGCAGGGTCAGATGAAGTAAGTGTTCTGTGCAAGATGGTGAGCCAAGTTCATTGCATGAATATAGGGGTTTGATTGGCACTGTTCCCATCTTCCACCTGTGAAAGAAACCTGAAAAAATTTTCTAGTTGCTTTCTATTTCTACGCGCTATAAGGAATGGGGAGCCTGGGGACACACAAGGAAATAAGACAGGATCACCAGCAGGATCGGAAAATTATTTGCCCCCAGCTCCGTGAGCTGATAGCTGCAAAATGTGTAATGCCATTGCATGGCAGAAGGACCACACTTTTAATATCTCATCCTGGACTGAGGATCTAAAGATATATTTCTGTGACCTTGCAGGAGTCAACTCCAAGCATCTCGGGTTTTCCTTCCGATGTAGAATACAGCAGGCTCACAGTTTAAGACTACTTATTCTTCTGTTGCTTTATTTGGGGGACAATTGGAAAATCTGAATGTGGATAATATGTTAGGGGTGACAATGGCATTATATTTATGTAGGAAAATGTTCTAGTTCTTAGGAGACACATGCTGAATTAAATATTTAGTGTTCAGAAGGCAATGATGTCTGCAACTTCCAGGTGATTTAGCAGAGAAACTACCTATCAGCCTATTATCTATCTGCTTATCTATCATCTATTTCTCTATTATCTACCTATCTATCTATCTATCTATCTATCTATCTATCTATCTATCTATATCTCTATCATCTATCTATCATCAATCAATTTATAACCTATCATTTGTGGAGATATAAAAAAGAATGGTAAAATATTAATATTTGATAACTCTAAATGAAGGGATATGAATATTTATTATACCAATCTATGTTGATATGAAATTATTTAAGATAAACTAAAGAAAACAAATACAAAATAGTACCTCTGAGGTCTTCTGGCATGCTTCTTTTTTTCCAACTTTCTAGGAAAAGCTCAAAATGACCAGGTGGTAGTTTCATATTTGGGCTCAGTGGAGTGGCCACTATTTCCCCTAGTATTTTCCTTGGTATCTTCTCCATGAAATGATATTTTTAAAGGACAGTTTGCCAGGTATATAATTCTTGGTTGATAATTTTTAAATTAAAAATCTATAAGGTAGGAGTATTTTTGTTCCATGTATAGTGGAAAAGGAAGAACATATAGAGGACTGAGCCAAAGTGTATGGAAAACAATGGACAAAGCACCTAGGTCCTGGGAGCAGAACTGGCTTGTTCAAGGAGTTCTCCCTTTTCAGGGTAGGTGGATCTCATAATGTCTACCTAGTGCATAGCAAAATTTTATATACCTAGATCTGCTGTTTATCCCCTCTCTCCAGTTTAGCAAAAATCTTGAGTTTTGAGACCATCTCATTTTCATGTCTTATTTCCTTAATGTGTGTGTGTGTGTGTGTGTGTGTGTGTGTGTGTGTGTGTGCATGTGCGCGCAAAATGAAATGTCTTTTTAGTTCACACATTTCACCTCAAAAGGAATCATTTCTTGATGTGATGTTTGGCTATCAATGATTTCCTGATGGGGGACCGTGCATCATCCAGAGGTCTGCTCCTCAAGCTTTATGATGTGCTGATGTGACTTGTGGGCTATCTCTACTGAATGTATTTTGAATGCAGAAGTGTTCTAAACATGATAATATAATTGACCAGAGGGTTAGACTGTGGAACTCATCAGAGTTACTCATATATTCCAGTTCCAGTGCTTTATAGTATGTGTCAAGCTTGGTCTTCCCTTTTTATATGAGTGGAAATGACGTGTATCTTTCGGAGTCACTGCATTACTCACTACTATCTTGTCCCTCTACCACAATGATTATAAAAGGTACTGAGGTGTAGTCTTTATTAGAATGGATCTCTAAATGATGTGTATTGAATAGTATAAGCAAGAAGTAACATTTTTTAATGTTAGAGACATGGAGGGTCAATATTTTAGTACTGCACCTTAAACTAGGTCACAATGGTGTTGATACTACCTAAAAGTGAACTCTAGCCTCAAAGAGATATATATATAAATAAAACCCAGAAACAGAGAAGATATGGTAAGGGAGCTGATGATGAGCACTGAAAATGTTAAAAAGAAGATTCAAGACAAAATATTGGTTGTAGATTATGGTTTAAAAAGAGAAAAATAAACACTTGAAACCTTGATAATATAAAAATAATGCAATTAACAAATTTTGTAGATAAAGGAATAGTAAAAGTGTTAATGTCTTAAAATTTTGTAACAGAAAGTAAAATAATAATGTATAAATTAAAATATAGCTAAAATGACTGAAAATTCATAATATTTGAAAGGATATTTCTCTCTTTTTTTTAAAAAAATATTTTATTGATGTTTTACAGAGAGGAAGAGAGAGAGATAGAGAGCTAGAAACGTCGATGAGAGAGAAACATCCACCAGCTGCCTCTTGCACACCCCCCACTGGGGATCTGCCCGCAACCAATGTACATGCCCTTGACCGGAATCGAACCTGGGACCTTTCAGTCCGCAGACCGATGCTCTACAGCTGAGCCAAACCAGTTTCGGCTAAAAGGATATCTCTTGAAAGAACATTCATTTAAAGTTTGAAAATTTCTTTGTTTTTAATTGAGTTTTTCTCCTGTTAATTTAAATGTAATACAATTTAAATAAAGTTTAATTAAATTATTCACTATAATGGTAAATATAGTATATTCTAGGCTTTATGAAATCATATCCATCTCTAGCTGGTTTGCCTTAGTAGATCATTGATCTCTGGACTGAAAGGTCCCAAGTTTTATTCTGGTCAACGGCACATGCCTGATTGTGGGCTCAGTCCCCAGTCGAGGATGTACAGAAGGCAGCCGATCAATGATTCTCTCTCATCATTGATGTTTCTCTCTCTCTCTCTTTCTCTCTTCCTCTCTCTCTCTCTCTCTCTCTCTCTCTCTCTCTCTCTCTCTCTCTCTCTCCCTTTTCCTTCCTCTCTAAAATCAATAAAAATATATACATATTTTAAAAATAAATAAAATCATATCTGCCGAAACCGGTTTGGCTCAATGGATAGAGCGTCGGCTTGGGGACTGAAAGGTCCCGGGTTCGATTCCAGTCAAGGGCATGTACCTTGGTTGCGGGCATATCCCCAGTAGGGGGTGTGCAAGAGGCAGCTGATTGATGACTCTCTCTCATCGATGTTTCTAACTCTCTATCTCTCTCCCTTCCTCTCTGTACAAAATCAATAAAATATACTTAAAAAATAAAAATAAAAAAAAATAAAAATAAATAAAATCATATCTACCCATCCATCTATTGTATCTATTTACCCATCCATCAATATGCTCTCCATTCATATATCCTTCTATTTGTATATTCATCTATCTATGCATAATAGTGTAAATATATATCTGGAATGCTATTCATAGTAAGGTAATTACAATAATTTATAGATAGTGGAATTTTAGTGATATTTCCCCTTATATTTTGTTCTTTTCTTTATTAGATGTCTTCTTTCATTCTATCATTTTGCAGAACTATAAATTCTTAAATCTTTTTTAAAAAGCAAATCTCTTGCCTCAAATACTTCAAGAACATCACTTAGGTAACATAAAATCAAAAGTTCCTTTTAGATATCACTTCCCACCAAAATTATTTTTTCTTCAATGATTTTAAAATAGTGGGGGGAAAAAAGACTTTGAGATCAAATAATAGAGTCTGTTGGTAAGGTACAGATCCAGTGTTTTAATTGTTCAATAGAATACATGGCAATAATCATATAGAAGGGATTGGGGAAGTGAGTGAAAGCACATATTTTCTTAAAGCTTCATAGAAACTCAAGCCTTGAAAATAATTATTTTCTAAGATTTCATGATCTTCCCTTCACACCTAATTTATCAATGAATACATCCACATTTCCAATCACTGGTTTCAGAAAATTGAATTATTACTAGTCTGGTGATTAATTTTTTCCTTCCATCTGCTAGTATATTGTCATTATTATTTGAGCCTAGCTCCATGATAACAGACATTACAAAACACTTTCATTAAATTCAGGCAATGATTGTATAAAATCTTAAAAAAAATAAGTGCTTTGACCCAGACTTTTTCTGTATTAAAATTAAAGCAAAATATGAAATGCAATATTATTAAGTTCAAATTAAAGTACACATTCAGAAACAGTGGTGTCTAATGATGTCTCCAAGTAGCAGCACTCTTTCTTGGATGATCTTTTGGTTGAGATTGAATCCAGAGAGATTTCTGGTCTAATAGATACTCAAGCACTAGTGAGGTGGTGATGTTTGTTTAATTAGTGTGACTTAATCTACTCCAGGAACAATTTCAATGCTTTAAGTGTACCTGTAAGCTATTCAATTCCCTGAGAATCTTTGTTATTTAGAATAAACTGTTTACTACTGAAGTCACAAAACAACAGTTATGGTTATCATAAAACAATACAGTTTGATTTCATTATGGTCTACTAAGAACATCCAACTAAAATAAAGAAGCCATAATAACATTTTATGAGAACCTTATCTGCTTGCAATAATATGCTTAAAAAATGAATGAAAAGCAGCCTGCTTATACAACTATTCTTTCTACTTGCAACTATAAACTGAAGAAATGGCTTAAGTATTTTTAAAACAATTTAGCCATTAAGTATATATTTGACTATTTAATATGTATGCAAGGTCTCCTGAAGGGGCATAGATATATGGTCTCTCCTCTATAAGCATTTGCCATCCAGAAGGTCCTCCACATAAAATAATACAGACCTGCTCACTACAGGCTCCCGTAGTGTTCTGTCTGAGCTTTCATAGCGCTTATTCTTCATCAGGCTCTTATTTTAAATTCTTTGTTAAAAGCCCACCTTGACTGCTGGGTCCCCTCCCTGTGGGTGGAAGCAGTGCCCTTTAGTGAATGGCTGTATCCCTGGTGCCCACCACAGTGATGGGCACATCACCGACACATGAGCGATATATTTTTGACTGGCATATGCAGATTATGGGAATTGCTATAGGAGAGGTACAATCTAAAGAAAAGGCTACTACAGATGTATGTGTTACTACATAGAATCTTGCTAGTTGGAAAGAACGGCTCAAGTTAAATGCATTGAAACTGGAAGAGAGAGAAGAGCTAGGCCAAAAGATAGAGCATGTTTAATGTTCTGAGGTGACTGAGGAAGGAATATTTATGAAACGGTGGATTACTTGGATCGATTGGAACATCAGTTAGATGTCAGGAAATTGGGCCCAGACACTGGAAAGAACACTGGAGTCAGATTATTAATAAGGCATTTTACTTTAATGTGAGAAATTTTAGGTTCAATTACTAAAATAAGTTACATTTTAGTTGCATATCCACAATCTCAATTTTCTTAAAAAAAAAAACAAAAAAAAACCCCAGAAAAAACCACCCCAAAAAACACATTTTTTTCAGAGAAGAAAAGTTTTTTTAAGTGAAGAAACTGTACATTTTTAACTTTGTTAGCACAGTAATTGGCATAGTCATTAGCACATTTTAGATATTGAATATATATATATATATATATATATATATTAATATATTTTATTGATTTTTTTACAGAGAGGGAGAGGGATAGAGCATTAGAAACACTGATGAGAGAGAAACATTAATCAGCTGCCTTCTGCACACCTTCTCCTGGGGATGTGCCCAAAACCAAGATACATGCCCTTGACGGGAATCAAACCTGGGACCCTCAGTCCACAGGCGGACGCTCTATCCACTGAGCCAGACCAGCTAGGGCATATATTTTTTATTAGATTGTCATTTGAATTTGTTAAGTGAAGTAACTTTCTTGAAGATATGCAGTGATTTTTGTTTTGGACTATAGATAGATAAGAGGTAGGTAGCTAGGTAGGTAGATAAGACATAAAAGTTTAAAAGTAGGCACATGGAGAGACAAATAAAAAACAAATATTCACACATAACCACTCAAACATATACACAATATGTACATATACCTAACCACACACACATAGATTCCTACACACATACATAGGCATATACATAGATAGACCCACACAAGTACACATATGGCAATACATATACTGTACACAATCACAAATACTAACACACACAGACATTCACATACATGTTTGTGAGAAATAATAGATTAAATATTAGGATTATGTTTTAGGAAACAGATGAAACTCTCAGTATCATCAGGGAAATGGTATTAGAAGGACACACAACAGATGGAAGAGGATTTGAAGACAAATTAAAGAATAAAGAGTTTAGTCTCCGTGAAGAGGAGTATCTCTAAGTAGATTATCATAATGTAGGCAGATTTCCCCAAATCATATTGTGCATTGCCAAATACTTACTTATACATCACATATTATGTACACTAGACTCTGAGTCTGAGAATGGGTAATGTATCATATTCATAAAATTTGACAATATTTAAAATTTTTTTAATGGAATTCAAATGCTTGCTTTAAAGAGAGATAATATAAAGAAATAGAAGGAAATAAGTTATATTATCCCAAATCCCAAATTAGTGTTAACATATTGTGTTTCTTAAAATTCTAATTTTTAAATCTGTGGAACAGGTATTGCATCCTGCAATTTGGGAACACACTCTTTAAGGTTTAACTATTTTGGCAACACTGGGTCTCAGAATTTATAATTTGTGTTAGATCAAGGGATTTATTTCTTCTGGCCAGTCATCCATCTGTAACAGTGTCAGGAGGGATTATTTAGCATCATACTTCATGAATATACTAAAAGGATTAACTGAGAGCCATAAAACAAACATTTAAAAATGCTAGTTTATTTAAACATAAATGCATACAATCAATTTTATAGTGATGCATAAAAGATTTAAAATGTCTGTGCCTTCTTGCTAAGCAGGCTGAAAAACTCTGTCCTCTGACTAGGGAGGAAAACTCTTCCCTCAGGTTAGGGAGGCTCTCTTCAGGTTGAGAGCTGGAGAGCACCCCTGAGTTCTGATGCGCAAGGCAGGTCTGATGGTAACAATTTCTATTAGATTTTTTTTTTTTTCATTTGAGAGCATCTGGATTTTCCCTGAAGTCCTGCAAAATAGTATGCTGGGCCGGGACCGGTTTGGCTCAGTGGATAGAGCGTAGGCCTGCGGACTGAAAGGTCCCAGGTTCGATTCCGGTCAGGGGCATGTACCTTGGTTGCGGGCCCATCCCCGGTGTGGGATGTGCAAGAGGCAGCTGGTCGACATTTCTCTCTCATCGACGTTTCTAACTCTCTGTTCCTCTCAATTTCTCTCTGTGTAAAATCAATGAAATATATTTTTAAAAATATATTTAAAAAATAGTCTGCTGGATATAGAATTCTGGGTTGACAGTTCATTTCTTTCAGCCCTTGAATATGTGTCAATTTCTTCTGACCTCCATTGCTTTTAACAAGAAGTCCACTTGTAAGATAAATAGCTGCTTTTTTTTTTTTTTTGCCTGTAGATGTGTTTTTTTTCTTTCACTGCTTTCAAGATTTTCATTTTTAAAAATGTTGAATACAATGCATCTTAGTGTGGGTTTCTTTGGGGAGATTCAGCTTTTTAAAAAAATCTCTAGATTTACTTCTTTTGCCAAATTTGGAAATCTTTTTGCCATATTTCTTTGAGTATTTTTTCAGCCCCTTCCTCTTTATCCTCTTTCTGGGACACTGATGACACAAGTGTAAGATCTTTTGTTATAGTTGCACAGGTCCCTGCACTTCTGTTCCCTCTACCCTTTTAGTCTAGTTTCTCTCTATTGTTCAGAAACTATTTCTTTCTACCTTCAAGCTCACTGACTCTTTTATCTTCCCACTTTATTTTTATGCTGAACCCATCATTGAGTTGTTTTTATTTTAGCCATTGTAGTTTTCTGTTATAAAATTTCCATTTTTAAAATCTTTTATTTTTTTCCTAAGACTTCCTATTTCTTCATTGAATGTTTATATTTTTAATTGGCTTAAATATGTTGATTATTGATTTTTGAGGTGATTTTATGATGGTAGCCGTAGAGTCCTGTCAGATAATTCTAACACTTCTGTGTCTTCAGTGTTTTCCTTTATTGATTGTTGTTGTTCTCCTTCAGTTTGAGATCATCCTTGTTCCTGGTGTAACAAGTGGCTTGTGATTGAGACTTGCAACTTTCTGGTACCATATTATGAAAGTCTGGATCTTATTTAACCTCTGTTTTAGTTGGCTTCTCTCTACATTATTCTGGCAGAGATAGAGGGAACCAGTGCAGTCTCTTTCCTGCCAAGTTAGAATAGAAACCTAGGTTCCTTGCTCAGCCTGATGATATGAGGAAAGGGTTTCTCTTTGCTGTTGGGCATATGTGGAAGTTCCAGCTCTTGGAAAATCTCCACTCAGACCTTCTGGCTGGGAGGGGCAAGAATGCCTCATGATTGTCCCTCAGCCCTGCCCTGACACCATGTAGGGTTGGCCTCATTATCTGTGGGAGCAGGTTAAAGGCCTAAGTCTCCATTAGGCTTCTTTGACATGACAAGAGGTGATGGCAGGAGCCGGTGCCTTGTTATTACCAGGCAAGTGAATATTTAGGCTCTCCCTCTGCCTTTGCTCATACAGATGGGCATTGGGTCATCATTTTTTCCTGCAGTGTTGTCTTGAACAGAGCAGGGATTGTCTATATATCACACTAGGCTACCCATGCTTTTGTTTTGCCTGTGTCCATTTGTATCTATGGGTTGCCATTTTCTTCAGCTTGATGTTGTCTGGGATATGTGAGACAAAAAGGAAACCCAGAGAACTCGTCCTCATGTCATTGCTTGAGTCCCAAAGCCTTACCTGTTCTGCCTTCTTACCTTCATTTCTCAGTCTCCTTATGTTTGCTTTATATAATAACTAGAGGGCCAGTGCATGGAATTTATGCACAGGGGGTTCCCCTCAGCCCAGCCTGCACCCTTTCCAATCTGGGACCCTCGGAAGATGTTCAACTGTGGTTTAGGCATGGAGTCTAATCTGGCAGTTGGACATCCCTCTCACAATCCAGGATCACTGGCTCCTCACTGCTCACCTGCCTGCCAGCCTGATAGCCCCAAACTGATACCCCCTGCCAGCCTGATCACCCCTAGCCACCTCTGCCTGCCAGCCTGATTGCCCTTAACTGCCTCCCGCCAGCCTGGTTGCCCCAACTTCCCTTCCCGCTGGCCTGGTCACCCCCAATTTCTCCCAACAGCCTTGTTGCTCCTAACTGCATTCCACTGGCTCCTAACTGCATTCCAACAAGGAGCCTTGTTGCTCCTTACTGCAGCCTCCCCCTGTTGGCTTTGTCACCTCAACTGCCCTCTCCCCCACTGGCTAGGTTTCCCCCAACTGCTTGGTTGCCCCCAATTGCTTCCCTTTGCTGTCCTGATTGCCCCTAACTTCCCCCTCCCAACCAACCTGTTCATCCCCTATCTGCCCCTCACTGCCAGCCTGGTGGTCCCCAACTTCCCCCCTACCCCAGCCGGCCTGGATGACCCCCAACTTCCCCCCTGCCAACCTGGTCACCCCACGCAGCCTGCTGTTTGGTCATCTGCCTGGTTGTTTCGGTCATTACAGGCCTTGGCTTTTTATATATTGGGATGCTAGATATTTTGATTGTATTGTATGAAGTAGGAGAAATAAGGAAAAGATGGATCTTCTCACATGACGGGTTTTCAGAAAATAGACTTTGAGGAAATGATTCAAGATGGATTCATGGAAAATAGGCTGAAAAGTTACTCATTGGTCTTATAGTCAATCTGAAGTCTGTGCAGATTAGTCATCATCCACACTTATTTTCATTAAGAATGATAAAAATCAGATTGAGAGTCAGAGATTAGATCATAACAATAATTATCTGACCAGTGTCCTTTTTAAAAAAAATTAAATTGTCTTTTTTTTTTAATTGTATAGGCTTTTTATTTCATTAAAAAAAATCTTTATTGTTGAAAGTATTACATAGTCCCCTTTTTCTCCCATTGACCCCTTGTAGCCCACCCCTACCTCCTGTCCCCTTTGTATCTGTGTCCATGGATTATGCATATAAGTATACAAGTTCTTTCCCCCCACCCCCTCCAACCTTCCCTCTGAGGTTTGACAGTTTATTCCATGCTTCTATGTCTCTGGACCTTTTTGTTCAACAGTTTATTTTTGTTCATTAGATTCCACATATGAGTGAGATCATGTGATACTTGTCATTCTCTGCCTGGCTATTGAACAAGGTCTTAAGAGAAATTTCTTCAATAATCTTTCTTTGAGCAATTCTTCAAAACAAAACAAATTTTCATTAGATTCTGCTGAGAAGGCGAGTCTTATATATTTCAACTCTTTATAAAGATAATAATATGGTGCCTCACATATTTTACCAGTAAATGTTAAAGAGGTATTTATTTGTTTCCCTAAAGGTCTTCTATGCAGCTAACATTTCCTTCCAAGCTAATAATTTTAATGGCACTTTTGAGATTATTTTATTTCCTTACATTTCATTCAAAGGGTCAATCATTCAACCTTAGAATACAAATGCTTAATCTCCTGAGACTTCTCTGATGAATAGCCAAATAGATAATGGTTTGGGATTCAATATATTTCTTAGCAAAATTATAGAAATCCAACTATAGATTCTGGAAATTTGGGAGGTATTCCCAAGGGGACTCTGGAACTCTCATGGATTTACTAACTTATAGCAGTAAACATAGTAGGCATGGTTTTTTAATGGTCAAAACAAAGTATGATCTATGTAACATATTTTGTAACATAAGTAATACAAACATAATACAAAACAGGTGACTCATATTGCTTAACTATTTAAGTGTACCATATGTGATAAAATATAGCCAATGGTAAGTTAATTATTTCCATCCCAATATGTAAAAAGCAGATGATCTATTGCATTATGAACATTGTGATTATGTATTGTGATAAAGTCTTCAATTTATTATATATAATTAATGATGAAAAAGTAAATGAATATTTAGATATTCTGGGAAGGAATTGTGTTTTTTATGTGAAGAAATCAGCCATCCAAAAACATATTTCCAAGAAGTATATTTTGTCATGTTGAGCTGAATACTTATACTGTTTAGCTCAGTTATTGAGAACAAAGGCTCACAGAAGAGACCCAAGCTTTGGTTGCACCTTGAGCTGCTGGTCTACTCCATAGTGATGAAGACACCCTTATCTGAGACTGTTTTGGGATAATTGCATCTTATGAAACCAAATGAGAAAATACATTTGAGTACCTGGGGAATCTATTTATCCAGATATTGGATCAGTAGCATTAATTTTTTTTTTTAGCATGGATAAATTTAAATAATTAAGTTGAGTAGCTGAGGCATGTGTAAGGGATACATGCAATAGCAAAATCAGTAAAGTTTGTGTCCTGATCTGTCGTGGACTTCTGCTCCCAGGATGTATTCACTTGTGTGGGATACTACTGGCTTCAACCAATACACCGAGAATTGTAATATTATCTCCCTTAAATTCTTCTTCCAGTATCAACATGTATATTTTCACTTTACTCAGACAGCTTGGCTTTAACAATGCATATTATTAGGTGAACAACATTGGTTTGAAAGCTACATATTGCACTGTTCCAACTGTGTGATATTTTCTGGTTAAGCGATACTATAGTGACAATAAATAGATCAGTGGTTGGCAGCAGTTCAGGCAGAATGAGAAGCGGAACGCATAGAGGGATTTTTAGAGTGGTGAAACTATGCTGAATGATATTTTAATGGTAGCTATATGACATTATGCATTTTTCAAATTCCAAGAGCAGTGCAACCCAAAGAATGAGACAATGTAAATTATGGCTTTTAGCCATAGTAAGGTGCCAATGTTGGTTTATCCATTGTAACAAATGTACCACATAAAGCATGTTGTTAATAAAAAGGGAAACAGTGTTTAGGTGTGAGGAGCTATATGGAAATTCTGCATTATCTTTACAGGTTTTCTATATACCGCAAACCAGTCTGAAAAAATAAGGTCTAATAATTTAAAAATGCAAAAACTAAATTAAATGAAGTTATAGTTTCATATATAATATGAAAATTTTTTATTAACTTTTTTATGTTGAGACCTGGGGAACACCCTCCCTATCGAGGTTTGTTTATTTATTTATTTATTTATTTATTTATTTTTGTATTTACTTTTTTGTATCAGTCTCAGGAGGTAGGAGAAAGGATCTACAAGCTCTGGCTTTTCTTGGAGCAGATATTTTTAATCAATTTCCCATTTTTTTTTATTTTAACATTCTGCCTTCTGTAGACCTTGAACCTGAGTTTATCTGTAATTCTGTCTAAGTTTGCTCACTGCTCTTCAGGTTCCTTCTGTCCAGACAGCTTGATTGAACCTTCCTCTATTCTGTTAATTCATTTTTGGATCTATTTATTTTCCATTTTCAAAAAATTGTTATACTATATTGTATGCCCGTGTTTCTTATTTTTGTTCTTGTTAGTTTAACACTCACAAATGCCTTACCTTCAGTTGAACAAAGTTTCAAGGGTGAGAAGGAATAAGCACATATAGCCAACAACCACATTTAACTATGTAGATGGCTTTCTGGCCCTCTCTCTCTATTTTTCTTTCCCAGTCCTTATCTTTCCTTTCTCTGGACACAACCACTACTATAAGGTAAAGTTAAATATCACCTCAGTCAATGTTCCGCATAATCATACGAACTACTTTAAATGGAAAAATTACTATTTTTAGCAATGAGTGAATTCAACTGAATCATGAGAGAGTATTGGATATAGTTATTTAATTAATGGAAATTAAGCATTCCAATATTGAGGGTCTTGAATTCATGTTCAATGATTCAGTGGATAAGAACTATGGCCCAAAGCCAACTGAGAGCAATTCACATGGCAAATAATGAAATGATGAATTTTCATTGCTGCTTTCCTTCTCTAAGCTTTGCATCTGATTGAAGCAAAGACATCTGTCTTTTCTAGAATAGCAAGAACTTTGGTTGCTGTGGAAACATGTTGACTGGGGAACTTGAAATGAAGGTGGCTCATTTCCAAATCAGTTTTTTCTTTTTCCTCACAAAAAAAGCACACATTGGCAAGAAAGCTCTGCTGGAATCTTTATAATCAATAAACCTGTTGTTCGCTGAAGGATTATATCCCCAAACTTGCATGTTGAGCAGATAAATAAATGTACATTTAACATTAATATACTTTTAAATTATGAAAGGTTGCACTATCCCATTTAAAATGCTTTTTTCTCCCCTTCCTTCCTTCCTTCCTTCCCTCCTTCCCTTTTCTTCCTTCCTCTCACCTTTCTTCTCTCCCTCCTTCCCTTCCTCCCTCACTCCCTTCCTTCCATCCTTTCTCCCTTCCTCCCTTCCTCCCTTCCTTTCTTCCTCTGTCCCCCTCATTTTAATTGGAATGATAGGGACCTAGGAGGAGGGGTAAAGGCAATGAAAGAAACTCTTCAAAGGCCTTTGCTAAATGCAGAGCCTAGTTGCTAAGGTTTGAAAAGATTGTTATTTGTAGCTAACACAAAGTTATTTCAAAATCCACTCAGCCTTAGAAGCAAACAAGTTCTAAGTTTTTAAGAGAGGCATGGATCAAATCTTCCAACATATGAAAATAATCTTTGGACATGTTGGGATGCACATGTATTTGGGTATTAACTTTTATGAAATACCAGTAGGGGGTATATTTGAAACATTTTCTTAAATTGAAGACATAAATCTTTAAAAACCCATATATTTAAAAAGCACTTGCATTTTTATAGTATTGATTTCTAAAATTTCATTTTCTTTTGCATCTTGTTGTAAAGTTGGGTTCATCAACAACAAACTTGCATGACAGGAAAATAAATGTGTCATTCTACTTCAGTTTTATTTGTTGACTCCTATCCAAACCTAAAGCCATGTAATTTGTTTCCTTTTTATTTGTTCATAGACACTATTTTCCCTAAATTAGTCAGCACATAATTTCTATTCACATTCCTAAAACTATTCCTAAAAAAATTCACATTAAAAATAAAGCAGACCTTAAAGTTAATAATTAAGACTGAAAAACCAATAATAGAAAAGATAATTCAGGAAATGAAAGAGTACCTTGGTTATCTACTGATGGATTTTAAACCATCAGAAAGTTTACTGGCCTAAAAGAATAATTAATTGTTGTTTAAATGTATGTTGAATGGGCTTAGGTGGGTGGTTTTTGATTAGGGGTTTTCTCATGTATTTGTAGTAAAATCTTTCTTAGGGTTGCAGTCATCTAAAATCTCAGCTTTGAGTTTGTTCACATTGTCACCAGCTGATGGTGAATGAAGGCTAGAAGCTCAAATGGGGCTATCTAGAGGAACTAGTTATATCAGTTAATAATAGCGGATTTTGTAATAAAAGAAAACACGATAATTTCAAGAGAAACATCTAAAGTGCTTTATTCAAAGTAATTCCATTGCTAGCTACACATTTCCCCCATATTTCAGGTAATTTGTGGATATCGTCCCAATAGAACTTTTCTTGTTTTGAGGCAAACCATTCAGAGACCCAATTTTCCATTTCTTTGTATGTTTTGAAGTGCTGCTCAGAAAGTGCATGTGCCATTGATGGGAACAAATGGTAATCTGAAGGAGCAAGGTCTGGTGAATATAGAAGGTGGGTTAATACTTCCCAGGCAGATCTTTTAACAAGTCTTTAATTGGTTTTAAAATGTGTGATGGTAAGTCATCATGAAGCAAATTTACTTTGCTGTGTCTTCTGGGACATTCTGGTTGTTTTACGATCAAAGCATGGTTCAAATTGATTATTGGTTCTTGGTATCAATCAGTATTAATTGTTTCACCTGGTTTTAGAAGCTCATAACACACCACACCTTCCTGATCCCACCAAATGCAGAGCATTGTCTTCTCTCTGAAGCGATTTGGCCTTGTAGTCCATGTTGATGGTTAACCTGGATTAATCCATTATTTTATGCATTTGGGATTCTCAAAATAAATCCACTTTTCATTGCCAGTCACAATTCAATGCAAAAAAGAATTTCTTTCATGCCATTGAAGCAACATTTTACTGATGACTTTTTGGTTTTCCATTTGTCTTTTGTTAAGTTGATGTGGCACCCATTTTCCTTCCTTTAAAATCTTTCCCATTGCTTGTAAATGTTTGGAAATTGATGCTGAGTAACATTTCATCTTTCTGCAAGTTGTTTTTGAGTTTGACACACATTTAATCCAATAATGCTTGTAATTGTTGGTCTTCAAACTTTTTTAGTTAATCTGGATGGTCTTTGTCTTTCACATCAAAATCATCACTTTTAAAGCGTTTAAACCAGCATTCACAAGTATCTTGAGATGGAGCATGTTCATCATAAGCTTCCAAATGTATACCATAACTTTTTCTGCAAAATAAAGTAATGAATTAAAACTTCCCACAAATGCTTTTTTTTTGGCACGGAATTCAACACTTTTAGCATAAAAATATCCATGATGTTACCATCTTCAGCAAATTTGACATATGAAGTTTTGAAGCTTGTTGTCAATATAACAAAATAGCATACATATCAAATCACATATATATCAACATGTGTAACTCCATCTATTGAAAAAAATCTGCATTATTAACTGGTACACCTAGCGTGTCTACACAATGCCTCTCCTCACGGCTTGGGTTTTTCTTAGCAAGGCAGCTGTGTGCTGAGAAGGACCTACCCAAGAGACGGCATTTCAAGTGACTCAGGTGAATGCTGTAAGTTTTTGTGCCTAGACCTGGAGTCCCAGAATTGTAATTCCTTTGCACTTCATTGATCAGTCAATTATTTCTGGCCATCCCAAATCAAGGGAAGTCCTATCTCACTACAGAAAAAGAGGAAAAATGCATTCTTCTATAAGCCACCACCAAGAGGCATGGGGTTTCTCAGGTTTCAGAACATGTTATGTTAATTTAAAACCTCTTATAGGCATAAGGATAGACAAACACTAAGTAACTAAGAACCCTCAGAAGAAATGTCCTGTTTTCTAACCATCCTGTTAAGATGAAATTTGTTGAGATTATTTAGATTTTATTTAAATTGTTACAGCAAAAGAAATTATTCATCAGAACTAATTCACATAGAATTCAACTTCTTGGTGTTCCTTTTTTTTGTAGCTTGAAATATAACATTTAAAACAGCTTTGGGTCTTAAGATGCAGGTAAGGAATAGTGCTATGTTTTGACATATGCTAATAAAATTAGCATACTGACCAACATAATTAACACACAAACACTACTAAATAATCATGTTCATGGAAAGAACATCACAGAAATAATGCCTTCATTGGTCTCTGTGAAGAATTAGAGTCTTAAATATGCTATATTTTGGTGAACTTTTAATTGAGTTTTAAGGGACAGAGAAAGCCTAGATATTTGTTGTTGGTGAAGCAGAAATTGAAATATTTGGGATGGTTGGCATAATGCTAACAAATCCAATAAATTAATACTACTAAAACTGGACCCTGACTTATTTTAGTGTCTGTGTAGGCATTCCTTTAAACAGAGAAATATACCTCTTAATGATGCTAACTGCAAAGGAACTTATACATATGACTAATGTCCTCCATCAATCATTCTAAATATCTGAATATCCTCAAGTTTTTCAATATGAAACCTATAGAAAACCAGAATTCTGGATTATTGAATGTAGAAGTAGAATACTACATGCCAATAAAATGGAATACTACACATATGAAAAAAAGTCTTACCATTTGCAATAGTACGGATGGACCTGGAGAGTACTGTGTTAATTGAAGTAAGCCCATCAGAGAAAACTGAGTATCACTTAATCTCACTCATATGTGGAATTAATGAAACAAATAAACTGATGATCAAAAATAGATGCAGAGACACAGAAGCATGAACAGACTGTTGAACCTCAGAAGGAAGGCAGGGGAGGATGGGTGGGAAGAGATCAACCAATGAACTTCTATGCATATATGTATAACCTGTGGACACAGGCAATTGGGTGGTGAGGGCCGGGATGAGGGAAATGGGAGCAGGCTGGAAGAGGTTAATGGGGGAAAAAAGATGATCTGTGTAATAATTTCAACAATAAAAAAGATGATTATGAAAATGGAAAATTTAAATATTCAAAATTAACTCTTGACCTTAAAAATTTATAGTATAATCCCCCAAAAGTGTTTAGTTTTGAACAGATTGTACCCTGATGTTACCCAGTGAAGGAAATCATCAACCAAACAAAAAGGCTACCTATATAGAGTGGGAGAAGATATTTGCTAATGATATATCTGTTAAGAAGTAATATCCAAACTATGTAAAAACTCATGCAACTCAACTTAAAAACAAAACAAACAAAAAATCCAATTAAAAAATGGGCAGAGGATTTGAGTAGGCATTTCTCCAAAGAATACATACAGATGGCCAACAGATATAGGAAAATATGCTTAACACCACTAATTATCAGAAAAATGCAAATCAAAATCACAAATGAGATAACACCTCACACATGTCAGAATGGTTATTATAAAAAAATGTAACAAAGAACAAATTTTGGTGAGGCTGTGGAGAAAAGGGAACCCTTGTACACTGTTGCTGGGATTGTAAACTACTATAACTACTATGGAAAAACAGTACAGAGTCCTCCCAAAATTAAATATAATTTAATGGCTATAATCTAGCCATCTCATTTATGAGTATTAATCTAAATAAAACAGAAACACTAATTCAAAAAGATATATGAACCTTTATGTTCATTGCAACATTATTTACAATAGCCAAGATATGGAAGCAAACCAAGTGCCCATCAAGAGGAAAATAAAGATGATATGAAATATTACTTAGCCATCAAAAATTAAATATTTCCATTTGCAACAATATCGATGGACCTAAAGAGTATTATGCTCAGTGAAATAAATTGGACAGAGAAAGACAAATACTGTATGATTTCATTTTTATGTGGAATCTAAGTAACAAAACAAGTGAACAAACAAAATGAAACAGAAACAAACTCATAGGTACAGAGAAAAAACTGATGGTTGCCATGTGTGCATGGGAAAACAAGAGGAAGTGTAATGAAATGACAAATTTTAAGTTATAAAGTAAGTCACCGAAATTTAATGTACAGCATAAGCAATATAGTAAAAATATTGTAATAACTATGTATGTTTATTAGACTTGTAGTGATCACTTCATGAGGTATATAAATGTCTAATCACTATATTGCACCCTTGAAACTAATATAAAATTGTATGACAACTAGAATTAAAAAACACACAAAATGAACATAACTGAATATCAGGTATTTCAGAAGGAAAAAAAAAAAAAAAGAACTGTACCTTGAAATCCCTATGGAATGATACACTTCTGCCCATAAGAAACAATGTCATTTGGGTACTTCTCTTATCACCTCCACTAAATAAAAACACATATGCATGTGTTTGATATTGTTGCTATCTAAAGCACATAGAGCAACTTATGTCTTTATGGAATACCCACATAATAACTTGAATTAATTTTTATAAAAATAATTATTTGCATCCTGGCAGGGTAGCTCAGTTGGTTAGAGCAAAAGTTTGTTGGTTAAATTCAGCTCAGGGCACATACCTAGGTTAAAGGTTCAATCCAAGTTAGGGTGCCTATTAGGGAAACTGATCAATGTTTCTCTCTCACATAGAAGTTTCTCTCTCTCTCTTCTTTTTCTTGGATCACATGATCTCACACATCTAGAGGAAATAATGAACAACACAAACAGACCCAGAGAAAGAGAACCAGCTATCAGACTCTCAAACCTCAGAGGGAAAATAAGGGGAATGGGGGTAAGGGGAAGAGATCAACCAAAGGACTTGCATGCATACATATGGGCCTAGCCAATGGCCATGGACAAAGCGGGGGGGGGGGGGGGGGCGGGAAGGGGGCATATCTAGGTAGGGGTTTGGGATGGGAATGGGGGAATAAGGACAATTATGTGAGACCATAATCAATAAAAAAAAATGGAAAAAAATTGATAAAAAACATATCCTTGGATCAGAGTTAAAAGTATTAATAGGAGATCCAAGGTAGCTGCCAATGAGATGGCAAGCTGAAAAACAGTGTGTGAGTAAAAGAATGAAAGGGAGTTCGTGGCTGTGCAGGGAGTGTCTGTATTTGTGAGTGGGGAACAGTTATATACCAAGAAAATTTTGGGAACTGCTGGACTGGCTTCCCTGGCCGGGCAGCCCCTACTGCTGCTGTAATCTCCCCCAGAATGGCTAGCTCTGCCATGGAGACTGCGCCAGCTTGAAGGGGAGAGTGGCGATGATCTGAAGCCCAGCCTTACCTTTAACTGGGGACCTCAGATACCTCCTGGAATCCTACAATTACAACCCCCAGGGATGACCTGGCTCATCTGTGAACCCAAGAACACCAAGATTCCATCCTCTCTGATCAAGGGCACCAAGAAAGTCTGTCCAGAAGGAGACAAAGTGGTACGAATAAGCAGATGAGCCCTCTGCCTTCTCACAGAGCAGAGAGAAGGAATAGCTGAATTGATTAATATCCAATTGGAATTGGTGAATTAAACACAGGTTAGCTATTGCCTAGGGAAAGCCAATGCAAAAGAGAAAGAGAGAGCTACATAACCGGACATCCAGAGAGGATCAATCATGGGTAGACAAAGACAGCACACATATAATACAAAAAATAAAAATAAAAAAGGAGCAATTACCAGAAAAGGAAGTGAATAAAATGGAGGCAAGCAATATATCAGAGAAAGAATTCAGAGCAATGGTCATAAGGTTGCTGAAAATGATGGAAGACAAATTCAACAACATGTGTAAGAACCAAGAGGAAATTAAGAAGAACCAAGAAAAAATGAAAAATGACATGGCTACAATAAAGAATTCAATAGAAAGCATCAACAGTAGACTAGTAGAAGTGGAGGAGTGCATCAGTAAGCTAGAAGATGAGGTAGGAAAAAATACCCAAGCAGAGCAGCATGTAGAAGAAAAAAAAACCAACTTAAAAAACAACAGGAGAGCCTAACAGAACTTTGGGACAACACAAAACAAAACAACATCTACATAACAAGGGTGTCAGAAGGAGAGGTAAACTGAGCAAAGAATAGAAAACCTGTTTGAAGAAATAATGACAGAAAACTTCCATGATATAGGGAATAAAAAAACTCACACAAGTCTAAGAAGCTCACAGGGTCCCAAACAAGATGAGTCTCAAATATTTTCACCAAGACACATTATAATTAAATTGGCAAACATCAACAAAAAAGTAAAAATCTTAAAGACTGCCTGAGAGAGACAGAAAGTTACCTACAAATGATCTCCTATCAGACTAGTGACTGTTTTCTCAACAGAAACGCATAAGGCCAGAAGGGAATGGATTGAAATATAGAAAGTCATGCAAAGGAAGGGTTTGAATCTAAGAATACTGTACCCAACAAGGCTATCAATCAAAATTGAAGGTGAAATCAGGAGCTTCACAGACAAAAAAGGACTAAGGGAATTTATTACCACCAAACCAGCAATGCAAGAAATGCCAAAGGGTCTGTTGTAAAAAGAAGAAACAAGAAAGGAAGAAGGAGCCGAAACCAGTTTGGCTCAATGGATAGAGCGTCGGCTTGGGGACTGAAGGGTCCCGGGTTCGATTCCAGTCAAGGACATGTACCTTGGTTGCAGGCATATCCTCAGTAGGGGGTGTGCAAGAGGCAGCTGATCGATGACTCTCTCTCATCGATGTTTCTAACTCTCTATCTCTCTCCCTTCCTTTCTGTACAAAATTAATAAAATATATTTTAAAAAAAAAGAAAGGAAGAAGGAACACAGGCATAAAGAATAAAAACGGTGACAAACAAGTACCTATCAATAATAACTTTGAATGTAAATGGATTAAATTCTACAATAAAAAGAAATAGGGTAGCTGAGTGGATAAGAAAACATGACTCATATATCTGCTGTCTATAAGAAACCCACCTCAGAACAAAGGACTCACACAGACTGATGGTGAAGGGATGGAAAAATATTTTTCAGGTAAATGAAAATGGATAAAAGAAGCAGGATAGCAATACTTATATCTGAAAAATCAGACCTCAAATTGAAGGCCATAACAAGAGATAAGGAAGGCCACATCATAATATTAAAGGGAGCACTTCAACAAGAAGATATAACTCTGGTAAACATATATGCACCCAATACAGGAGCACCCAAATACATAAAAAACTTCTGGAGGATATCAAGGGAGAAATAGACAGCAATATAGTCATAGTAGGCGACTTTAATACCCCACTAACACCACTGGACAAATTGTCTAAACAAAAATCAGCAACGGAACATCAATACTAAATGACTCACTAGATCAGATAGAATTAATTGACATCTACAGAACATTTCACCCCAAAGCCACAGAATATACATTCTTCTCAAGTGCACATGGGTCATTTTCAAAGATATACCACATATTGGGACACAGGCAAAGTCTCTTCAAATTGAAGATGATAGAAATCATATCAAGCATCTTCTCAGATCACAATGGCATAGAACTAGAAATAAACTACAATAAAAACAATTAAAAAAATCGAACACCTGGAGGCTAAATAACATACTACTAAACAATGATTGGGTTACCAAAGAGATCAAGGAAGAAATAAAAAGCATCATGGCAACAAATGACAATGAAAACACAACAATCCAAAATATGGGTCAGAGTGAAAGTAGTCTTAGAGGAAAGTTCATAGAAACAATGGTAATAAATTAGCTAACCTTATAGCTCAAAGAGTTAGAAAGAGCAACAAGAAAAGCCCAGAGTAAGCAGAAGAAAGGAAATAAAGATCAGAGTGGAGATAAATGACCAAAATAAATAAATAAATAAAAATATAAAGATCAATAAAACCAAGAAGCTGGTTCTTTAAAAGGATAAATAAGATTGATTAACCTCTAGCTAGGCTCACCAAGCAGCAAGAGAGAGGACCCAAATAAACAAATTCAGAAATGAAAGAGGTGAAGTAACAACTGATTACACAGAAATACAAATGATTATAAAAAAATATTATGAACAGGTATATTGCAACTAAATGGACAACCTAGATAAAATGGACTGATTCTTAGAAAAATACAAGCTCCCAAAATTCAATCAAGAAGAATAAAAAAACCTGAATAGACCAATAACTACCAAAGAAATTGAAAGAGTGATAAAAATCTTCCAGCAAACAAAAGCCCTTGTCTGACCACCTTTACAGGGGAGTTCTACCAAGCCTTCAGAACTAAAGAACTAAAACCTATCCTCCTCAGAATATTAAAAAAAGTTTAAGAGGAAGGCACACTTCCAAGTTCTTTCTATAAAGCCAGCATTACTTTAATCCTAAAACCAGATAAAGATACCACACACACAAAAAAGAGATCTACAGGCCAATATCCCTTATGAACACAGATGTTGAAATCCTCAACAAAATTCTAGCAAATCTGATTCAGCATTACATTAGAAGTATCATACACCATGTCCAAGTGGGATTTATTCTAGGGATGCAAGGATGGTACAATATCAGCAAATCGATAAATGTGATATATAACACAAACAAACTGAGAGACAAACATCACCTAATCATAGAAATCAATGCAGAAAAAGCATTTGACAAAATCTAATGCCTTTTCTTGATAAAAACTATCAGCAAAGTGGAACTAGAGGGATCAAACCTCAATATAATAAAAGCTTTATATGACAAACGTACAACCAACATCATATTCAATGGGCAAAAACTAAACTCATTTCCTCTGAGAACAGGAAAAAAACAGGGATGCTCACTATCACCACTCCTGTTCGATATAGTACTGAAAGTGCTAGCCATAGCAATCAGACAAGAAGAAATAAAAGGCATCCAATTTGGAAAAGAAGAAGTAAAACTCTCATTGTTTGAAGATGACATGATACTATACATAAAATACCCCAAAGACTCCATCAAAAAACTATTAGAACCAATAAATGAATTTGGCAATGTAGCAGGATACAAAATTAACAGTCAGAAATCTATGGCTTTTTTATACACCAATAATGAACTCAGAGAAAGAGAAATGGAAAAAATAATCCCATTTACCTTGCACCAAAAAATTATGATACCTAGGAATAAACTTAACTGAGGACATAAAAGAGCTGTACACAGAAAACTTCAGAACATTGAAAAAAATAGAGGAAGACATAAACAAATGGAAGAACATACCATGTTCATGGATTGGTAGAATCAACATCATTAAAATATCCATACTACCCAAAGCAATCTACAGATTCAATACAATTTCCATTAAAATACCAATGGTGTACTTCAAAGATCTCCTTGAATGATTGTAACAAAAACAAAGTATTTAGCCAATTAATGTTATTTATGCTGTATTTATAGGGTAACTTTGTAGTGAACATGAAACTTGTGTATTTGTCCTTATGTAAATAAAACTATAAATTTAAAAAGTACATTATTTGCTTTTCACTATGTTTATAATTGTGATGAAAGGAAAAAATAATATTTGGCTAATTTTAAAAAATAGTTTTTTTTTTTATCTTGTGGATACCACCATAATCAGGAGAAAATCCATCTTCCTACACAGTAGGAAACTAAAACTAAGAGTGAGTCATAGCCTTCAAGTTGCTGCAGCTGGGCACGAAGTTGACTTTATTAATATACTTAAGAGTATCTGATTTTTAAAGTAATTCTAACTTGCTTTGTATTAATATATTTGAGAAATTGACTTGGGTAATCCAAAATTCAAACTTTATGATAAGACTAAAGTTCAAGTATAATAGCTATTATTTCTTTGAAAAACCACTACAATAAATGAAAAGACTAACTGCTTTTGGTACCAATTTAGCTACTTGACATCACAACTCATCAACTGACATTTATGGTTGTTTTTTTTTTTTTTTTTGTCACTTTGTACATGGAATTAAACTACATTCAATGAGGATTCAATTCTTGATTTTGTGATTTTTATTTTTCATAAAATAAATAGATGACTATAAATAGCTGTTTTTAAAAGTATGAAGGGCATATTAAGAAAAGTTAATGGTATAATTATAGGCATATAACATTTTAAATTGAGTTTTGCAGTTGAATATTTATTTCCCTCTGAATCTATTATGTTTGAAGCCATTTAAAAAGTTCTATGTTGCCTTAGTTGGTTTGGCTCAGTGGACTGAGCATAGGCATGTGTACTCAAGAGTCTGGGTTTGATTCCTGTCAAGGCCACACACCTTTATTGCAGGCTCACTGTCTTTTGTTTCTCTCCCCCTCTCTTCTACTCTCTCTAAAAATCAATGGAAAAATATCCTTGGGTGACTATTATCAACAACAACAACAACAAAAGTTCCATGTTTTTTTCTTATTATTTTCTGCATTGTAGTATCTGCAAAGTGATAATAACAAAATAAAATCAGTTTATAATTCCAAGTATAAATTAAATGAAATACATTCACTTTAGGTGTGTTTTATGATCACAAAACTGCAAACCAGTAAAGGTCACTGTTCACACATCTAGCTTGTGGCAAAATTGCAAAGGAAACTCATATGTCTGGTAAGTGAAAGACTGATGATGTGTATTCATATTTAGAATGCTTCTGACAATCTGTTCATCCTTTTTTCTCTCTTACAAGCACTTATTAGACAACTCATTACCTGGATAGTTGATTTCTCTTTTTCCCTTTGTAATTAATTATTGGTATTTGTTCACTGGTTGCTTGGTTTATGTACTTTATTTATTCTAAGCTAAGATGGACAAATAAATGACATAACTCTATTAATTACATTCTTTTTGATATGACACTAAACCTGTAATACATAATTTTTCTAAAATATACAATTATTAGAACTACCACATGACCCATCTTCTGAAAATCTACCTGAAAAACGTGTATACATTTATTTGTAAAGATTATGTATACCCATATGTTATTTGCAGCATTACTCACAGTAGCCAAGACATGGAAAAAACTTAAGTGTCTTTCAATGGATAACTGAATAAATAAGCTGTGGTAAAATATACAATAGAACACAGCCATAAGAAAAGATGAAATACTGCCATATGTGACAATATGGATGGAACTTGAGAGTATCATGTTTAATAAAATATCACAGAAAAGGAGAATCATAATTTCAATCCTATCTATCTATATAAAAGCCTAAGTAACCATCGCAACCGAATGGATGACTGAACAGGCTGTGTGGGGTGACCAGGCTGGCAGGGGGGTTAGTGAGGGGTGACCAAATGACCGAACAGCAAGCTGCATGGGGTGACCAGGCTGGAAGGGGGGAAGTTGTGGGCAACCAGTTTGGCGGTGGGGGAGGGGGACGAGCAATTGGGGGCAATCAGGCCAGCAGACAGAGGCAGTTAGGGGCAATCAGGCAGGCAGGCAGGTAAGCAGTTAGGTGCCAGCGGTTCAGGATTGTGAGAGGGATGTCTGACTGTCGGTTTGACATTCCCCAAATGGTCCTGAATTGGAGAGGGCGCAGGCTGGGCTGATGGGACACTCCCCACCCTCTCACATGATTTTCATGCACTGGACCTCTAGTGCATGCTCTAAAAACAGCAACAAATGAATGAACAAAACGAATGAACAAAACCCTCTTTGACACAGACAACTGTATGATGGTTGCCAGAGGGAAAGTGGGTTGAGGGAGGTTGAAGAGGATAAAGAGGTCAAATATATGGTGACTGAAGGAAATTAACCTTTGAGTGGTAAGCATACAGTGAAATACACAGATGATGTATTATAATATTGTACACTTGAAACTTATATGATCACATTAGCCAATGTCACCCACAATAAAGTTAGTAAAAATATAATAATTCAATCATACAAAAAGAAAAATATAATCATTTTTATAATATAAATACAAAATCTCTTAGAAGAGCTAATAAAATATGGAGGAGTTTTGAGGAAAACTTATTGTCCACCATATTTTGAAAACTGCTATCATAATAGTTCTTGCAATAATATAATTCTATTGCAACATTTGCTGGTTTATTTACTCTTGGAAAAATCTATTAAATACAAAGTTCAATTATAGAACTAGCTTTAGGATGTTAGTTTTACCCAAATAAGGAACAATCAAATAGTATCATGTCTAAGTTAGGCTGGGTTTCAGAGATTCTATAGGAATTGGTGGAGACTCTAGTGAACTGAATTCTGGCTAAAGATGACACCACTTAATTCATTCAGTGTCTTTTGACTGCAGTCATTTATGGATGAGGAACTACTGTGATTATACATTGTTTTACAGTCTATAGAAGGTCTGTTCTCTACCTTCAAATAGATGTTTTCCTGAAATCATAACCAGTGTATGAAAAATATCCTTAAATGTTCCTGGGATACACTAGGATTTCATTCATTTATTATTTCAAAGTACTTCAATCTATTAAATCCACTACATTGTTGATTGAAAGCATTTCTAACTTTACCAATGGAAAGAGTGAAAACTTATCCACCTCTCTTCTAAAAATTCACCCATGCAAAAAGGAGAACAAACACAAATAACATATTTCTTATAATTTGCCAAAATCTATAATTTCTTCCCAAATTTGTGAAAATGAAAATCAGACCAGAAAACAACAAATGCAGCAAAATGGAGGAGAGTCAGAATTAAATGCTTACAAAGGCACAATTCACTACAGCCAAGATTTGGAAACAGCCTAAGTGCCCAGAAGCAGGTGAGTAGATTAGAAAACTATGGTACATCTACACAATGGAATACTATGCTGCTATAAAAAAGAAGGAATTCTTACCATTTGCAGCAGCATGAATGGACCTGGAGAGCATTATGCTAAGTGAAATAAGCCAGGCAATGAAAGAAAAATACCACATGATCTCACTCATTTATGGATAATAAATAACATTATAACCTGATGAACAAAAAGGTAGATACAGAGGCAGTAACACACAGAACATACTGTCAAATTATATTGGGAAGGTTGGGGAGTGTTGAGAAGTGGGGGAAGAGATCAACCAAAGGACTTGTATGCATGCATATAAGCACACCAATGGACACCAGACACTGGGGGCAGGGATGGGATGAGGGCGTATGATAGGGGTGGGGGAGGCTGGAGAAGGTCATTAGGGGGGAAAAGGAGATATATGTAATACTTTTTGTAATACTTTAAACAATAAAAAAAGAATTTAGGTTCTCTAACAAAACCCTAACTAACTAACTAACTAACTAACTAAATAACATTAAAACAAAAAAATAAAAAAAATAAATGCTCACACAGGGAAAAGTGATTCAGCAGTTAATTCATTTCACAACCATAAGAATGAAATAGTAAACATAATGGGCTTTGAAATATAAAGCCAGAGTGAAGGTCTGAAAACGGGTGAAGTGTTTGAAAGTTTGTATGAGAAACATTAGAAGGTCAGGGTCACCCCTATACCATATGCCCTGAGATTGCTGCTCCTTCCCTGAGATAGACCATGTATTATCTCTAAAGCAACTTTATTCTTCAGACTACAGACTCATTTTCTTTAGACACACAAAAGTGTAGACATGAAGGTTCAAGTGAAAACAAGGGGTCATGTTTGATAACATCCCTGAATGTGAGGACTTCCAGCCCCCTTTCCATATCAGCATCATGTTTGCTGCAGTTGAGCAAATACCCCAGGCAGACAACTAAATGATGTTTCTCTGAAAACACAGTTGTCTAGAGAAACACCTCCAGATTCTGATGTTTGAAAGTTTTTACAACAAAGTTAGACTCATAATTCTATAACCCACTGACAACATTTCCATGTACTAGTGCTCAACTTTCACGTCTAATTCTTATATATAAATGAACAATAAAAGGCCCGGACATTTGAGGAAATGTTCCACAAGAGAAAAAGAACTCCATTCCTGCCCTTTCCACCCATCATTAGACTAGCATGCAGAGGCTTTGCTTCCAATTGAGGTCAGAGACATTCCTGTTGGACCGACCTCCCACTGATGCAATAACTATAAACTGAACAAAAGAGTTTTGAAACTATCCAAAAACATTAGCGAGTGGCCAAAAGCAAAAAGATACTGTAGGAGAACTCATATTTGGAAGAAAGAATGGAGTGAGGTTCCCATTTTTTTTTTAAAGCTCCTTTGGGCTGGTATCAGGCTGAAAAGTCTGCCATACTTCAGGCTGATTACTGAAGACTCTATGTTTAAGGGTTTTCCTTTTTAAGAATGGGTATGGTCAGGCCAGGAAGTTTCTCTGCATGATAATTTGGAAGACAGAAAAAAACAGAATGCTCTAGTAAGGAAATATATTTACTTGGCCAAGTGTGTCAATGATGGAGAAATGAGAGGGCAGTTAATTGTATGAAAAGTATTATTTGAGTAAGAAATTGTGTGATACAATGTGCCATACTATTCTCTAAATGATCTATAAATATTAATTTATCCTATAATATTAATAACCCTAGAAAGTAGGTATTATTATATGCACAATTTACAGATGAGGCTACAAAAGTATAGAGGGGTTAAGTAACTTCCCCACGATCTCACAACTAACGAGTGGCAGAGCCCCTCTTGGCTCCATTACGATAGTTGATATATCCAAAAAACCTCCTCCCCCACCCCACACACATCCACACACTGTTTCTTACATAATATATTGTGCTTTATGAAGCCTTACAATGTTTTGGCACAAAGATTATGAGCAGATTCTCCTTTACTCAAGGCTTTGAGACTACAAGGTCCCTTGTAGTCTTCAAGACCGTTTGGCTTAGTTTAGAGGCACCTGCCATTGAATTAAAAAGCTAGACTGTTTTCTATGATACGTCTTATTGCAGATGCACTGTGCATTCCTTTCATATACTCTAATCCTCTTTCTCCTAACCAGTGACCGCCCATGGGCAGCCTCTCAGGTTGGTCTCTTTGCCAAAGACCATGCACTTGACCTCTGCTCTGGGCCTCTGGGGGCGGAGGTGGGGGCTGCAGGCAGGTGTTTCGCTCGTGTAAGAGTCCAGCAGACCCCTCTCCTTCTTCCTCTTTCATCTGGGAGCTCGCCAGCCTTTCATGAGCTCCCCTTTTCAGTGACCTTGAGAATTTCCTATATTTCTTTGTTCGGTAGGCTCTCTCTGAGAATTTATTGCCCACCTCTTTCTGCCTCTTTTCCTTTCTTTGCCCCCTTTTCATCTCTTTCTTCACTGCCCTTCACCACAGGGACTCAGCACTCAGTCCATTGCCAGCTTTGCTGTTCTCAGCAATGCTCTTCACTTCTCTGCACTGCTTAGTTCAACTGCTTTACTTTATATACATATTTGGGAGAGAGCTGTTAAGGCTGAGAAAAGTTGTTTCTTTTTGGAAAGGACTGATGTTTTACACCTGCCTTGATAATACATTTGTGTGATAGGCTTTAGAACATACAAAATCCACATGTTTTCTTAGCAGGTAGAAAATGAATAAAATAACCTACAGGTCCTCTTCTCCTCATAATAAATGTAGCATAAAAGATCATGTAGTTAGTCATCACATACTTATACACACAGACAATTAAACTTCAGACCAATCCTTCATTTAAATTATAGGATATCCATAAGAAAAATTAACCCTATTCCAATAGTCTGATGAGGAGAAGGTTTGCCACCTTTTAAAATTTTCCATGTGGTCTCACCTTTTGATTCTTTTTTTCTACAACCCTGGATAAAAATATCTTGGATAAAAAAGTGGAATAAAGGCTTTTTGCATATACATTTTATTTATATAAAGGATTTTCTCCCTTTAATCAATTCTTATAAATGTAATGATAGGCAAGTCAGGTATAATTTTCTCTTGGTTACTGCACTCATATACTCATGCAAAAAATAGTAAAATGTTTTATTTTTCTTTCTTCACTTAACTGAAATTTGTGGCTTACATCATACTGAGAGGCCCACATGAGTATTTGTTTTTAAATTAGGACCATATTCTCAATTCGATACACAATAAAGGGATTGTACATTTAAAAGAGCTGTATGCAATCAAGAAGAAATTTTAATTAATCACAAATAGAACTAGCCCAATGGAAATAATTTGACCCGACAGTTGGAGGTTTGATCAGCATAACATAGAGATTAAGAAGACTTTTGACCTGAACAGAGACAGAATTGGTTCAGTCTGGAATTTTAGAAAGGGAAAGCTAATGGGTTCAAATCACACAATATCATTGTTTCCCATAAAGCTGCCATCCTATTAGCAACCAGTGAGAAACTTGCTCAGTTTCTGTAGAAACCGTCCAGCAGCATATATAGACTCTGGTCCACAATGAGGAAACAGAGATTGCACCACAACACACTATAATCTTTCTCCCCTAAGAAGAAATACTGAACCAGCTCCTTTGAAGCACTAATTGACTGTCTGTATCAATTAGTGGCCTGATCGCTTTCTAGTTTACATTTATGTCTCCATAGTAACCCATTGGCATTTGGAGGAGGATGGGAGTACTCACTGGGAAGTACTTAAATATGTGCAATGTAAAGAATTTTTAGTTAGTTAGGAGAACAGGGCTTAGCAATTCATATTTTGCAACAGCAACTCTGTGCTAAAAGCTGAAAGTTTTGCTAAAATGGAATCCTTTATTAAAGTATCAATATTAAAATAATAAACATATGTATCATAAAGGAAGAATAAGACAAATTTCAACAAATAGAAGCATCGGAAGTGAATGGTAATGAGTTTAAGCATTTCATAAGATGAATGAATAAAAAACATGAAATATAGTAAAAAAAAAAAGTACAGTATAGCATGTAATAAGAAAAAACTGGCTTTCATATCAGAGAAACCTTAATTTGCTCCTTCTTGCAGTTTCTTGGCTGGTTTACTTTTTGAGTCTCAGTTTTTCCATATGGTAAGTGGGGATACTTGTATCATCTTTGCGGCTCACTGGGGGACTTGAACAAGCTAATGCATGTGAAACACTATGAATCATTTCTGGCCCATGGTAGGTGCTCAGTAACTATCAGATATTATCATCATCATCATCACCATTTCAGGGCTTGGGAAAGAGGAAAGGGATGTGCAATATGATAACTAAAGCATAATATTAAAGACAAAAGACAAGCAAACAAAACCCCCACCACTTTGAAAAACTGGTAGACTTATTCTATGTTACTCTAAAAGGCCAAACTAGCCGAAACCTGTTTGGCTCAGTGGATAGAGCGTCGGCCTATGGACTGAAGGGTCCCAGGTTCGATTCCCGTCAAGGGCACGTACTTGGTTGTGGGCACATCCCCAGTGGGGGGTGTGCAAGAGGCAGCTGGTCGATGTTTCTCTCTCATCGACGTTTCTAACTCTCTATTCCTCTCAATTCCTCTCTGTGTAAAATCAATAAAATATATTTAAAAAATAAAAATAAAGGGCCAAACTAAATCAAGTGCATTGAAGTTATAATGAGAAAACTTTAACTCCATATAAGCAAGTTTTCTAATAATTTGAATGAAATAGGACTGGAAATCATTCTGATTGTGGATAACCATCTATTAGATTTGTAGAGATAGGATGATGCATATATTGAGATATCATGGGCCTGGGGTTCTTATCAGCTAAAATATTTCGTAATTATAATAGTTCCTATTTTTATTGAATTTATTGGGACCACATTGGTTAGAAAAATTATATAGGTATCCAGTGTACAATTCTAGAATACTAATACATCTTCTGTATATTGTTTTCTGTGTTCACCACCCCACATCAAGCCTCCTTCCATCACCATTTATTCCCCCTACCACCTTTCCCTTTGGTAATCACCCTACTCCTCCCTTGGTGTTCATCACACTGTTGTCTTGTCTATGCGTTTTTGTTTTGTTTCATTTTCTTAATAGTTCATATTAAAATAAAAATATATGTATAGATAGGCCATCTTCCTGGAATTGTTAGGGGATAAATGCTAATAATTATGAAGGCATTAGCCATATAACAAAGACAAAATACTACACACATTAAAGTTTATAATACATGAAATTTATGTAGAATTGCAATAAAAAGAGAATACAAATATTTTGGATACAAATTATTATAATTTGACATCTGAAATGATGTTATAGTGGAAATTAAAAGTGTTCAACTATGAAATAGATGAACAAATAACAATGCAACCTAGAGATTTTATAATTTCTCATTGTTTATGAAGAGTTGGCCTTATTGAAGATGGGAGATAACTGAATAAAGTTAGAAAGGGAAATGTAGGGATAGTTATTAGGGCTACCCAACAGGTTTGTTTCTCAGTTGTGTAAGCTAGGGAAAGAAAGTCTGTGGCCTAAATGCTATAAAGTAGAAAGCATTAACAGCATTAATCTCCAATTCCATAAATAAGACAGAAAAAAAACTTATATCTAGAAGAAAAAAACACCTGTCATCTAGAGTTGTATTTCTCAAAGATCAAGTGAGTATAAAGATGAAGATCTTTGAGAAGTTTAGGTTGTAGTTCACGGTATCTAGGAAGCAATATGAATTCCTACATTTCTAAGAACCTTCCAGGTCATGTCTTCGCAGATGGTTCAGAGACCATGTTTTGTATAGGAAAGCATGTGATGTGAGTCTAACTTCATTTCCTTGCTAATAAACATCATCTGTTCAAAGAAAGTAATCAGAGATAGTTCTGGAATTAAGACAGGTTAGGTGAAATCTCTTGATTTCAAAGGATGTTATGAGTCAGTTGTACCATTGCTGTTTATATGTCTGTCATTGCATAGGATATTATTTCAGGAACTCAATGTATATTCTTTTTTATAATAAATGTAATTAGAACTGAGAACAATTTAATACAATTTAATACAATTTCAATAGTTCTCAATTCCTAGAATGTGGTTTATTTTAGTCATGTAGAATAAAACATAAAGAATATAGAGTTTCAAATTTCTGTTAAACCAAGAAAGGATATGGTTAATATGAACAGAATTTAATATATGTCACTATTATTTCTGATTTTTATGAAGAGTACTAGGTAATGATTAAGTAAAAAATTGGCTGACACTAGTTGATAAGAATCTGACAAAGGTATTTGAGCCATTTAATATCATTAGCAATAGAATATTCCAGAGTTTTTAAAACTAGGTTCAGGCCAGATGCATTAAGTAGGTTATATTCAACTTCTCTAACTCTGGCTGCGCACTTCTATAACACATAACAACTGGTCAAAAAGGAAATAATTTAGACAATCAATATACTTTAGTAGAATTGATTTTTCAAAAGGATTGCATAACTGTTACATTGAATGTACTTGCATTTTAATATTATAAAAACACACTCCTATATTACATCTCAAACATGTTGGAAGCGAAATAAAAGATAGAAATGATGGCTTCATGCCTAGTACATAGATACCATTAATTACCTGCATAGCATATCTGAAGACCATTTATATGAAACTGTAGCAGATACTTTTGATACTCCATATCACATCTGTAGGTTTACCTCTGACTTGAACTGAAGCTGTGATGAAAAATTTCCTGTTCATTGAAAACATTGCTTTTCAAATATTTATCACATATTTCTCTAATTTTCAAACTCAGGCCCTTCTCTGAAGTTGAGCCTGCAGGAGTCTGTGCAGCCTGAAATGTAATCCGAAAGATGAGGGAGGCAATTCTCTGATGTACGGTGTTCTACATGCTTCTTGCAGACTGGATCTAAAGAACTCAGCCTTCTGCTCTTCTTCCAGACCTGTCTCACTGTCCCTTCTCTCCCACGTTTCATTTCTGGGATCACTTCCACATGACTACTCTTGAGTGAACTCAAACAAATGTGGAATTTTAACAAAACTGGTTATACCAGTTTTGAATAAGATTGAATAAGATTCATTCTTTAACCATTTATTCATTAAATATATACATAACACTTAACATATGCCAGACTCTGATAAATCCTGGAAATGCAGCCCAATAGGAAAACATGAAAACAAGTAAGTGAAATAAAATTTTAGGGACATTGAGATACCCTACAAGGAATAATGGAGATACATAGAAGGCAGTGGCTTTTTCTATGAAGTAACAAAGAGCATCTAGGTGTTGTGGAGCCTATGTAATCAGAATTGAGGCTAAAATTAATATAATTTGCTAGGCTGTGGAATAGGAAAAGAGTAGCGAACACAGTCAGAGAAAACTAGGAAATATTATGTAGTCTTATATGTTTGTTCCAGGATCCTCAAATAATTGTCTTAGTCTAATTAGGGGAACTCTAGAAAGGTAATTTGGAGATAGATCATCAAAGGTCTTGCTTCTGAGTTAATTGGATGAATGTGATAAGCAAATTAGTGGATTCTGTGATCCTAATATACTTGAACTAAAGAAAGACACTTATGTTGAATTGAGTGCTAACCTTGTTTATTTTGTTTTAATTTGTGATAGAATGAAATAAAATAAAGAGCTATTTTTTCATTCACAGTGTATTTTGCATTCTGGAAGGGTTAGAGTAGCTGAATTAAGGACTTCAGAGCAGGCACTTTGCTGGGCTTGTTTTAAATGCACTAACACATCACCAGGACAATATCTGGAAATAGCTATCAATTCAAAGGGAAGACAAACCAACCCCATCTACCATTTGTGGCAAGAAAAATCTCAGAGGCTTGTGTTTCTTCTGGAGAAATTTTGTTTCTACTGTAATTTGATTATAATGTCTTCAAAAAATATTCTCTAGAGATGTCCTCTCTCTCTCTCTCTGTGTGTGTGTGTGTGTGTGTGTGTGTGTTTATGTCCAAGGACACTGAGAGCTTTAGGCCATGGGACATGTGAGATGCCTTTACCACACAATGGTAGAGGGGTCCCAAGAGAAAAGGATTCGCCAGCCCCACCCACACATACCATGACCACCGTATGTTATCATTTCAGACCCCAATACTCAAAGAAGTTTGGAGTTCACACTGATGTAGGTTTCAGAGATGATTTTATTTCTCTAGATGAAGTAGGGTTGTCCATCCTATGCTAAAGCCACTATGCATGGGATTTTTTCTAAAGGCCTTTGAAGTTGAAATGATGAAGAATTATGGGAGGAAGATTAGAACAAGCTTAAGACAAGGAAGCAAAGATAAGGATGGGGCAGAATGTTGTGGGAAAGAATGTAAGGATTTGGGAGAAGTCTTTAGTATAGGCACCAATCACTGTTGAAACCAGAGTGATAAGCTACTGCCAAGGTATATTTAAATTCTTTTGATTTGTAGTTACAATTGTTGTTTTCATTAACATGTTTCTTTGTCTTAGTCCTCCATGCCAACTCCTCTTGAATCAATTGTTAGACCTAATAGATAGAGATTAGATGAGAATTATTAGCATAGTGTCTGACATACAGTAGCTGCTCATTATGTTAGTGGTAGCAGTATTTAGCTAAGTTATTGATAAAAGAGACTTGCCAGCCCCACATAATAACTAAAAATATCCCATGCAATCAGTGAATGGGCTTCTGTGTCCCTTGTTTCACTGGTTAACTACATGGCCACACTGTCAGGGCTCATGGCTGCTCATGGACAACCAGCAGACTTGAACCCAGGAAGTATTTGAAGTATTTGTCCTTTTGTTCTTAACAAATGGGAAGATAATATGACATATATAAATCATATGAGCTTAAAATAGTACAAATCTAGTTAAGGGGGAAGTGTATTCCCTAAAACACACACAGTGCTTTATTGAGGTATAATTGGTATGCAGTTAATCTGTACAAATGTAAACACCACAATCAAGTCTTAGGTATTAGACATATCAATATCTCTCAAAATTCCCTCTCTCTCTCTCTCTCTCTCTCTCTCTCTCTCTCTCTCTCTCTCTTTCTCTCCCACTTTCCCCCCTCTCTCTCCTCTCTTTCTTTCTTGTTAACTACAGGCAATATGTTCTACAGCAGATCTCCAGAACTTATTCACCTAATGTAAAGGAAACTTAATATTCATTGAATAAAAACTATATTTTTCATTCCCCCCTATTCAAACCTACTGTTTCTATAAGTTTGACTATTATAGATCCCTCATGTAAGTAGATTCCTCATATAAGTTGTCCTCCTCTGACTAGCTTGAGGATGAGCCTGAAGGACATTATGCAAAGGGAACTGTTTTCCTTGATGAAGTATTATTCTTACAAAACTTCATAGAATAGTCTTCATTGGAACTTACACCATTTTTTTTTATTACTTGTGGGCATAGTAATTTTCTTTGACCTTGCTAAATGACTAGGAGATGAGTTAGTCTATTCTACGTAGAATGAGTAGCATCATTTAAAATGGCAAAATTGTTTATGAGATTAAAATAAATAACTTACATTAATTATTCATATGCAATATCATTAAATTCTGCAACAAAGCTTCTAAGTCATAGTTGAATGAAAACAAAATATTATTTGAATATTGGCCTTATTGTTATGAGGCTTAAATACTACACAATATTAATGTTTCTAGTCTAAGTGAAGCTGTTGATATCTAACTCATAGGGATATTTGATGATATAAAAAACTGCCTTGAAATAGTGGTTGTTTCATAAATGAATGATGAAGCTTTCTTCTAACTTTCATTTTTGTTTAATAATTTACTTAATAAAATTGTATTCACTTTTTATTTTATAATATTTATCACTTGCTTTCTACTATGATATGTATCATATGGATTTTAAGGTATGTAAAATTCTTAATATATTTAATAAGACATAATATTTTGTATTGTTGAAATAATTTCCAATTATTACTTGACATCCATTTGACAGCACTGCAGCATTAAAATTTGTAAATAGTTAAGTAAGCTGGAATATTAACATAAAAGTGAATATTGTTAGGATGAACAATAAATTATATAACATCACAATTTATGCAAGATAATTCCAGATGACATTGTTTTTGAGAAAAAAATAGCAAATAATCATTATTTGTCCCATGTTATATTCTAGATTTGCTAATGGAGAAAATTGGGTATATAATTTGTCAAACTTTGATAGTATTGGTTGTTCTGGCATTTTATAAATGGGAATTTGATAAATTGAAAGGGTAGTTAAATATAATTTTGGTAATGGATTGACATTTTCCATCAAGACTTGATTGATACTACCTGACAATTAAAAACCTACGTGTAAGATACCACATTAAAAATTATGGAGGATATGAAAAATAAGACTAAGGCATTCCAAAAAATTGAAATCAGCAAAAATCAAGATGAAAGGGAAATCTATCAGGTTTGTAGAAACACAAGGACAGTTATAATCACATATGTTTTTAGTACAGTTTTTGATTCACCAATCTGATTTTCTTTTGTTTTGTCTTCCTGGAGATTGGCTTTGTTAAGGCAAGTCTATAAACTTAACCCAAGGGATGTTTACCAGCCTTTAGTTTTTTGGAGCAGGAAAGCCCCACGTTTCAGACAAAAAATCTGGAAGGTTTTACACCCACTTTCAACATGGGATGATGTGGTGGTAGTTCATCCACACTGGCAAGCTGTTCTTGGACACCAGCAGGGAATCCTATAATTCAACTCAATCCTGACACTACCTACCAGGAGATATTATCAGGGTCCATAGGTTAAGGGTTCAGTCCTATGAGACTGTCCGTCTCTTTCCCCCAATTCAGATGCCAGTTGCCCAGCCCAGGATTACTTATGGTTCTGACTAACTAGCTATGGGAGGTTTCATCGACTCCCTTTTTGGGTTTGATTAATTTGCTAGAATTGTGGTTGTCAAGGTCAGAGCAAGGACAACAGGCCAGGTACAGAAAGTCACAAGGGTAGAAAGCCTCAGGTGCCTAGCAGTGGGCAAAAATGAGAAAACAAGAACCTCATACCCAACGTAACCTTACCTCTCCTAGCATATTGCTGGTCATGAAGTTTGGACCCCCTGACCTTTTCTCCCTAGACATAACATCTAGGTCTCAGTTGCATTTCAACTCCAGACCCAGAAAAGCAGCAAAACCAGGCCGCTGATACTAGGATCAGCTGCATTGACTAATGACCTCCTGCTCTGGCACCAATCCATCAGCAGAGACCATGACCCTTAAGGATACAATTGGAGCCGAAACCAGTTTGGCTCAGTGGATAGAGCGTCTGCCTGCGGACTGAAAGGTTCCTGGTTCCATTCTGGTCAAGGGCTTGTACCTTGGTTGTGGAGCACATCCCCAGTAGGGGTGGTGTAAGAGGCAGCTGATTGATGATTCTCTCTCATTGATGTTTCTAACTCTCTATCCCTCTCTCTTCCTCTCTGCTAAAAATCAATTATATATATATATATATATATATATATATATATATATATATATATATATATATATAATTGGAAAGCTGATGAATATTCTATGTACATCCTCCCTTGGGACCTCCCCTAATATCGCCACCCTTAAAAGCCCGTAGGATAAAAATACAACACACCCTCTCCTCTGGGAGCATGCCATAGCCTTTCCCCTGCCCCTCCTCTCCCTTGGGCATGTAACCTTTACCTTCTTCCTAAGCTCCAAGGGCCCCTTCTTTTGCCTCTGTAACTTGTTTCCTAGAGCATACTTCTTTCTATTTCTGTGACTTTCTAAATACACTTTCTCATATTTTGTGTCTTGGCTCTGAATTCTTTCCTAGCCAGAGCTCAAGTACAAAGGTTGCTGAACCAGGGTGGGGTCTGTCTCCATGGGCCTAATTCCTTATGCTATTTTTTGTTGCAGCCAACAGAATGGCTCTGCAGAACTCAGAGGAACTTTACCTACTAGTTTATGAGTTTATTATAAAATAATATAACTTGGGAACAGCCAGATGGAAGAGTTGCATAGGGCAAGGTATGAATAAAGAGTGTAGAGCTTCCACACTGTCTTAGAGAAAACCACTCTCCCAAATCTCCAAGTGTTCAGCTTTGCAAATTTTTATTTTTATTTTTTTATTTTTTATTGATTATGGTATCACATAATTGTCCTCATCCCCCCATTCCCACCCCAAACCCCTCCCCACATATGCCCCCAACCCTCTGTTGTCCTGGTTAGGCTTATATGCATGCATACAAATCCTTTGGTTGATCTCTCACCCTTTCTCCCACCTTCCCCTATAATCCCTCTGAGGTTTGAGAGTCTGATTGATGCTTCCCTGTCTCCGGGTCTGTTTTGCAAATTTTTATTTTTATAGAGCCTTCATTTTACAGGCATGAATGATCAAATCATTAGTGATTGAACTCAATCTCCATCTCCTTCTCCCCTTCCCAGAGGTGAGGGGGTGGAACTGAAAGTTCCAACCTTCTAATGGAGTGGTTGTTTCCGCTGGCAACCAGCTGCTATCCTTAGGTGTAGCCCAAAACTCACCTTATTAACATAGCTTTAAGTGTCTCCTCATTCAGGAAATGTCAAGGGTTTTAGGAGCTCAGTGCCATAAAAGGGGAGAAGACCAAATCTATATTTATTTTTAAGTACAATATCACAGATCCCCTTTTCAGCAAGCTCCGAGAAGTTGGAGACAGTGATATTATTTTGGAAACGACAGAAATTACTGTCACAGATAATGGTCTTAATTCCCATTGACTGTTGCATCTACACCTTACCATGAAACATGGCAATTGTTCATGCCTGTGCACATCAACAAAGCACAACAAAAAGCAGGGAGATTGATTCAGCATCTATAGTCTTTTTAACTTTTATTTTAGGCAGCTGGATTTGTGATAGTCATTTATTTGGAACAGTTTAATAAATGACAAAATGTTCAGTACAGATTTGAGTTGCCTGCTCTCAGAGGTTGTATTATCAGAGAATTGTATGGATTGCCCTTTTTCTTTGCTAGTGAGAGAAATAAGTACTTCCAGAGGACCCCCAAAGGAGGATGAGATAAAGAAAGCTTTATTTGCATGGAATTACATCCCTCCAGATCCCAATTCACTTAATCCAATACAGGAAAATGTGTGGCTGGGGATTCAGCAGAACTAAAAGCAAAGCCAGTGTCCAGAGGTTCTGTTCTGTGGTGGAGCTTGGTCCAGCACAGTGTCAGGCTAGATCCAGTCCATTAGTTCACTGTGTGTGAGGTCCACATGGCCATGGCCCATGTGGGTGAGTGCAGAACATGAGAGTCCTGTAAGCCAGGAATCAGGCCCCAACAGCAAGAGAGGGGACTCCTTTGATTAGGAGCTGAAATATCTCAGATTGTGAGCCCTTGCAATGGCCACACCTATCCTGGCCAATGACCTGTTCCCAGGTGTGACTGACAAGAAAGTACCTTCCCTAGGTCACCCAGACCTTACTGGGCATACATCTATTCTTCATTTGTCCATTCCATTCCCCCAGGATTTGTGAGGAACATACCTGAAGAGTGTCATACTGCAGCTTTTGGGCACAAATGGCATGCCTGTATTATCTGGCCTTCCCTTTGTTCCTTCCCTGTTAGTTAATAACCAGGCTATTCACAATGACATCAATTGGACCCTATGGACAAAAAGAGCCACATACTAGTCCTAAGCCTGATGAGCTAAGGGGAGGCCTGTGTGGTGGCCTTACTAACTCAGAGACCTAAAGTAACCACGTTGGTTGGTCTGAAATTAAAACGTTCTAACTAAAAGCAGTTCATGGTGGGTAGTCATATCCTAGGCCTGACAAAGGTCAAGTTTTACCTTAACTGAGCCTGTCATCTTTTTTTTTTTGCATCTATGATTAACATACCTTTCAAATATAAAGCGATTTTTTTCCTCCTCACACCTTAAAGCACAACCACTGCACCAGAGCAGGGATCACAAACACCCTCAATGTTATTATCATGTTAACTGTTAGCTAGCCTATACCCACCTATGTAAAAGAAGTGCATGTCTATTTGTTTTATTTTTTATCCAGTCCCAGACATCCCCACACTTTGCTTTCTCCCAACTCTCTAATTTATCACCAATGAATTTGATGTAACTTTTAGGCTGTCTTCTTTGATTGTATTGTATAAAATAAGGTGCAAAACTGCCATACTCTGGAATATTTCTCAGTCCATTGAGATTTTGCTTCCTGGCAATTATTGTCAGTTTGGCTCATATAAACTAAAAAAAATTCTTATAGGTTTGGGCATTTTTTAACATTGACAACCCTGAACTATGAAATTTCTGAAGGTATTTTGGTTGACAAATATAATAGAATAGGTTTTACTTGAAATATTGATGTAAATTGTTTTATTTCATAGATATTCAAAATACCCAAGAAGAAACACCATTACCTTGGATGAGCCATCAGAATTTAGGAAGAAACAAAGTACACAACTTTGTATCAAAATCCCTATGTTCCTTTTCCTCTCCATTCTATCTCCATATGTGTGTCTACCAGTATGGTGAGGCCAGGGGGATTTTATCTAAAAATCGCTTTACCACTTCTCTTCTAGTATCCTATGGGGACTCAAGGGTGGAAAATTCAAGGACAGAATTTAAAGTAATGACATAAAGGACAGTTTGTGCTATTCACGTGTAGGTCTCCAAGCTATCAATTATATAGTGATTTGCCTGGATTTTTCACACATGAATTATTAGGAGACGTAGAGGATTTGAGGGGTCTGAACCTGATCACCTCCATCTTTGGACAGCTTCATAAGGTTGTGAAAGATATTTACTCTGGAGTTTCAAACCAATGTTGTACCCATGAGAAATTAGGTCCTTGTGTTGCTGGAGAAATCAGTGGGTCCAATTTTCCCCCACACTAGTGGGAGTGTGGTGGCTCTAGCAATAGCTTTAAAAAAAAATGAATTTTCTAAGAGTCGCATGGGAAAGTGAATGGTTTTCATTGACATGGAATTGTATTTCTTTGGTTGCAAAGTCCCATTTTCCTCAATCCAGTCCTGCAAGAGGTGCAGCTACAGCTATAGCAGAGACAGGGCAGGGTCTGTCTAGAGTTCCCGTTCCATGGTAGACTGGGTTCAGTGGAGCATCAAGCTAGATTGGGTCCATTAGTCCATTGTGTGGGTCCTACATGGCCATGAGCTACAGGGTTAATGCAGAGTGTACAAGCCTCACAAGACAGGAGCTAGGAGCCAGGGAGAGAGAGAGAGAGAGAGAGAGAGAGAGAGAGAGAGAGAGAGGGAGAGAGAGAGAGAGAGAGAGAGAGAAGAGAGAGAGAGAGAGAGAGAGAGAGAGAGAGAGAGAGAGAGAGAGAGAGAGAGAGAGAAAGAGAGAGAGATCCTTTGTTCAGGAATGTAAATATTTAATTTTCCAGAGTTTGCAGTGACCATACCTATTCTGGCCACTGACTTGCTTCCAGGTGTGACTGACAGTTAAGCATTTCCAACATCACCCAGACCTTACTGGGCATATGTCTAAATTGCCTCTATCCAGTCCTTTCCCCCCGTGATCTTGGAGAATATTTGATCTTTGACAAAGCTGTAGAGATGGCATGCCTATATTATCTAGTCTTCCCTTTACTCTTTTCCTGTTAATAATAACCAGATTATTACAACAGTATTATTTGTCCTAAAATAGGTTAAATTCAGGGCATCTAATTAATAAAAATCTGGTTTCAGTGATGATAGTAAATTGGTCCTTAGAGTCAACATAAATTCACATTAAAATACTCAACTGCAATGTGTACCTTTTTGGGTTTCAGATTTGAATGCTGCAGGACTAGCTGCCCTGATTCTTTTCCTAATTAGGGTTTAGTTTTTGTTTTTTTTTCTTCAAAAAATTTTTTTTCTATTTTTTATCTCTATCTTCACCAACTTACAAATGTAAGGAGGCAACTTTGTCAAGATCAACTTATTGGGTTTAATGTGGCACTTCTCTGAGAACAAACCCTACAATGTCTTTTCAAACAAGCTCTTTCGTGTTTCTCTGTGAGTTCTGGATACTGAGGTGAGGAGAGGGTGAAAAGGAAGATAAATGGAGAAAAATTAAAACTACAACCATAGTAATTCATTTGCCTTGCCTTCCAGGCATCCAGATGCACTTTTTTTTTTTTTTTTTTTTTTTTTTTTTTTTTTTTTTTTTTTTTGTGATTGTGTTGACTAATGGCTCTCAATGGAAATTAGGTAAGTAAAATTTAAGATTTTAACTATAGAGAATGAATTAAATACAGGAAATGAGTGGAATTAGTTTAAGATAAAAAAAAAGGTAAATGGAATCTCAGACCCACATTGCAGAGAGGATTTCCCATCATAATAATATCAGGTAGAGGGAAAAATCTAACCAAATTATTACCAATAAGGGCTCATCCTCCATCCTAATCTGGGAACCAGGCTTAATAAGAGCAAGAGGGAAATCTACAGTTAGAAAATAAATTTCAGAACTTTGATATTGAACCAAATCCTATTGCTAAGATTTTGGAAAGCAAAAAAAAAAAAAAAAAAGCTTCACTGAGGCATAGAAACTTCTTTACACACAGGGTTTGATATTGCAGTCCAATGACAATCCATTTGGAAAAAACAACAACAATAAAGATCAATGGCAAGATGTAGATGCCCTTTAAGTGAAGGAGAAATAGGACCAAGGTCAAAACCATGTTAAAGAGGTTAGGAAAATCTCAAAGTAAGAGCAGTCAGGTTTTTCTAATCTGCATAAAAGAACATTTGTCATTAAAATTACAGCTGGTACTCAGGACCTAAAATATTCAGATTCAAAGAAGTGGAACATTTTAGGGAGAAGCACAATTGATCCATGTTGATCCACACAGGACTTGGACAATAGTCTTGGGAAATGCAAGTAACACTGAAGGTTGGATAGCACAAATCTCCACTTCAATTATCTGACCTAGGGGATTCTTCATGTGGGCAGATATATAGAAAAAAGACTAAGTCAAAGGAAAAGCCACACACACACACACACACACACACACACACACACACTCTGAAGAGTCCAAGTATGTAATGTCTTTGCTCCTTACACCCAAATTACTGGTGGTAAGAAATCCTCATGTTGCTCTGAATTTTGCCTTAAAAGCACAAGTGTGAGTTTTAATGATTCAGAGATAAATCTCTCACATAAATCATTTGTTCTATCATTCTTGTTGCCTTCCCTCAAGGGCCAAATGAAGTAAGCAAAGATGGGTGAAACACCAGAGGAAATTGAAAGGAAGGGACTCACAAGCTCACAGAAGAGCTGACATCATCCCCTCTTTCCCAACTGTCATAACACCAAGAGTTCAGGTTAAGGGTGAGAACGAGGGCAGAATAACACAAAAACTTGGCTTTAATTTACCTTGAAAGAAACACAAATAAATTATTAATAAGGTACTAGTCGGGCAGAGGTGAGGAGAGAGCCATGCCATGTAGGTGCTGGTAAGAAGAAATAAGGGAATATTTCCTAATAATTTATTATACACGGGTAAAATTTTAATTAAGCTAAATTATTAGAAACTTTTACTAGATTTACATTTTTATTAAATGTGGCTTGAGTAACCTGTAGGAATATTCTGCATATATTGGCATAGAATTTTTTTGGTAAGATTTCAAAATTACTCTATGTGGCTTTTCATTAGCTGGAGGTTTTTAAATTTCCAAGTTATATTTGAAAACATAGTAATATTTAAAAAAAAATTATTGACTTTTTAAACTGATACTTTGATGAAATGGAATTCTAGACTTTAGAAAAATTTTGGAAATAAAGACAAGGTGAACATACCTACCAGAGAATTATTTAAAGAAATACAATGAAATCTAGTAAATTTGGAGATAAGAATGAGCAAACCTTTGACATTTCTTTACAAAGCATCTAACCTTCTCCCATTCCTATTTATTAATCACTATTATTATAAATAATAAACTGTGTATCTGCATAACGTCCAGTCCTTTCTAATTGACTCCTTACTTTGCTTTCTTAGTGTTCCCCCAACACCACTCATTTTATTCCCAAAAGTAATTGCATACCCCCTAGACCAGCATCATACTTTTATTCAACACATCATTATTCAGTGATTTCTACATGCTAGGTACTGTCCTAGACAATGGAAAATTTGTTGGAGAAACTTTCAATTATAGAGATAGATTGTAATAAAAGCTGACATATTAAAACTGGTGAATTATCATTTCACCAACAAGATAAAACTGATATCTTTATGTGAAATGGGTGATAGAAGTAAATGCTGTGATAAAAAAAAAAAAATGCGATACAGACAAGTTTGGGAGTAATACATGACATATGAATAGATCCTTTTTATAGATCACAGTGGTTCTTTCTCATTCTCATCTTCCTCCACTGTTCAGCAGCATTTTATTTATGGGTCAAAATCTTTTGGAATATGTACTTTTTTCCCTCAGCTCCTAGAAGAAATACTCTTCAATTTCTTATTTTTTGACACTTTAAATCTATTTCACTTATCCTTTTCACAACTCCTTAAATATATGCATTTTCCCAAATTGCTTCTCTCTCTCTCTCTCCCTCTCTCTTAAGGATTTAACTCCTACAATTAGCATCAACTCTATATTTTACTAACATCTTAAGTGAAATACTTCCATTATTAAATGCCTAATTTTCCCAGCCAAATCAACTCTTTCTATTGCCATTTTCTCATTTATGCATGCTCAACTTTAGCTTATTGCTATTTGTCTCTCCATCAGAATTAGCTCAACCTTTTTCCCTTCCACTATTTTAAAATTTATTCATATTTCTATTTGTCTCTAAAATTCAGTGCTCTGCAGTCTTATTTGGCCTACATTATTTTATATTTTAGGACTGGCCTTCCTAGATTTAATTTTGTCCCACTTGCTTATGTTTTTAAAATACTTTTCTTAAAACCTATCTTCTGTCACTTTGCTGCCCCCAAACAAACACAGGTCACACTCCTGATGGCTCCCTGATGTCTATGCAATAAAACTTTAGTCTCTTTGGCATTGCATTTAAGGTGCTTCATTGTTTAGCCTAAACTAATTATGGCATGATACAGTATATCAGAGTATTTGCATATGCTTTCTCTATTCCCAGACTACAATAGGTTCCTGGGAGTCTCACTCCATTTTAATTAATCATTGTTTTCCTTGAGTAGCATAATGCCTTCCCTGGGGTTGCTTACCTAGTAGGCACTCACTGCAAGTTTGTTGAACAAACAATTGCATTGGAAAGACCTGACCAGCTAGATTCCTCCATCTTCTCCTGTGTCCTTTCCCTCTTGAATAAAAGAGTGCCTTAAAGTGCCTTCCATTTTGAAAATTAATTCAGTGATAAACTCTTCAATTAAAGGTATTTCTTTTTTTGTGAGTTGTGTGGGAGTGTTCTGTGAGAAAAAAAGGTTTTCCTAGCCTCGTTTTAAACATCATTTTTATTATTTTTAATTTTGAAATATATTTTTATTTTTTAATAGTATTACAGAAATTAGAATTTGGAATGCATTTTTTAAGTAAAGAAAAATGCATATGTTGGTTAGGTGTCATTGGAATAGTGCAATTGATACTGTATTTCCATGCACATAAGATTAAATAGACCACTGAAATTTTGGGCTCCAGAAACAAAACTACCATTATTTTGATTTCTATAAGAGATATGTCTTGCAAACTTCAAAAATAATGACTTACAATAGCTTTTTAATACAACATATTCATAAATTGGATTCCTAACATGCAGCTGAAATAAGTAAAAAGGGGAATTATTTTATTACAGTGGATTCCTTATTTTAAAAAAAAACTCATCAAAGGCTTCAATAAATAAAAAAATGCTGAAAATATTATGGATTTTATATGATTTCATAAATACTGTTTCTGTCAAGTTTTCCATGTGTTATATTAAGTGCAATATCCTTACCTCACTTTCAGTTTTGTAAGGTCCTAGTTTCTAGCTTAAATGTAATTTTTAAACTTCCATGTCTTAGCCCATATTTAGAAACAGCTCTTTGCCTACAAAAAGGGACTAATAAGGTAATTATACCTTTTAAATATTTAAACAAGTCCTATCTGACTTTTGTTTAAAGTTCTGGCAAAAATTCAGAACTAGTTTCTCTTTTGGTACACAGCTCATATCTCCTACTCATTTTTAATTTTTTGATTTTTAAAATTTGTTTCCCTTGAGAATATAAGGAATAACAGACATCATTTTTGTGAATAATGTTCCAGATGTTGCCCCAACCAGTTATGGATATAAATGTATTTGCAAGAAAGTTTAATTGGTGCTGTTAATTCAACTCAGGATCCTGTTTATTTTCCTAATTGCTGCCAGACATTGAATGGGTGGTTAATATATTAGAAACCTCCTGTTTTTCTGAACCTTTGCCTTACCCATTGGCGATTTTGTGAGGAAGAAAATCTGCTTTTCATTTATTTTCCCCTACCTTGAAAGCCGCTTGCATAAACTCTGGCAGCATTCCTTCTGAAGATAGTACGAAGAAGACTTCTCTGTCTTGCATCTGTCACTCTGTATGGTAATACCACCTCATCCCGTTTGCCACAAATGTGTGACAAGTATTATCATCATGTGTGTACTATGTAAAAGTATTATTCCTATGATGAAAAGGTGCTCTTAAGTTTAATAATTTAGCATTGTTGTGAGATAGTCACTGTGAGTTAAGCACCATGATAACAGAGATATGGTTCTGTGGAGGGCAGGGGCCAGATGTGTGAAGGGATGATAGCACAATGGGAGGAGCAGTGCAGGACAGATGCCACAAGAGGGCCTGGACTTGGAGGAGACCTGCGACATTAGAGTGGCTATCCAAAATGTTCCATCTGATAACTCCAATAATAAGATTATTGATTCATGTTTTACCCTATAAATAACTAAGAACTTACAAAGAAAGAAATAATTTTTGATATCCTTTTTGCATATTACTTATTTCTCTTTATTTCAACATTTTCTAATTTTGAACTGGTACCTCTCTCTCTCTCTCTCTCTCTCTCTCTCTCTCTCTCTATATATATATATATATATATATATATATATATATCACTTCAGTAGTCTTTATATATATATATATATATATATATATATATATATATATATGTGTGTGTGTGTCACTTCAGTAGTCTTTTTTTATTTAAATTTTTCAATTACAGTTGACATTCAATATTCTATCAGTTTCAGGTGTACAGCATAGTAATTAGATATTTATATAATTTACTAAGTGATTCCCCCATAAGACTAGTACCCACCTGACTCCATACATAGTTATAATATTATTGATTATACTAGAGGCCCAATGCACAAAGACTGTGCAAGAATGGACCTCCTTCCCCTGGCTGCCAGCACCACCTTTGCTACTGTCGGAGTCACCTTTTTGCCTTTCCACACTGCCCAGCGGCTCGGAGTGGCTGGGGCAGTGTGGAATGCCTGCATCATCGTGGAATGCCTGCATCATTGCCATGACAATGACACAAACTTCCTGCCCCAACTACTTGGCAATTCTGTATGCAAATTAATCTGCCATCTTTGTTGGGTTAATTTGTATACTCACTCCTGACTGACCAGTGGGTGACACGAAGATAAGTATTTTTTAAAATAAAATATCAACAATGTTTTATTTAGAAAACTCAACCTAAATTTTATTTATTTATTTATTTATTTATTTATTTATTTATTTTTTGTGAAAGGAAAGTAAAACTGTAATGACCTATTTGCTTACCTCCCTTGTTTCTACCCACTGATGTTATACCAATGAATTCAGTGTTTCCTCAGATTTTAGAAGAGCTTATTTCTTTCTAGAGGAACTTTGATAAATTATCCCCCAACCTGTCATATTTGCTTTTTGATGACTTATTGCCATTTTGTTCACTTTCTAATTTTGGGCCTTTCTTATTTTCTGTGGTGGAGTGTACTCTTCATGCCTTTAATGCAAATGAATTATTGTCTCCAACTTCTCCCCTGCTTAATTCTTCACCCAGTACACTTTCATTCTGGGACTATGACAATGTTATACCCCTCTTATCACAGTTCCTAAGAAAGTTCTCCATTTATTATTGCTGGAGGGGGGGGGGGGATCACCCAAGCTGACCTTCCTTTCTGAAAGTGCTAGCTCTATGATCTTGGGAGAGTTACTTCACCTCCATGATGCTTGTGATTTTTATTTGTAAAAACAGGGAGTGAACTGGTTGACACCTAGTGTCCAAACTGTAAAGATCAATCTTTATTCCACTTTACCTTTTGTCTTTTCTTGTTTTCTATACACTCATTCTATAAAGCTATATGATTGATACTGACTTCAGTCAGAAATACTGTCATTTTCAGTAATCCCCAAAGGTAACTATTTTATTGCTGAATTTAATACATTGATCATTTACAATTAACATTTCTTTTTAAATATTTTTATTTGATCTTTCTCTTAGCAAGTACTGATTTATTCTTTCACACATACCATTTCTAGCTGATGCAAATGAATAATTTATAATTTCTAGGTTCCACTCCTTCCTTTCTTATTTCTAAACTCTTGATAGAATCTTGCCCTTATTTCAGAAAATAATTTTTATAGGCCTCCTGTTTTTATTCATTGTGCTAATTAGATTTTCAGGGTTCTATATTTTTGTGTTATGATTTAATAAAAATATACAACTTTCTCTTAAATACACACACATATTATACAAGTCTTACAGAGACATATTCAGGTTGTGCTTTTTATTTTTGCAACAGTAACAATCTTAATATAAAATAAATCACTTCCTTTCCCCTGCATATGTCAGTGCTTACCACTTGTGTCACTTTTTTCACACCCTTTCACTTTAGAAACAGATGTTATATGCCAACTGGAAGAAAAAGTGCTAGCAGGCATTTGCAGACCACCTGGCTACCTGGACCGGGTTTTCTGCTCTGATGACTGGTTTTTCCACTTTTGTGATTCACTTAGCCTTGCTTCTTGTTCAGCCCTATAATAATTTCCAACAGCCAGAACCAATTGACTTTGTGCAGAGGAATTAAAGAGGGATGTGATATAGATTATGTCCCAAGACAACAAGCCGTATTGACCCTTCTCCACTGAACATTTAGCTTGAAGAATGTTAAGTACTTACATGTCAGCAAAGTTCCTTAAGGTTAAATAAATATGTACAGATGCAATTGCAAAATGTTCCAAAGGAACAGAGTATCTCTGACAATGCTTTGAGAAATTTGTTTCTAATAAACACCTAACCACCTAAAGAATAGAACCCAGGAAGATAGCGGATATATATAGCATGGCTAACTGTGCTTTGTGTATACAACATAAGATTTCCTCTCCCTGATAATAGGAAGTTTGAATGTGATTTTTGTCTTTCTTCCACTCTTACTTTCTTTTAATCATCTGCATTTTTATCAAGATCTCTTCCCAGTCTCCAAAGCTCAAATCCTTTCTCCTCTCTTCTCCATATCCAATTAGTCACCTAATTCTTTGAAATCACTTTCATATCCTTTGTTATATGTATTATTTGCATGGAGTATGACTGTGTTTCTTTAATTAGTAGTCCTATGTTCAGTTTTCTGCCTATTTGATAATACAACACTTTCATGCCACAATATCATCTCAAAAAGTTTAGCTCTGATAATTTTATTGTTTGAGAATAACAGTGTTCTAGGGTACTTGAGCTCTGATTTCTTTATGTGTGACTTTAGGCAACTTAAACATTCTGTGCTTCAATGCACCCAACTGAAAAATAGGAATAACAGTGACTCTAATGGTTCCTTAAATTTTCATGGGTTGGTATATTTAGAGCCTTTAGAATAGTGCCCAGTATTCATTAAGATAAGTCATTTCTAGTTTTGTATAAAAATATCAATGGGATCCCGTTGGCTCCAGGACACCTTCATGGAATAGTTAATATTCTTTGAGATTTGTTCAGGTATTGCGATGCAGAACACAAGTTAGAGTATGGATGAGCAAAGATGCTGACTAACGGTTAATTGCCATGTAAGACACCAAGTGGCCAATTTGGACAACTGATGGAAGGACATATTAATAAACACTTCTTTGGATTACAGATAATAAAAAGATTGCGTACTAGCTTCCTTCCCCATTATATGTATAACAGTGCTTTTACTATTGATTATTAGGAGCACAGTACTTACAATTTTATTGGAAAGTATTTCAAAAGGTTACATCACGGTTATTTTAGATCTTTAGTTGTTTGTGTCTCCCACCACACTGTGCAATCTTAAAAGGCCTGGCCCTTTAACAGGGCCTGGTCTCCTCTGCAGCATAAGGCAAGGCTTAGAGTAGGTGTGGTGAGCATGCAGTCATCAAACATCTGAGGAAGTAGCCAGTTGTCTTACCTTGCCAATCAGCTTTTGTTTACCTCTTTTTATTTTATTTTTTAAAACTATATTTTATTGATTTTCCACAGAGAGGAAGGAAGAGGGATAGAGTGCTAGAAACGTCAATGAGAGAGAAACATGGACTAGCTGCCTCCTGCACACCCCCTACCGGGGATGTGCCCGCAATCAATGTACATGCCCTTGACCGGAATCGAACCTGGGACCCTTCAGTCCGCAGACTGACGCTCTATCCACTGAGCCAAATCGGTTTCGGCTACCTCTTTTTATTAAGTGTCTTCATGTATATTTACTTTCAAGATGGAATGGAGTTGATTGTGAACGGAACTAAATAGGGGACTTTTTCCCCCCTCAGATTGGGGAGTGGGAATAGATAGCATAATGACTATAATTTAAGCTACTGTATTAGTCCTTACGAAGTGTCTGTACGTTTAACACTCCACGTGGTAATTATGACTTCCCCCGAATGAGTCAGGTTGTTTATGCTTTCATAAACCAAGCAGCTGCACCACAGAAGACAGACTCCACATTAGCACTTCCTCCCAAGACTGTGAATGTGCTTAAAAGATTTTTGCAAATTTCTCTTGAATTCAAGTTGTTTGTTAAAAGTGATAGTTTTATGAGACTGCCACATGGAAAATGTCCTTCACGCTCAGATTTTCCATTTGTGATATAAATCCACATTTAGTACCGTTTTTAGAGAGGCATTAAAGTTGATATAATAACCCCCAACTGAGTTTGATAAAAGGAGAGTTTAATTTACAGGTAAAGTACGGTTATATGAAATGACAGCTAGGGAAGTTATGAGTAAGACTTGGAAAAAAATACACACTAACTGGTTGATAATTTATTTCCTGCATTCAATCTTCTGACTTTACAGGGAAACTCTTTCTATAACAAATGCTAGCTGTCCAAGTACTTTCTTTAACATAATAAACAGACTGTTTTTGAAACTACATTGAAATATTTGGAACTAAATCTGTGCTTTAATTCTCTTTCATAAAAACATTAAACATTTTGATGGACTATTTGTAATAATGGATGCAGAGACTATGTGATTATACATATATGTATTATCATTGATGGGATTTAACCATGCCATCTTTTTGGAACCATTTTATCAAGTCCTGCTCCATCATGCTTTTTTAGACAAGAAAACTTGGAAAGAGAGGCAGCTGTATCTATTACAAAACAAAGATCCCCTTCAGGAGAAAAAAGAAAGTATGGTTAAAAAATTGTAACACTAAGAGAATGCCTTAGCAATTGGCAATTAAATTATTTAGAAAAATGTTAACCAAGTCTTCCTTTCTTTCCTCCTCCTCCTCCTCCTCCTCCTCCTCCTCCTCCTCCTCCTCCTCCTCCTCCTCCTCCTCCTCTGCCGCCTTCTTCTCCTTCTCCTTCTCCTTCTCCTTCTCCTTCTCCTTCTCCTTCTCCTTCTCCTTCTCCTTCTCCTTCTCCTTCTCCTTCTCCTTCTCCTTCTCCTTCTCCTTCTCCTTCTCCTTCTCTTCTCCTTCTCCTTCTCCTTCTCCTTCTCCTTCTCCTTCTCCTTCTCCTTCTCCTTCTCCTTCTCCTTCTCCTTCTTCTTCTTCTTCTCTCTCTCTCTCTCTCTCTCTCTCTCTCTCTCTCTCTCTCAGCTAGTAATGATTTCCCCTTATTTTACTCATGAAAAGTTGAAAAGCATAGGTTAAGTGAATTTTCTATGGTCGTCTGTTAACAAACAGTAAAGCTGCCTCCTGAAAGCAGTTCTCCTAACTCAAAGGTGATAGTCCTTTCCATGACTTCATCTCAAGACCTTCCTGTATCCTAGAGATGAGATACATGAGTTCTCTAAAAAATTAGTAAAATAGTGGTCAGAAAAAAAAGCACACAATTAAGGCAATCAGTACAAAATGCCAAATAATTATATACTACTTTCCTTTCCAAAAAATATAAATGTCTAATTACCATGTTATAAACCTTAAATGAATATACTATTGTATGTCAACTATACTTTTAAAAATAAATTTAAAATATATTCTACTTCTAACCTATATTACTAGCTTTAATGTGATTTATTCTCTTACGTTTTTATATTTTCAAGATATGTTAAAATTACCTCAATGTCTCTACCACATACTATAGCACATATGTTTTATTATGATTGAATCAAGTACAACATTTTGTCATAATTAGGGCATATATCCTAATCTGTACCATCACACACCACTCATAAAATTCAAAACATGGGTCCCGTTCAGCCTGAATGTGGATTAAAGCAATGAATTAAAGGTTATTTCAACATGGGGATTCTAAATTGACCGTATGGTTAAAGTAAGAAGGTAAGTAAATAAATGCCTTTAGGACTGAAGCATTTTGGAAGAAATATTTTAAGGCAAGAGAGAAACTCCTAGAATGCTTACTGGTTGTTAAAGAAGAGCTAGCTGCTTTCATAGCACAAGTCACCAAGCACCTGTGCTGTGTGGCTTGTCATCCGTTCTTCTATCTCTCTCCCTCTCCTCTGTCCTCCTGCCACTTCCTATAGATTCTAGGCTACCATGTCAGGCCATGTGTGGGGATGAACACATCCTTATAGGAAACATAAAATTTTTCTGACTAAAATAAGAATTATTTAACCAAGATCATTTTTATCATTGTCAATGAAATATACTCTTCTGTTTGCATTTCTTGTCATTCTCAACTTTTTCCTAACTGACACTAAAACTACCTTCTTGCCCTACCTTGTAGTATCCATGTACAATTATTTTATTACCATAGTCTGCCTGGCTTCTGACTCGTAGCTTTCCCTGACCCTCAAGCTGTATATTATACCCCAAACCTAGTTTTGACTCACAGATTTGTTCTGAATAACTCTTCTTGTGTGCCTTGAATAAGAGTCTTCAATCCTTGTCCTAAATTCACAATAGGCTGCATTCCATGATTCAGAAAAAATGAGTTTTTTTCCCTCAATGGAACTTATGATTGTAATAAGTTCTTTACATTATATACATATATTTGTATTTTGTAATCATAATGATATACACTGCAATAAGTTTATAATGGCTTAAGAATTTAGCAGCTGTTTTTTTTTTTTTAATAACAGTCATTTATTGAGCACTTACTATGTGCCAGGCACAAACTTTTCTTACATATGTCATTATGTCATTTCTTTTAATCATCATAGCGTTATGACTTGTAACTATATGACCTCAACATTTCAAATTAGGATACTGAAGATGGGAGGGGTTAATTGTTTAGCTTAGTTCTCAGTTATCAAGTATCAGAGCTAGGATTTAAATGCAATGCACAGGACTCAAACGTTATATTGTACTATCGCATAATATTGCAGTATCATCCATTTAATTTTGGTCTAACCTCACCAGATAAACTTATATCTGTTGTAGAAGATCAAAGAAAACCAAGGATGCTTCTGAGGAAAAAGAAAAGGAGGGACATCAGGGAACAGCCTTCCAAATCGGAGCGAAGGAACATGCATGGGGCCCTCCTTTATATCTCCCTGTGGTCCTTTTCCCGCAAACATGGATTATGCTTCCAGTCTTTTTGGCGGGCCTTGCAAGAAGGCCCCCAGGTGTTGGGGGTCTCTAGGTCATGTCTGATGGTCTGGCCTGGTGTCAGCATTGATAACCCTCCCTCTGGGCAGTGCACTGTCCACAGTCCCATGGCCTCTGTAACCAGTATCTGGGAAGGAGGTAGTGACTTAATTATAGGTTATCAAGAATGTACACTGAGATTTCTGGCATGGATACAGATCACTATCCCCCAAATATCAGGGTTACGTTGGAATTAGCCCTTTTTAGCCTTCTCATATCCAGTTATTTGGTCTCATTTAAGAACATTATATTATGAAATTTGGTAGCTATAGTGTACCCTTGTATCTTTTTGCCTGATCATTAGGTAGCTGCCAGAACATCCTGTGGACAATATTTATTAATAAATGTCTATAAGTGTGTATATTATACCGACAGAACCAAAATAGATCATTGCTCATTTCTTGATTTGTTTTTGATCAAGGTTTTGAGTTTAAGAGCCCTCACAAGTTTTAGGTGTGCTTTGAATCACCTGAAAAAAAATGTATATATATATATATATATATATATATATATATATATATATATGCAATATGTGAATCCCATGTGAAATTTTAATAGCTATATTTGCCTATAGATATACTCATTTATGTAAATATGTATTCATACTTACTGTATCCCTTTTGTTGATATATTTAACCAAATCTTGAAGTGGTCTGAGTTCTTAAATAGGCTTAGCATCAATAGCTCAATCTCTTAACACCCAGTATTAGATAGAAATAATTTCCATCGTTATGTTTTTAGGCATAATCAACCAGTAATGAATTTACTAAATACATTATCATTATCATTATCTTCACCAGTAGTAGTAGTAGCAGTAGTAGTAGTAGTGAGTTTGCATTCCTGATTTTTGGGTTTGTTAGTTTATTTGGGTTAAAACTAAGGCAAATGGTTGAGTTCTCTCTTTACATGTATTCCAGTGCAGAGATAAAGAATTACTTTGAGAATAATGAGAGAAAAAAGGATTCTAGCAGACAGAAATTTGGAGTCAGAAACCTGAAACCAGAGATGACCAAGACAGTGTAAACTCTGCAGTTCCCAGAAACCTTGTCAAGTGCTTGAGATTTTCCACAAGATGTGGACTGAATAAAATTTATCTTTATATTAGTATTCCTTCAGTTGCCTTCTGAGTTATAGTTAGAATTGCACAGCTTGGTCTATGGAAACTTAGGTTTATCTTTATTAAACATCTAGTAAATAATCCTTTCTGTATTTATTGCCTGGTAGTTTTACATCAACGTTGCCTGGGTTGTAGTTTGAGAAAGAATATAATTACCCTTTTCTATTTCTGGTATACTATTTACCTCCAGTTTTGAGAAAGGGGATCTTATGTTTAAGTTTGCTCAAGATAGTCTTTATTTATGCCTTTTGTTCTAAAAATATTAACAGAGTTCTACTTTGTACAATAAATTACATGATAACCCTATCTTTGAGCAATATATCTATTTTATTATCTCTGAAGAATTCTTTTTTTAAAATATATTTTATTGATTTTTTACAGAGAGGAAGAGAGAGGGATAGATAGTTAGAAACATTGATGAAAGAGAATCAGTGATCAGCTGCCTCTTGCACACCTCCTACTGGGGATGTGCCCGCAACCAAGGTACATGCCCTTGACCGGAATCGAACCTGGGACCTTTCAGTCCGCAGGCTGATGCACTATCCACTGAGCCAAACCGGTTTCAGCTCTCTGAAGAATTCTTAAAAACAATTTAGCAATCTCACCCTAAAGTTTTTAAAGCTCACAATGATGTAATCCAATTAGAAAAATAAATGAACTTATTACAAAATAAGAAGGTTCCTGTGAAAGTTAAATCTGGTGCTTTATAAAATGACTAGAGGTCTGGTGCATGAGTGAGATCCCTCAGCCTGGCCGGTGATCAGGGCCATCTCATCCAGTACAAATCAGGGCGATTGGAGGTTGATTGTGGGAGCACACTGACCACCAGGGGGAAGCTCCTGTATTGAGCCTTTGCCTTGCCCCCTGGTGGTCAGTGCATGTCATAGTGACTGATCAACGGGTCATTAGGTCAATGGGTCATAAAAGTTGCTTATACTGTTATACATATAGATTAGCATTATTTATGACACAAAATAGGACTAGACTTTAATAAATGGTCACTTTATTATCTCTGTCAAGAAATACCCTTCAATATGTAGGGTAATATATGTGTTACATTTGGCTCAAGTGGAAAATGAACTTACCAATTTAAAAGTACCCAACACTTTTATTTACTATTTTTTATGATATAAAAATCACTTTTTAAATCTAAAAATGTAAGCTCTATCATTGAAGTAATTAATAAAAAGTGAAATGGAAAATTTCAGAAATAAGAGTAAACACTTTGTATCTATTCATACATAAATATTTAACTTTCCTCAGTTTGATGTTTGTTTAAAGCCATTTTTTAAAAAAACTAATCTGCTTTGAGAGATATTTTCTGAATTTTGTATAGGTATTTTCAATTTGTAAATCTCTGCCTCTTTTTATTTGCCTTTAATTATTATTCATTATCATATCCTTTACTGGAATGAAAGGTATCTGAGAGCAGGGAATACGTTTGTCTGATTCCCTATTATACTTTGTGTCCCTATCATATTTAGTAAATACTAAATAAGGAAGTATTAATAAAACTGCTTTCTGTGTACACATTGTCTACTCTCACAAATGAAATGAAAGACAAAGAATAAGCTCAAGTATTTTTAAGATGTATACATTAATCTCAATTTAATTTATAATGTATATATGTATACATGCATGTTTGATGGGGGTAATTCTAGCATTGTACTAAGGTTAATGTCTTTGTTATGCTGATTTGCATCAAACAATATGATATGTAGATTCGGTATGCTGCTCTTATTCATATGTAAATATCAATAGAATAATAAAGAACTTTTTTTTTTTTTTTTTTTTAGCAATCAGCACCAACTCTTGCACTTCTCTTTCCTTTGCTACCGTCCAGTTCCAGGATCAGCTGACATCACGGGTTTTGCAGATCAGAAAAGTCCTGCCAGCCTCTAGGTGCCCAGTGATACCTGGTGGACAGCAGCTACATCAAGGGCTCTGTGCCATCACAAGCAGATGTGGCAGTATTTGAAGCAGCCTTTGGCCCACCACCTGCCGACATGTATCATGCCCTGTGTGGGTATAATCACATCAAATCTGCCAGGAGTGAAGACAGCTTTGGGCAAGTATGGCCCAGCTAATGTGGAAGGCACCACGAAAGTGGAGCTACAGATAGTGAAGACGACAATGATGACATTGATCTGTTTTGATCTGATGATGAGGAAGAAAGTAAAGAAGCAAAGAGGCTAAGAGAAGAATGCCTCACACACTATGAGTCCAAGAAAGCCAAAAAAATCCATGTACTTGTTGACAAGTCTTCCTTCTTATTAGGTTGAATTCATGGGATAATGAGACAGATATGATAAAATTAGGAGAGTGTGTCAGGTGAATTCAAGCAGACAGCTTTATCCTGGGTCCTTCTAAACCAGTTCCAATGGGTATGGAATTTAAAAAACAACAACAACAACAACAACAACAACAAAACAACAACAAAAAACACACACAAAACTTCAAATAAGCGTATAGTAGAAAACAAAGTTGGAACAGATATGTTGAAAGTGGGGATCACTGCTTTTGAAGACTAAATGTAGTCCATGGATGTGGCTGCTTTCATTCAACAAGATCTAAAATCCACCATGGATCATTGCCAATAAATAAAACTTGAAAAACAAACAAAAGAAGAGATCTGGCCCATAAATATATAGGGGAAATACTGCATTTCAAGGTCTCCATGAGAAAGCTCTGCAGATGAAACCTATGAAAAGTTAGCTTGGGTGGAACTCAGGGGAACTTTTTATTTGGGTGTGTCTGGAGTTTATTCAACTATATGCAATTATTATTTCCTATTAACATTTATTTTTCTATTAAGTTTTCATAGTTTTAAACTTCTTAAAAACTTGGACCCATAATTATATCATGAACTTGGATAGAACTGTTTGCTTTCTCCTAAGAAAAGTCATGACACATTTCCAGAGGCTAATGTTACTCAAATTTCACATCGACTTTCAGCAACCTGGAGCAGAGCTGAGAGAAGGAAAGAGAGCAGTTGTAATGAGAATATAGGTGTTATTTTTCCTTACACTGAAAAATAATTCTACAACATTTTTATAGTAGAAGACTTTGGATGTTGAGTAAGAAAGATATATATATATATATATATATATATATATATATATATATATATAGTATATATAATCAGCTGAAGTAATTAATCATCACCAGGAGTAAAGGTGTAGTCATACATAAGATCATACCTGATTTGGATTCACAATCCAAGTTGCCCAAATCTTGTACCTTTCTTACCTTATTTCTGTGAATGTGTGGATGTTTGTGTATAATATATATGTATAAATATTTGTATATGTGTGTGTGGGGCTATATGTATGTATGCATACACATACCTAAATATATAAGAAGGATCATTTCTAAGCATTTCCTATAATTATGTTGGACCATATGACTAGTCTTGGCCAGTAGGCTAAAGTGGAATTGACATATATCACTTCTGGATCAAACAAGCAGGAGTAGATTTGAATTATTTATTCATTATCTTCCCTTGCCACAGTGATGTAGAAGCCAAATACTATAAATGTCCATAGTTAAAAGTGAAAGCCACCTGCACCCCTGAATTACCCTTTGGGAGTTTGGCTGCTCTGCATTAGCACTAAGTGAACAAGAAACAAAATGTTACCCATTAAACTATTGAGATTTGGGCACTTGTTGATTATTGCAGTGTAAGTTTATCCTTCAAGAGCTCATCAGAAAGCTGTTCAGATTGTTCAAATTGAGTGGATTTAATACAAGAAATTGGTGGCACAGGTGATGTGAGAATAAACAGCAAACCAAAGACAGTAAGGCAACCCAGAGATTATAAATAATAAGCTGATACACTTGGACAGAAGGACAATGGGAGAAGATGGTATTAACCCAGAAGCTAAGGACATGCAATGAAAGCTAGAACCACTGGGAGGCCTGCCTGATAGAAACTAGAACAATAGAGGCTATTTGGAGGGAACTAGTAAGAGATGCAACAAAGATCAAAGATGATAGGATATCCACCATTCTGCTTTCTTCTCTCCCCCTAATCACCGGCTAGGTTTTCTATTTGCTCTTATAAAAAATCCAGAGGGAAAGGGAGATGAGAAATGTAGTTCCTTTAATGTATAGCAAAGCTGGGAGGAGATAGTATGAATCTTAAAGCAAATTGATTGTCGATTGGCACAGTAGCTTAGCATAGACTAGTGAGTAGACTAACTCTGTGAAGAAGCACAGAGAGGGCGTGTACTTAACTCTGAAAGAGTTATTCTTTTTTTTTTTTGTCAAAAGGAGAGATCCAGTGTCAGTACTGTGGCCCAATGAACTATTTTCCTTCAATTTTGACAAATTCCTGGAGGAGAGGGGTAAAAGAATGTTAAAATAAAGAGAAAGAAGTGGAATGATGTCTCAAACACCTCCTAGAGGCCAATATTTTCTTCAGCTTTTGTTTTTTTCCAACCCGATGGACTGCACAGCAATGCTTTAGTGAACTAGGATTGTCGATGTTGGTTGTTGGGAGGAGTGATCAGAGAACTAAAACAAACAAACAACAAACAAACAAAAACAGGGCTTGACGGGCTGTGGGACTGCATCCTGTGCCAGAGACTGTAGGTTTGAAAGCATTGTCTTTAGATAGACATTGCATCTTGTTGAAAGACACGCTTTCAGCTGGCTAAGGAGAAAATAGGGGCTGAGTGACTACTCACTGGTAAAATTAGGAAAAGCTCATGAAAGGAACAGAGAGCAGGAAGATGGGCATTTTTATTCTCACCTGCTTGCAGATCCAGCGGCCCTTTTTTAACTATAAAGTAAATCTCAAGCACCGTATCTTGTTGGATGAACCGATCAGAGAGAAGAGACCTCGGTGCCTTATAGACAAGACTGTGTTCCTCTGGATATCTGCCCTGTGAGCGATACATATAAACGTTTCAACAATGACCGCTTTGGTTTTATTTGTTAATTACAGTTGAAATTAATCATTACTGATCAAACACCCCCACTGTGTTACAGCTTCCATCCATCATCCCAGTCCAAGAGGAAGAAGACATATATATCAGGTGATGAAATCTTTTACTCTGAATGGCTGAATATGGGAATGAGGATTCTGAAATCTACCACCAAGTCGAGGGATTACTGAGTGCATTGTATGAATCTCTACCAGAAAAGAATGAAGCAGGGTCTGCTTTAGATATTGCGTGGTCAAGTCATGCATATGAACACAATGTATTCTTTTCACATCTCTCTCTGACCTTCCCCGGTAAGACTTTAAAGATGAAGGTCCATCTCACAGACTGACAGGTGATGGGATGGATCCTTCGGAGATATTTCCAGCAAAAATCCCCTGGTTTAGTCCTACCACAAATCTGTCCTTGATCCTGGAGGCAGGCTACAGCTGGCAAGGGAAAGGAAACACAGAGTTCAAAGTAAGGTGAGGAGGCTCACGGCCAAAAAAATCCCATATGCAGAGGCTGCTTATGGCCTTCCCTGGCCCATATGGAAGTTCACTGCTTTTACCATTTAGAGTTCCCAGGAGAGCCTGTCTGGAAGGAGAAATAAATCCCTCTCCCTACTAACACCAGATCCTGCTTGCTGCATGTGGGATATTACTCAGCAGGCGCAGCTGCACTTGCAGTTTTATATAAACATACGCGGCCTCTCCTATAGCATGAGCCTCGCTCTTTCTTTTGGAGCACTTTCCTCCCAATTTCAGGTTCCCTGCACATAAACAATCCCCAGAAACCGAGCCAAATGTAAATCATGTTAAAGCGTGAAAAGAGATGGTATTTGGGCCAGGACCCAGGATACCCAGCCACTTGAATCCTTCCTTCAACCCACACTGCCCCGGAACGCAATATGCCTGAGAGATATGTGCACAGAGGGCAAGGCCAGGCCTAGGCACATCGTTCACCACTCTGTGGCTTTTGCCCTGTATCCCAATGTAATAGCACCTCCTCGAGCAGTTACCAAATCAAACTGGTCCCAGACTGGTCTCACCTGCCAAATGTGTGGGGGCAGATCCCACCGCTACTGACTCAGGTTTGAACTCTGCACCAAAAACTCTCTACCCATTAGGTTTGAGGCTGAATAGCGTTTCCCGCCTTTGATGATGACCCGCTCTTGATGGAAGTAGGGTGAATGAGGAGGAGGAGGCAGGAGCTGGTCCCGTTTGGTTGGTAGAATTGTAGGGAATAGGACAGAAGCATAAACTTCCTGTGAGAGGCCCAGATGATGTGCTCATGTTCTCTCTATTTTCTTGCTGAGGTATGAAATCTATGTACACTTCTGCAGAAAAAAATTATTCTGCCTGCATAACAACCATCCTCACTTTTGTTAGTACCAGTTTCCTGATTTTCCTTACTTGTTCTGATTTTATGTTAACCATACCCCCCTTTGCAGCCAGATGGAGGAATATATTTCAGGCCCAGACAATCAGAGTATTCCATCCCTCCAGCCATGGCAACTCAGAGATGGCAATGAGATCTGGTGAAAGCCCTGGGCCTCATTGGAACTTTCATTGTATCCCTTAAGAAAGAAGTCATGCTTTAAACTAGAGTTTCTGGAACTGCTGGCTGCCATTCTGTCATTGTTAAAATCTGCCTGAGCATGGAACCAGTGCAGAGAAAAATATATTATCCCACATTTTTTCAATTTAATCAGGGAACCAATTCTTTTCTTTTTTTTTTCCCTCCTTCTTTTCTACTGCCCTTTCTTTCTCCCTGCTCCATTTTTTTTTTTTTTTTTTTTTTTTTTGCTAAAGCATATTTAGTTTACACATTTGTCACTCCTGTCTCATAGAGATTTCCTGCACATCTTGTTTTCCAGATGAGCTGACTATTCCACTTAAATGTTAATTGCATGTTTCTGAAAATGCTTTTATATTTTATTCATATGAACTATCCTGGAGGATCCATAGAGTATGTTGGGCACGCAATCCAGAGTCCAGTCTCAGCAATCAAAGAAACTGTGAAAAGCTCCTATAAATAGGTAACCACTCTAGGTAGCATGAGTTAATTTCAGGAAATTTACCCTGGATTCATTTGCCATGCCTGTCATTGTTCTAAGAAAACGTTAGTTTTGTTAGTTATTCTGTCCTCTTTGAGACCCTCTCTCCTATTAGGCAGCACAATTCTCATGAAGTCCGTTTTGCTCATTAACTGACTTTGTTCAAGACAGCTCAGAGGATTGGTTTGTTGCCATGAGTGGTACAGCCTTCAGAAAGTGTTGCAAGTTATTCTTGATCTCCCTATTGGACCATTATATTCCCTTCTCTGATTGTTTACAGTTTATATTATTTGTTCTGTAGGAAGCTTGGGTATCATGGACAAAGCATCAGTATCCACACTGTTTTTCGGAGGCCATTGAATGTAAGTGTTAGCAGAGCATCCAACCATAACTTAGTAAAATGTCGTGTGCTCCTGGTGAAAGAGTGAGCCTTAAAACTGTGCCTGAAGCTTTTTGGTGAATTGACCAAGAGCTCCAGCATGTAATTCATCCTCTCATTATTTGTGTGTCTCGATATGGCAAATAAAAGGGTTTCTAACAGCCATTCCTTTCTGGGTGGAATGCTTTCTCCAGGCTAAGCATGACTCTGTAACAGCTTACATTGGTTCCTTAGTCACAAGGACAAAATAATGGCAGGAATGAAGTAACCTTATGTTCCGAAAGCTTTCCTTTGCTGCAATCTACTCTCCTTTTCTGGGCCATCTTCTCTTTCCTGGTCCTGGTAGTAAGTGTCCCTTTGGGCCTCATTCTCTTATCTCAGAATTTAACCATTAAGGTTACATAAATCCTTCAGTTCTTCTATTTGACTCTGGGAAATCCTTTGTTCCTGTTGCCAAATGTCTAAGCCAGTGGTCAGCAAACTCATTAATCAACAGAACCAAATATCAACAGCACAATGGTTGAAATTTCTTTTGAGAGCCACATTTTTTAAACTTAAACTATATAGGTAGGTATATTGTTATTAACTTAATTAGGGTACTCCTAAACTGGCCTTTGCTAAAAACTCAAGGCACCAAAGAGTCCCATGTGGCTTGCGAGCCACAGTTTGCCGACCACTGGTCTGAGCCTATGACTATTTTCTCAGAAGTTTATCATGAATAAAGACTAGAAAATAATGAAAGGAAGAGATGGGTAAAACTTTCACGCCCACTTCCTCCAGCTGTCACTGCCTAACGCATCTGCTGTGGAATCACTTCCTATTGTACTATGTGTTGTCAATTTATTAGGACCCACAGCTGCTTCATACTAAGCAGCTGTGGGTCCGAATACTAAGTGTGGGCTCCCACTGCTTACTCAGATTCTGGAGCTTAACTCAAAATTTCCTTTTTGGGGTGAGAGGAGGAGGCCAAGTTATGTATATGTATTTTTAGCAACTGCCCAGTTAATTATGGATTACTCAAACACTCTAAATATGGATAAATATGGTGCCACCAAGAGCCTGTGACTCAAACTGTCGTGAGGGTTTGAGAGGAACTAGAGCAGGGGAACATCATGCTTTATTTAATAATTTTCGGTATTATTGGAAGCTTAAAATGGTCATGAATGACATTTAAATTTAAGAAAGTATAAAATATAAAGGAGAAATTGGGCATTGTAAAAAAATTGAAAAACATCAAAAAAGTATAAAGTAAATTAAAATCACATACAATTTCATTGCCCCAAATCTTTGTTGGCATTTTGATGTATGTGTACACATGTGTGCAAATATGTTTATGTATATTTATGAATATTCAAACATTTTCTAGTTTTAAATTTTTGTTAGAAATATATTTAAATTACTACATATTTTCTACGATATATACATGCCCATACATATAATGCATATGATATATTTTATATATTACTAGAGCCCAGTGCACAAATTCATGCACTTGTGGGGCCCAGTCAGCCTGCCCTGATGGGGCCTGATTGGGAATGGGGCTGGCCAGGGTAAGGGGCCACAGTTGTTCCAGTGTTCTACCATTCAGTAACTGGGCTTTTATTATAGAGGATATTTATATAGATACATATAGATTATAAAACTTTAATGTTATAAATAATGCTAGTACATAAATATTCATGTATATTTCATTGTTTTCTTTTGGTAAATTACCACATTGATTTTCAATCTCCAAACCTTCAGTTCCTTATGATCAATAATCACTGGTTTAAAGTGATAGGTATTATGTACTGTTCTGCCTGCCCCCACTTCACAAAGTGGTGTTTTCCATTTGCTTCTCCTGCCCTCATGTTGTCCTAGAACCTCATGGTCAGCGCCTTCTCTGAACACCATCATCTCTCTCTTCTTCCGGGACTGTTCCAACAGCACTGGGTAGAATTCTCCATCTGGTCTGCTCTGTCTCATAGATTGCTCTGACTACCCTGTCTCTCACATCTTCTCTCAAGAAAATAGACCTCCTTAGAGCTTTTTACACAGGATCTATCTTGCAAAGGGGAATGAAAATTTTTCTGGGCCTGGGGCCAGTAAGAAGTGTGTCATATAGACAGACAAGACCTTCCCACCCCCACCTCCTGCCAACTCTGATTTTTCCTTTCCAAAAACTGCTTCCTGCTTTTCCATAGTTATGAGACAAGGGACAAAAAAAACGGTCCTGCTTAACATGCAGGAGCTAGTTCACCATCAGATGGCTGTTTCCCCAGTAAATACGGGTTTTTCACCTCCCTTAAATCATTTAACTCTTTCTTGCCATCAATGTTGAAGTTAAAAAATAACATTGGGGGGAATAAAGCAGGTATGTAAAACCTGAAAGTATTTCTTAGAAGACTGACTTTTCAAATGATTAAAAAAAGTAAAATATAATGTTGATTCTGTTATATTCTAGACCTTGGGTTTCAACCTCATTCAAAGCATAGTTTTCAAATTTCCTTATAATCAAGCATGAGAAGAGATCTATTGTAATTTCTAGGGCCCGGATAATTAATCATTTCTTTGCATGGTCTATGGGTTCCATGGTAGCAGGAAGATCACTTATACTGACAGATCATCCACTCTTAGGAACCACAAAGTCACTGTGTGCACGGAGGTCACCCCTGAGAGAGGGAGGACCTGCCCTCAGTTAACCTCGGGGCCTTGCCTGGCAGGTGGTGCAGTGACCTCTGGTGGAGCAAAGGGCCAAAGAGCCATCATGCTCCATAAGGGACAGCTGGGCTGGAACTGTTGGGGTCCTTTTTTTTTTTTTTTTTTTTTTTTTGCAAATTCCTTTGACGCACATTCTGCAATAAAATTTACAAATGCCACTGAGGCTGTATCATATTGTATATAGTTACTTCAAATTTATATAAACAACAGTGGCCTCATGTTTTTTGACTTATTATAAAAGCTTCCGATTTTCATGTGTGGAAAAAAAAATGTGTATTTTTGTTTTTGAATTCTAGCAAATGTTAAATGATTTTGTTTACCTTTTATAATACAACTTGAAAAGAAGAAATAAAAATTGGCTGTATAAAGACTACATATAGTTATGGGTTTAGATTAACAATCTATAACAATAAAAGCATAATATGATAATTAGACCGGACAGTCAAATGACCTTCAGGATGTCCTTCTGGATGACCTTCTGGATGAAGCCGGGGCATGAATTTCATGCATCAGGACTCTAGTATCAGGTAAGTGTGTAAAATAACAAATGACAAACTTTCCAATTCCAGTCACTGTTGAAGCATTTACTAGATATGTGGAATTTGTCCAGTTACTCTTTGTTTCCTCATTTGTAAGACTGCAATAATACTCACTTGCCTTATAGGATAACTGTAACTAATGAGCTAATGCTATAAAATTCTTAGTTCAGTAACTGACACATAGTAATTATTGATAAATATTACTATCATTATTTATTCTTTTACAATCAAATTGTAACTAGGCTTGTACACATCAATGTGTTGATCAGTATCTCTAGCCACACCAGGTTTTATACTCTTTTTACAAGTGTGTGTTCACTACATTGCTTTCCAGATTACCAAGAAGAGCAGTAAGAAATATCAATTATTTTTCATTTTATGGAACATTTTTATCTTTTAAGAATTATATTTTTATTAATTCAGAGAGAAAGATAGAAACATCAATGATGAGAAGGAATCATTGATTGGATGCCTTCTGCACACTCCCTACTAGGGACCTAGCCCACAACCTAAGCCCAAATCGAACTAGGGACCCTTCAGTCTATAGGCCAATGCACTACCCACTGAACCAAACCAGCTGGGGGAAACATTTTCACATTTTATTTCACACTCATTACAACTAAATGAGCCAGTTAGTACAAGTTCTGGTCCTTTTAATAAAAAGTGTACATGGCTTTAAAAAGTTAATTACTTATGCATTTACATGGTGAGGCAAAAGTAGGTTTATAGTTGTTTGTGTGGAAAACGCTACAATAATTAATAAAAAATAATACAATAATAAACTATCTTTTCTATACTCACAACTTGTTTTTACCCCACCCTGTATTTTAAAATTTCTAGTATTAATATCTTTTGTTCTATTTTATGATCTTGCCAAACATTATAAGCAAAGAAAGAGGCAACACTAATATTAGAACTCCAAATCACATACACTCCATTGCCTGTCCAATAACACTTTGTTATCCTGTCTCCCTTCCCAAGAAAAACACACCCACCCACACACACACACAAAAAAAAAACAAAAACAAAAACAAAACAAAACAAAACAAAAAACCCCAAAAAACAAAACAAAAACAAACAAATATGAAGTAATTTCAATTCATTTACAAACTTTAGGCTAGATTGCTCCTAAACTCTCCAGATAATTTTTACAGTTTAAAATTATCTCTCTATATGATCTCACTGCTACCCTAAGTTCTATTCTCTTTTAATGTTCACCTGAGGATATGTTTTTACTGATTTTTAGAGAAGCATCAGTTGGTTGCCTCCTGTACGCGCATTGACTGGGGATTGAATCAGCAGCTCATGTACGTACCTTGACCAGAAAATAAAATCTACAACCTTTTGGTGTATTGAATGACACTCCAACCAACTGAACTACCTGACCAGGGCAGTTTTTGTTTTTATAAAATATTACAGAAGTTGTAATTAGATTAAGCTAAGTCCTTTATGCTTTAGTTTTAGTGCATATAGTAGGACATATATTGTGCATATATAGAGTCAAGGCAGGCAGGGTAGAAAAGACTGAGATGTGTGAAAAGTGTTGCTATAATATTTTGGACTTGAAGAAAGTGAAGAAAAGGGCCAAACAAAAATCGGAGAAAGGAGTGGTACTGGGAAATAGGAGTGCATTATATATACACTTAAAAATAAGTAAATACCTAAATACTTTTTTAAGTTAATAAATATTCATTTTATACAATGAGTACATGATAATCTTATAGCAGAAAGTGAGACAGAGAAATTCTCAAGTACTGGCAAGCATGCATTTGTAAGTACTTTGAGTGTCAGAACCATATCTACCTATTCTTTATATTTCTCTATTCATGGGAATGATCTTCATACAAGAGCTCCTTTCAAAATAGTTTAATGAAAACCCTTTCGTTAAGGAGCTAATACAATCTCATAATTATAATAATGATGATAATTTTTACTGGGTACCTTCCCAGCTTACTGTGATTCTTTTTTTTCCAAAAACTCCCTCCAATCCAAAGAGACACTCCATCCCATGTCACACTGCCCTGCTATGTTTGGGCAGGATGTGACCTTGGCCTCTCTTTGTAATAACTGGGCCAGGAATGAGTACTGAGGGTTAGCAATAGTCTCTCCCTTACTTTTAGAAATAAGACCAAGGCTGGACCTGCATCATGGGAGATTATGATCTACTTGCCCTTTGGATGAGAGAAGCAAAGTAAGTTAATCTGCTACAGGGAAATATTGAAGCAAATGTCATCTAGGCCAGCGTTTTTCAACCGCTGTTCCGCGGCACACTAGTGTGCCGCAAGATGTTGCCTGGTGTGCCGTAGGTGCAGACAAGACAAGAATTTTATAATTTTTCACTATTTTGTTTACTTAATATTTCATAATAAAGTAATTATAAAATACTTTCTTTGTGTTTATTTGATTCCTATTCAAGAGAATTACTTTATATATAGTCAATATAGGCACAGAGTTAAATTTTTTAACATTTTCTAATGGTGGTGTGCCTCGTGATTTTTTTCATGAAACAAGTGTGCCTTTGCCCAAAAAAGGTTGAAAAACACTGATCTAGGCGATATATAGGGACATGAAGAATTTGGACATTTAACCATTATCTGTTTCTAGAAATTTCAAAGACATGGACTTATTTCAAGAGGCTTTTTATGTCCTTATAGTGAGTTACTAATTGCTACCAAGCTAAGTCTGGTTGCTTTCTGTTACTTGTTTTAGTGAGCATAACTTTACATTCTTCTAAGAAGCCATTCAAACATTAGCAGGCCTCCCAATACTAGTTTAATGATAGATACAACACACAGGATTGAACCACGCTTTACTAAAATCCAGAGAGATCTGACTTATTGCATGTTTTTTAAGAAGCAATTTCTAATGTATAAATGAGCAATTAATTGTAACGATAGTACTGACAATTTGCAAAGACAACGTAGATATTGCCTAACACTCTGTCCTTGTTTTTCTATAGACTGTTTCTTTGTCAAAATAAATATTTCCATCTTATGAAAAACATTTCAAATATTATATATTTTCTATGCAATAGTTATCCTATTTAAATGTTAATACAATATGTTTACATGGTAAAAAAACAAACTATCCAAATGTTGATTTATAATATAGTATTACAATGGATTAAAGTATAAAGTGAAATAATAATAGCAAGGGTTTTTTTCTTTTTTACTAGTTTATGAAATCTCCAGTTTAGTGAGGTTTAAATCACGACCTAAAAATATTTGGAATTATAACTTACAAACAAATAAAGGGGCTACTTTTAGAGATCAGGAGTCTAATTAGAATTATTGACTCTCCATGGAGAGTCATTCTGTACACATTCATTCTGTAGTTACTGGGTTGCGAGCTGCTTTTGTGTAGGTTTTTGTCTAGACTTATAAAAACTTTCAATAAAGCCATGGAGACATTCAATTGCTTCCTGTCTCGTGGAAAAAGTTGTAGAACCCAAGTCGTGCTGCATGCTATAAAGTGATTTCTGAGTTTGTGGCCTTTCTTTTAGTACTTCATCTAAATCAAAGAAAGAAAACCAGGAACTATGACTCTTAATGCTACACTGTGAAATAATTGCCTAGAAAAACTTGTGTTGAGCAAGATTTTTACCAACTATGAAAGTGAGCAAAGTAATTGCTTTATTATATAAGAAGCATCGCTATGGAACACAGACAAAATTTGGTATTTATTTATTCATCTGTTTTGTGCCACTTCCTTCATAAGTACAAGTAGAATTTTCATTGTATAATGTTGAAAAAATGCCACTAAGTCTGTCAGTCAACTCAAGAAATCTGTCCTTCATAATTTGTTACAATTTTTCTGTGACATATTGTAAGTTATTATTCTTGGAGTTAAGATAATATTGATAACATTAAAACATTTAAAATAAATTATAGACATAAGAAAAATGTCTATCTCTTAAAAGAGTTTTCACTTTTACTATTGTACTTAATGTTTTTATTTTGCTAGAATATTTACAGTAGTTATAAAATGCTCAAGTCTTAATAGCTACCAGGATGGGTTAATATGCTAATTTTAAAATTCCCAGATGGATGGAGATCAAAGTTTAGAATAGTTGGCTTTGCTTCCTTTGATCTCCTATCAAAACAATGTTGGGAGTGAGGACATACCAGGGGTTACAGAGGAACTCCTTAAGCAGGACTATGTGTAAAGGATGAAAACATAAGGATCTGTTTCAAAATGAGAAAAAAAAATCTCAAACCAGGAGGTTGTAAAAGTTTATGAAGAATTTTCAATTTAAGTACAAGGGCAGTTAAAGAATAAGAGAAAAAATTAAATTAGAATAAGCAAAACTGTACAGCATGCAATGTAAAATTATTAAAGCTAAATTAATCATTCAAATGTTGGATCAGGGTAAGAATTTTTAGATTGGTGGATATAGAAGTAATAATTGTAGATAAGAAATAGAAGTAGATTTAAAAAATCTTAATCCAAAGTCATTTTCTTTTTTTTTTTTTTTTTTTTTTAAATATATATATATTTTATTGATTTTACACAGAGAGGAATTGAGAGGGACAGAGAGTTAGAAACTTCAATGAGAGAGAAACATCGACCAGCCGCCTCTTGCACACCCCCCACAGGGGATGTGCCCGCAACCAAGGTACATGCCCTTGACCGGAATCGAACCCGGGACCCTTCAGTCCGCAGGCCGACGCTCTATCCACTGAGCCAAACCGGTCCCGGCCAAAGTCATTTTCTTAAGGAAATGTCTAAGGATAAATAGGTAGGATAAATTGTAGAAATAGCAATACTAGAATATCTCAGACAGATTACTCTTGCAATTGCAAAGATGTGTAGGCCAATTCTAATGTGTGTGAGAATCTGCTCACAGTTGAGTTCTGCTCACTCATCTGCTCTAGTAGGTACAGATAAATTAGCAACACAACTCCTGACAATCAGCTCTGTAACCATATAAAAACGGCTTTCTTTCTCCTTTTTACTCCAAAGCCTATAAAAAAGTATATTTTGTATCAATATAAAATACTTTCTCACCAAAACCGGTTTAGCTTAGTGGATAGAGCATTGGCCTACGGGACTGAAAGGTCCCAGGTTCTATTCCAGTCAAGGGCATGTACCTTGGTTGCACGCACATCCCCAGTAGGGGGTGTGCAAAAGGCAGTTGATCGGTGAATCTCTCTCATCAATGTTTCCAACTCTCTATCCCTCTCTTTTCCTCTCTGTAAAAAAAAAATCAATAAAATATATTAAAAAATAAAATAAATAAGATACTTTCTCATAGATATAAACTGATCTTTGGTAAATATAACTAAAAATAAAGCTGGATACAATTATTTCCCTGGAGGCCTCATTAGGTGATGTTTGTCAGCTTAATAGTTTCAAAGGTCAAGGTTATAGCTGTGAGCTGAAGGTTCAGACACACATAAAAAGTATCTTTTTTGCCATAATATGCCATAAACTAAGAACTCAAAAGTGATATGTGATACAGAATCCCAGTAAATTAATTTACAATTGTAAGTTGCAACCCTGCTAACCTTGTATGGGTCTTCTGAAACCTCAATTTCTTTGACTTTCCTTTAAATAAAAAACATGCTTGTTATTTTTCTAGGATTGCAATATTCTACTGGCTAATGTTAAACACACAAAGTCAGAGCTATGCCCAAGAGTGGTCAAGTTCATCTTTCCTTCCTGCTACATATGTTTCTTGGTTCCTCATGCAATCTTACATAATAATAAAGATTTTTAGGAAAAGTCAAACTCATAGAAACAGAGAATAGAAAAGTCATTTTCAGGAGCTAGAAGGTGGGGAAAATAGGGAGTGCTTGATAAAAGGGTATAATACTTTAGTTATAAGGTGAAAATCTATTGTAAAACATGGTGACCATAACTGATAATACTGTATTGTAGGGGTGTTGAACTCAATCAGAGAAGGGGCCAAAATCTAAAATCCAGCCTAAACCGCGGGCCGAATGGTTTCCTGAACAGTCATAAACTGACAATGTCATAAATTGACAGCGGAGTGCAGTGATGACAGCGCGGTGCGGGCCACATTGCAAGGCCTGGCAGGCTGGATTTGGCCCGCGGGCCTTGTGTTTGACACATGTGCTGTATTGTATAATTGAAATTTGCTAAGAGAGTAGAACTTTAATGTTTTGAAATCCCACCACCAAATAATAACTATGTGAGATGATGGATTTGGTAATAACTCAATTTGGGAATCCTTTCATGATGTATACATATAGCAAATCATCACACCTTAAATATCTTACTTTTTTTTTTCTTTTACCTCAAGGTTGAAATTTTTTAAAAAAAATATAAAAGCAATAAATAGAGATTACTTTTTATTTTACAAGTAATTTCCTATTTTCCTCCTCTCAGAATAATAATTGATTCTGTCCCTATCAAGGTACATTTTAATGTTGCAAAATTAATTTTGTATTAATTTATACTTAGTATTCTTATGTACTTTGTTTCATAATAGGAATAGGGAAGATTTACACTGAAAGTTGAGAGCTGCTATTTCTAACAAATAAGTATAAAAATGAAAAAAATATCACACTGAACTGTCCAGGTCTTATGAGTTGTTAAATGTTACTTGGTAGTTAATTTAATTTTTAAATCTTCCCTTCTATGTTTATGAAATAAAATTTGGGCTCTGGAACTCAATGGACTAAGTTCATATCCAGCTCTCTCCTCTGAAAAGCCTGCTGACATTGATACAGATACTTAACCCTGCTGTGTCCCTATATTCTCATATGTAGATTAGAGACATAATAGCTCTCACTCATTGGGTTCTTGTGATAACAAATGGATGAGGTAAAACATTTAAATGATTAAGTATTAATACCTATTATAATAAATGATAAATGTTAGAAATTATTATCATTTTAACATATTTTACATTTTATTTTCCCCCACATGATAAGAATCAGAGAAATTAAGTAATCTTCAGAGACTGTTTAACCCTAGTTCTGTTCAGTTCCAAAATCTTCCTTCTCCACTGTACCACACTGCCTTTCAACAGTTCCTTTCAAATTTAGTATTGTTTTTAAATTTATTTTTCATTTTTCCATTCTAATTTATGTTTTTTCAATTACAGTTCACATTCAATATTATTTTGTGTTAATTTCAGGTATATGACTTAGTGTTTAGATAATCACTTTACAAAATGGTGCCCTCGATATATCAAGTACTCACTTGGCACTGTACTTAGTTATTACAGTATTATTGACTATATTCCCTATGCTGTGCTTCACATTCCAGTGACTATTTTATGATTACCAATTTGTACCTCTTAATCCCTTCACCTCTTTTACCCACTTAAAACCCCTCCCCTCTGGCAAACAACAGTCTGATCTCTCAATGAAGTTTTATTCAGCTCTCTTTCTGAATCTATTTTATATCAGCATCCAAAATGTATTTAACTTCAAGGACACAATTCTATTTCTTAAAAAAAAAAAAAGGTATTTAAAAAAAACAAACACGCTTTAATTTCCTCTTGCTGACACTTCTTACCAACGGTTACAGACATTAAACCAGGATTATGTTTCAAGCAATTTAAAAATGTTATTATAATCCAAATCCTCTAGGTTCTATAGAATTCCTTATTTCTAATTTGTCCATTAAAAATAAAAGAAGCAGAAATGATTGCCCTACAGAAATATTCTTTATAAAGAGAACAGTCTAACAGAGTTCATCTATTTTTCTCCCTCAATGTGGCAAAAATGGCTTGTGCATTCTAATGGAAGCCATCATTCCATTCTTCATGTATTATTTATTGGATTAAATTATATTGAATCAACTATTTGTAATCTCATACTGACTAATTTAATATTTGAGAATGTAAAGACTTTAGTCATTTCAGGTTTTTGTTTTTGTTTTTTGTTTTAGTTTTTAACCTTTGCTTCTTACTTTAACCTAATTCTCAATCTATCCTTCGTTAGGATGTAGCAAATAGGTATACACAGATAATTACACACTCCTTTATTGTAATACCATATTTTTGTCAAACCCTTTGGTTACTCTCCTAGCAGGTGTTGGTCTTTTCTGTTGAGTTTTCTGTGCCCTTTAAAATTTGTTATTAAGTAACATATATTAGACAATGTTAGTAAAATTTAATAAAATGTTCACTTTATTTTGGCAAGCTAAAACCCTTTATGAGTCTGTTTATTAAGAATTAAATGCTAAGTGCTTTGCATTGATTTATAACATTTGACAATACTAACCTTTTTACAGTTGAAGAAATTGAAGTTCAAGGAGTTTAACTAAGATCACACAGCTAGTAAGTGAATGAATAGAGAGGACTGGACCAGCTTTCAATGATTTTTAAGGTTCCTTTCCCCATTATTCAACCAATGATTCTCAAATCTGAGAAAAGAGTAAAATCATGATTTCTGGATAATGGACACAAACCTCCCTGACTTTGCAGTGTTATCTACATGTGTCCCTTACATACGTGTATCACTGAGAATCATTGCCAGAGTCCAAGTTAAGAGATTAGGACTGCAATCACAAAAGTAAACCAAATTTTGTCCCAAGAGTCCAGTTTCCTCTTATTTAAATGTAGTGGCACTTGTAACAATACCCATCCCTCAGTCATTAGAAAGAAGAACAAAGAAAGCAAAGTTGTGAAGGGGGGAGGGAGAGAGGTTACTGAGTAAAAGGAAGGAAATTAAAGACTGTGTATTCCCCTTTTTCCCATTGTCTTCCTCTCTACATCTATTTTTAGTAAAATATGGCAATATATTTACATAATTATTTGAACTGTTATATTTTGGGAATTTATTTAGATGCAGAATTTATACTGTATAAATTTGCCCTGGTAAAAGTGGATGCATGACCTATTTTCTTAGAGTAAAAGAATTATTGCTGCAAATTTGTAAGCGTAGGTTTTCCACTCACAAATGACCGAAACATGCTATATTCTCGTGCAACAAATGCATTCCAGGCATCAGCAGATGTGAGTACAAGAACTACTGCATTTATAAGAATAATCCATGTTCATTGAATGTGATTGATTGAGAGACTGGAATGGTGGTTTCCAGAGGCTGAAGGGAGGGGGAAGTTGGAAAGTGTTAGTCAAGGATACAAAGTTTTAGTTATTCAAGAGGAATAATTCCTAGAGATCAACAGAACAGAGCCTATAGTGCACAGTGCTGTACTGTAAATATAAAGGCTGCTAAGTGAGTAAAACTTACATTGTGTTCTTGTCTTACACACAAACGATAATAAATACTGATTGTGAGAGGAAACTTCTGAAGGTGATGGATGTTCATGGCATAGATTGTGGGTGTCATTTCACAGAGGTATACTTATCTTCAAACCCACTGTATACAATAAATATGTATATGTACATCTTTTTAAAAAATATATTTTATTGATTTTTCACATAGAGGAAGAGAGAGGGATAGAGAGTTAGAAACATCGACGAGAGAGAAACATTGATCAGCTGCCTCTTGCACACCCCCCACCCGGGATGCGCCCACAACCAAGGTACATGCTCTTGACCTGAATTGAACCTGGGATCCTTCAGTCCACAGGCTGACGCTCTATCCACTAAGCCAAACCGGTTTTAGCTATAGACAGCTTTTTGTATATTAGCTATATCTCAACAGAGTAGGTAACATTTATTTAAAATATAGGAATATTCCCAAACTCATATCTAATTCTGGAAACAAGTCCTGTTGAGGACAGGCAGAGACCTATCAGGCATTCCTGTGACTCTACAGGATGCGGGGATACTTACCAATAAAATCATGTGTGAGAGCCATTACTTTGAAGTCCCAGGTCAGACCATGTTTCTCCAGATAGGAAATGTGGATCAGTTCTCTTTGCAGCCCTGCCGTCCCTCAGCTCTGCCCGGTGCCCTCACCATCTCTTGCTCCATTGTTTGCTCACCAGCTTCATTTTACAATCTTGGGCATGCCCAGAAGAAGATTTGGGCATGGGTGAGAGGGTTCTGAGTAGGGGAGAGGGTTATGAGTAGGGGGAAAGTTTGAGAAAGCAACATTTGAGAGTCAGATTTGGCCATGTCCAGGACACGTGTTTCAGATTGCATAATCTTATTTATTTACACTTGTATTTTAATCTCTGCACTATGTATCCCTCCATAACAACCTCCAGACAATATCTTTTGACAGCCAAATCAGTAGAATCCGAAGCCACATTATTTATTAATGACTTAATCCTCAAAAAGGCAGCATAATTTATTAAAAAGAATTTTTGTTGTGGGATGCTATACTTAAAATACTAAATCTCATACTGTGACAGGAGACACCTATTCATTCACATAAATGTTGACCCATTTTGACATTTTTATGCATTTCTTGAATTGAGAATTAGGAAATGAAAAACGAGTTATGTAAATGCTTTAGACTGTTCATATTTGAGTTAGGGATTATAACATTTAACAGCAAACTAGCAAATTGATTTAATTGGCAATGCTATTGCATATGCACATGTAAAAATTATGTTAAGTACTATGTTACAAATATGTATATGTGTTTTTGGGGGGATAGTTTTTTTTAAAGGGTAGAAACACTGTTTAGAATTCTTCAAAAATAGAATAGGCTATTGTCCAATATAAATTAGCATACTTAAAGCCAAGTAATTAATGACCATATTTATTCAACTTGTTCATATTAGAGTACATTATCTATATGGTAAGGTTTATAACTTAAAATATAAGTTGTACCCTTAAACTTTTCATCCATGATGCAGAAATGAGGTAGGGTAAATTAGACCAGCTAATTCTATTATATTTACATCTTATAAACACAGAAGAAGACACATACTTATTCAGATCACTAACAAGTTTAAGATTTTGAAATAGAACTCAGTTCTACATGACTCTGCTGAAGTGAGTTTTTTCTACTTGCACAGACTTAGTTTAAAAATTCTAGTCAAAATTTAAATCAGATGACTCCCAACTTCTTATTGCTAAAAAGTTAAAATTCCTTATCATGAACTTCAACATTCTCCTTCATTCTGCTCCCTTCTACTAATTCTCACCACTTTCTTCACTTGTCTTATTATTATTCAGTATAGACAAAATAGATATTACCTTAAGAGGTCCAGTTTTTTTTTTTCTTTTCTTTCCTGTTTAATAATTCATGCTATTCGCTCCTGCTTGGATTATTTTCTCTATGTATTTGTTGAAATCCTATACATCATTCAAGTCCTAGGATACATGTTACCTTTTCACCCTAAGCTTCTCCTCATCTTTTGTAGCTAAGCCCTCAGAAACAGTTGCTCATCCCACTAGTTTGGAACTTGGGCATCCTGACCCTATGCTGTAGTTATTTGTGCATCTGTTTTAGTTCCTTTATCAGGTTCTTAGAGGGAAGAAACTCATTGTTATATTTTCTGCAGTGCCTGGCATAATTCTTGGTTCATAGCAGAGATCCAATAATTGAATGAGCGATAGGCAACAGAAGAGAATCTTAGATTTTATGCTTTATTAGTGAGGTCTTTTGTTGTAGATTTTCGTAGAATGGTTAAAAGGAAACTTGTTCATAATAGGATCTCCAAATGTTATCCCCAGGACAGGATCTGGAAGAGTAATATATAAAACCCTCTTGTAAGCTCATGGAAAGCATTCCAAAATGTCAAAGAATCTGGATTTAAAAACAATGATGATGACATTAATATGGAAAACACATGTAGTAATTAAGAATGCATATGTATGTATTCATGCAATATGTTAGATTTTGTTGGATTGATATATCTACTTCCCAAAGAATAGAACCCATTTGCGACACAGAATGTTAAGATAATTTGTCAGTAACACATTCATTGCTACAAGTTATAACAGTAAAAAAACACTGTAAGTTAAAACACCCACATGGGTCATTCAACTCAGCCAATAATACACCTGAATAAAAAAAAAAAAGGAAAGCTGGACTTAATCTCTAACCCTGTCATTTATTTCTTTCACACAAAAAGTATGGGACACAGGTGGCTAGAAGTCAAAGATCATACTTGGCCTGAATGCTTCATAAGGCACAGTCCAAATGTATGGGACCTGCTGGGTGAAATCAAAAAGTCACCAGAATGGAGTACCATTTTAGTGACCTGGGTCAAAGGCCACACTGCTTTCGGTGTTTTACAAATGTTTGACAGATTAAATACCCACCTCCTAGGGATAACGAATAGCCATGGAGCTAAAAGTATTTGCAAGCATTAAAGCTTCATTCAGAAACCTCCTTATGAGGGGTGTAGGTCACATAAGATTAGTGAGATGGTTAAGCTAATTTTTTTTTCTGTTGTCAATAAAGTACACTCTGGGCAATATTCCTGAGTGTAATCGCAGGTCACCTAAAATGAAGACTAGAGAAATAAAAAAGAGCAGTCAAAGAGCAACAGTTAGGCTTGTCCTTCTCTGAGAAGTAGTATTATACTTTTTTAACATTTTTTCCCCACATTTTACCGTGTTTTTTTTTTTCTTGGATGTAACATCATTTTTATCTCCAATCTGTGTAAATTATTTCTTGAAATTCAGCATTTTAAAAATTTTAATATTTCTAGAAAACTGACCTGTTATAAAGATATAGTTTGGCAAATAATCTGGGGTGCTATCAGATCAATTAAACAGGTAATAGATGGAAAAGTACTTTATAATACTGTGAACAATGCTCTGAAATTAAGGTACTATTGCTACTTAACACAATATCTCTTTATTCTTCTTGAACCCTTTGAGAAAATGTGCTCATAAATTTGGTCTGTGTTGTAATATGCCTCTCCCTTTTTTTAGTGTTGTTTTACAGTTTGAAAATAATAATTTACTTCCCTTTGTGGCTTTATACAAACCAGTGGTTTAAATGCCCATGAGTCACAATCACCTGGAGGGCTGTTAAAACCCAGATTGCTGGGCCCCAACTCCTATTTTATTCAGGAGATCTGGGTGGGGATTAAGAACTGGCATTTCTAACATGAGCCCAAAGGATGTGGGCGCTACTGGTCTGGAAACCACTGATCCAAACCATGTGCCATCATAACAATTTGAAAAGTGTAAGAATTCTCTTAAGAATTTGGATTTGTTCAAATGTGCTAATATTTTATATCTTGTAACTTTAATGGTAATGCCGTCTTTAGTTTCCACTTTCATCTGAATGTTTTATCAAATAATTTGTCTTTCTTCTCCAATTTAAATATCACCACCAACATTGTTTTATTTAATAGTGACTCCTAGAAAATCTAAATGCCATTTATTCATGTGGCTCCTAGAAAATCTAAATGCCATTATTATTTAATTTTTTGAATCCTGCTAAATTTATCATTATCATTCTTATTTTTCTTTAGCATCACAGATAATGGTGATTATGCTTACACTGGAAGAATAGGACTGAAAACTCAAGCCATTCATTTTCTAAATTAAACAATGTTCATCTGCTTGTACTTGTACAGATTAAGTACTGTTTCTAGGATTTTATTATGTGTCACCTTTCCCCCCCCCCCTTCTTTTCTCATCAAAAGTGGTTAAGACTCACTTCTCTCTCTAATGCCTTTATTTTACAGTGGTCATTGCTTTTATTTTTTTCGAGCAAGCAATGCATTTGTCACATATATTTTGTATTTTTCTTTATAGTAATCTATACTAGTCTTAACATATACTTTGGAAAAGTCCTGGAGAAATTGTGCCCAAATCACACATTTTTCATATTCGATTTAGCAGAGGTGAGATGTAGCCTCTGTTGCCAATAACAGTCTTTCCAAACCAGAACTGGTTAACGTTCTGCACAAAGAGATTGACTGGAAGAAGATGAGGATCCAGAAGTACAAGATGGGCGTGAACCACTCAGCCCTTAGCATCATATCAAAATGTTGCAGTGGTTATTGCTATTGGTTTGCTAGTGCAGAGTTTTATCCTTTATTCCTCTTCTGATTATGTAGTTTTCTAAATCTGTTAACATTTTTAGGTCAAGAAATAAGGGAAGTAATAGTATTGGTGCCCACCATTTTTTAAATTTATAGTCATTTAATTATAATTCTCAACATTCAACATAATAGACGGAAAGTTCTAGTTTTCGCTATTATTTCAATAATTATTCATGCATATGAGACTGGTTTGTAAACTTTTTTAAGATTTCCATTTATGCATACATACAAATACCATACAGAGTTTTCAATTAAAAAAAAGAAATAGGAAAGTATTAGTAGCAGGCAAATAAAAGGATATGGTCAACATAAAATCACATGCTAATAATACATTGTGTTTAATTTTGTTATTTAACAACCCTTTTAAACATAGATATAACATATGTTCTTAAATATATCAAGTTGACTTTTATTTGTAGTCTAAATATATATTTTTATATATGATCATATTATATTAACAATACATATTGTTGCTTATGTGTTGATTCTTAACTGAAATATGCTCCATTGTTCATGGTATGATTTACTTCACTCATGTTTAGAGAGTATTCTCCTTCATTAGACTACAAATGTTGATTCCTTTACTTCTGAAAAATACTAAATCCAGTATTACACATATGGGTTCTAGGCAACATATTTAACCAAGTGAATTATTGTCCAATTTCCACTTTGAAGTTGTATTCTCTAAAGGGGTAGTAAATATAGTTTGGTATCAGATATCTAGATGTTCTCAACCAAAAATAGGTTTAAGAAATAATGTAAATGTAATATTTGGCTATAATCACAACATGAAATTTATCTCTTGCTTCATCCACCTTCCTGCTTCCAGACATCTAAGCAGATGGAGACTTTTTTTCAAAACTTAAAAGTTAAAGTTTAAACTGACTTTAAAAATATAGTAATGGTTTTCAAGTTGAATATTTCTAAGACAAAATTGAAAATCATTTTTACCTAACACATGACTTGACATGGTATTTTCTAATTAAGAAGTTTCCTGTGAATGGGTAAAAGAGACTTAGAATTTAATTTCCTTTCATAAATCAGTAGTCCAAATACAGATTTCACTTTTCAAAATTAAGCTAAGAAAATAAAATTTGCCTAGGTAGAAAGCATATTTATTATTGTTGTTCTAAGGTAACATTTTGGAATGTTGCTCACTGAAATTTGCATACCTCTTTAAATATTGTTTTGTTTTGTTTTTCTGCTTTATGGGTTGGTGTGAAAAAATGCATTCTTGGAATAGCGGAGGAAAACTGAAAAAATTACAGTAACAGCAAGCAAGGGCCAGGATGTGGCCAAAACTTTGAATTAACCCACCCTGCAGTTGCCTATCTCCAGGTGCATTGTTGTCTCTTCAGTGCATTTTAAAAAGCCAGTTCTCTCCTGTTGCTGGTCAGAAAAGCAAGATCCGGCTAATTTCAGAAAGATATGAGTTGATAACACTTATATTTTCCTATAACATAAAGCCAAAGACATTGTCTACTTATAAAATATGAGAATAACCAGGAGGTCAATAGATATATCAGAAGAGGGTAGGGATTTGCACTTGAGCTGAAGTGAGGTATTCAGGCACAGAAGCAGAAACAAGAGGAAAGTAGAGAGGACCTGGCATTGGTAGAATGGTTACTATCAGCAAATCCGGGTAGGTGAATATACCTTCAATCCTGATTTAACCCTTCTGCATTGTTCTCTCCAGGTGCCCTGGTTCTATAGCTTGGGTTTCTTTGAAATCTGGCCCCATGTTGAGTACTGTTTTCCTTCTATCCATGCAGTATCCACTGCTTGCACGAACATAAGGGAGATTCTTCTTTGTAGCCATGGCAATGACAATGTTTACTTCTTTTGTTGCCAGTGGTTGCTGTAAAAAAGGTGTCAGTATTCTACTCAGGTGCATATGCTTGCCCCAGATGGTGGAGTATATTTTATATATGAGAATTTTAACAGGTTAGTGTACCAAAGGCAAAATACAATTTTTTTTAAATTCTAGTTATAAATATATTTTAAAAAGCTCTCAAATTTAAAATGAAATAATTATTGACTACAATACTGGACCAGACCTGTAACTATTTTCCTAGATTCCTACACAAAGTTTTCAGAGCTTGATTGAAATATCTTATAAAAGATTAAATTGTTTACACTGACTCTGATGATGTGAATCATTGGCAGTGAGCAATGAACAAACCACAAAGAAAGTAAAAGGCCATTAACGTTGAAGAGGAAAGATTAAACTGGGTAGTTGTTGTATGCGATGTGTAAATCCAGAGTTGGGCAACTTGAGCCTAAAGAGCTTAGTGTAGCAACTTTAACTTAAAGATACAACTTTTAAAAATTACTGTATTGATTAAGGTATCACATATTTGTCATCATCCCCTCCATTCCCATCCCAATTCCCTCCCACACATGCCCTCACCCTCTTCTTGTCCATGACCACTGGTTAGGCTCATATGCATGCACACAAGTCCTTTGGTTGATCTCTCTCCCTTATCCCCACGCTCCCCTACCTTCCCTCTGAGGTCCGACAGTCTGATGGGTGCTGTTCTTGTTCATCGGTCTATGTTGTTCATCATTTCCCCTAGATGAGTGAGCTTATGTGATACTAGAAATACACTTATAAGAACCTAAAATGAGACAAGCAATAATGGTTATGCTGAGAGGCAAATAAATCAGTCTGTAGTGAGTTTCTTTCTGGGCCAACAGTTCTTTTGAATCCCAATTTCTATGTCAAACAGTTCCTTATATGTACATGTCTGCAATGATATTTCAGTTCTGAATGGTGGACAAATGGTGGTAATGCAGGTCAGACTCTTTCTGGTTTGGTCCTGGGCAACCTCCAGCGACAAACAACTGCTGACTGCTAGTATAGCAAGGGATCTTCAGCATTTTCCATCTCTGGACTGTGAGAGCCACATCTTGTGAATGGAACTCCTGAGTGCTGCAGGGACACACCAGAGAGCACTGTGTTCTCCAGGTCAGAAGGGAGAAAAAGTCCTTCTTGTTCCCTTTTATGAGCCTTTAATGTGATTGGATTTAGATTCATATTCTTTTTATTTAATTAAAAAATTACACTACAGTTTACATTTAATATTATTTTGTTTTAGTTTCAGGTGTACAGCATAGTGGTTAGACAACCATATACCTTACAAAGTGTTCCCCCAGATATTTTTAGTATCCACTTGGCACCATACATAGTTATTACAATATTACGGACTATATTCCCTATGCTGTACTTCATATCCCCATGACTGTTCTGTAGATACCAATCTGTACTCCTCAATTCCTTCACCTTTTTCACCCAGTCCTCTAATCTCTTCCCCCTAAATTCATGTTCTGAGTTCTTCTACCCAATGAAAAGTGCTTGGCACAGCAATTAAGAACATGGAATTTTGGCCCTGGCTGGTGTGGCTCAGGTGGTGGAACATTGATTGCCCCATGAACCCAAAAGGTGACTGGTTTGATTCTGGACATGGCACATGCCTAGGTTTGGGGCTCCATCCCCAGTAGGGGGTGTGCAGAAAGAAGCTGTTTTTCTCTTATCAATGTTTGTTTCTCTCTCCCTTCTTCTGTGTCTAAAGTCCATAAAAACTTATTTTTAAAAATTTTAAAAAGCATGAGCTTTTGTCTTCTGTTTGAGTGAGTCTATCAGTTCTGCCTTATAGTGATTACATGACTTTGAAAGTATCTTCATTTCCATATAAAAAAAAAACCCTGGTAACCAAGAAAGGAGCTTAGTTTATACAGATACAAATATAAGTGTAAAGTATTTGATACATAATAAACCTTCACTAAATGTTAACTTACAGTATTAGGAAGAAAACATTATCTCTGTCATCTATCTATTCTCGCTCTCTCTCTCTCTCTCTCTCTCTCTCTCTCCCCCCCCCCCCATCATCATCATCTATTCATTATTCATCTACCTTCTACCTTGTTTCAAAAGTCATTGGACGTAGACAAAGCCACTGTACCAAAAGAAAACACATATGTCTTCCTGGGCATTATTAGGGTGTTCAGGAATTTTAGGTAGCCACCTGAATTTGATGCTGCCTTTCTTTACACTTAGTCCTGAAAATAGTCTGTGTATGCTTTAATGTGGCGGCCATACTGAGATAGATACAACTCCTTATAAACTGAATAAATTACCATGTTCTCTCCCTGTGAAAAGCCCGTAGATTTCCCCCAGGGGAGTGGAGTATGTTTATTGAGTACCATCATCCGAGTTTGCAAGATATCAAGAAAATTGTTTCATCAGATCTGCACTTTTTATTACAGTTTTTTTTTGGGGGGGCTGCTATGACATGAGATGCTAAGGGAGGAAAGGGAAATCAGAAAATACAAAAGCCGCCACATTAAAGTGCAGCTTAGGAAAGAGATACAAGCCCAATAAACTTTGAAGTTAGTGATAAGTGGGCAGATGGTTCTGCCTGGTGGGAATCATGACACACTGCAATTCCACACAGGCACTGTGCAATTGTATCTAGATGGATGGCTTTAGATATTGAGTGAGGCCATAAAATACTGAAATAAGAAACAAAATTCCAAAGGAACTCTTGTCATTGTAAGGTGCTCTTTTATTTTCGAGAGTTTTCTCATGGTTTGCAAATTATTAGCAACCCCAGATGGGTGGATTTGCCTCAGAGCCATGCCATAAATCATCATCAGAATTAGTTGTGATAGGCACTATTAGTGCTTGTGTTCCATACTGAAGTGCTTACTTTCTCTTCTTCCTTTGCATTCCACTGATCATCAATCACAAAAGCAGCTTGGCCATTTCTCTCTGTCTTGCCTCAGTGAACTCCGACTTTCCTTGACCGTTAACCCCTCGCTGGAATGCACACAGCTCGTCCGCCTCTCTGGGCCCCCATTCACCTCTCCCAATGAGCCTCCCTTCCTGGCACCGAGCTGCAAGGCAATATTTTCCATCTGTTGAATGAAGAGCATGACACAGGCAGTTTGATATGGTTTCAGAAGCCACAGCAAACCAGTGATGCACAACTCACTTTTATTCCACAAGCCTGTGGGAGCCCAGAG